>NC_057865.1:222076371-222412714 GCF_019393635.1 Dromiciops gliroides | reverse complement strand
GAGGGAAGAGGTGTCTGGAATGAGACCCAAGGAGGAAAGAACATCATGACACAGGGACAGGAGGGCCAGTGTTGGAGTCAGAGGGCCTAGGTTAGAGGCCCAACTGTTGCTTACTAACCATGAACAAGTCTCTTCCTTTCTCTGGACCACAGGTGCCTCATCTTTAAAATGAGATTGGACTAAATGACCTCTAAGTTCCCTTTCAGCCCTAAGTGTGTGTATGATCTGCAGTCTGGGAAGAGAATCTTTCAGGCTGGGCCCAAGTCCTGGAGCAGGCCCTGCCCTCCACCAGGTATATAAGCTCACCAGAAATGTCAGAGAATTCTTCAGCATTGAAGGTCTGCTCCCCCTCCCTAGGGATACTGATGAAAGCCTGCATGGCTGGGGAAAGAATGATGGTCCCACTGCTGGCTTGTCTCAGGAGGCTCTCCAGGTACCTGTAGGGACAGTGGTGAAAGTGAGGAGAGCACGGGGAGGTGGGGCAGGGTGGTCGCTGTCCAACTCAATCCCCCCCTGCCTGCACACACTGCTACTGGAGGGTAGTGGGGGGGAACTCAGCTGGAGTCTGGGAGGAAAGGGGGAAGGAGGTCACGATTCCACTAAACCAGAGTAGGCAGTACAACATTCTAATTAACAACTCAAGCTGCCAACTCAAAAAACAATTGTCTCTGATTTCCAAGCCACTTTGCCTCTTAGTTGTGTGACAATCATCTCCTGTCAAAATTCGAGGGACCTTCCTAGCTTTCCTTCTCTTTCCAATGCTGTAATCCCCCTTTCCCTCCCAAATCCCAGGACTTGCTCTGTCAGGCTTTGTGGAGTCATCTGAGATGAGAGAACAGAGGAAGAGGGGGCTCCTTTCTCAGGCTGAACTACATCAATTAGAATGTTAACATCAGGGCCAAGGAAATAAGTGAACAAGCACTTATTAGGTCCCTACTGTTCTATCATCTGTAACATAACTATATCACAGCTACTCTATTCTCTCATTTGATCCTCTCGACAATCCTGGGAGGCGAGTGCTACCTCCTTGTTTTACAATTAAAGAAACTGAGGCTGATGAAGGCCAAGTGATTTCCCCAGGATTAAGTGTCTGAGGCTGGATTTGAACTTGTATCTTCCTAACTCCAGAACTCACTACCAAGGAGTACAGGATGTCAATCTAAAAGCCCTAGGAATCCTAACATCCTGTCTCCAAATCTCCCCTTTCCTACAGGAGACAACCTGGTATAATGGAAAGAGCTCTGGATGTAGAATCACAAAACCTGAGTTCAAATCCTGGCTCTGCTACTTCATGTTTCTCTGACCTCAGGAAAGTCTTAACCTCTCGTGGCCTCGGTTCCATCCTCTATAAAATGAAGGATTTGGCTGCAGGCTCTCTCATGGTCCTTACATCTCTAGACCATAGGACATTTCTCCCCTTTTCTTCTCATTAAATGGAGAGGGATCTAGTTAGGGCCAGATCAAACAGAAGAAGCCCTGTTCAACTCTTCACCCTGTTGGCCCAACCTCACTACCCCATGTCTGGGACATGAATCCCCCATTCACCCCAGTCTCTGTCCCCACATTCCCTAACACACACATACACACCCATTCAGCCCACTATGGGGGGGCTCTTGAAAGTTGCTTGTCTCCAGCTGATGCTGAATCAAGAGCGCCACCCAGTGGCCTCATTTATGCAATTCCTTCCAAAGCTCTGGGTTATGGGATCAGAAGTTAAGACCCCTTCTTCTCTCTTAAGAGAACCCTATCCATGGAGTGGGAATAACCTTCAAGGAGCTCATTGTCAGGCCTGACTTGGTTGGAAGAAAGACAATGGTAACCACAAAGAAAGGCAATGAAATTAAAATGGGCATCATGGAAAGAGATCGGGATTTGAAGTCAGAAAATATGGGTTCATATTCTTGCTCTGTGACTAGCTGTGCAACCTTAAGCAAATCACTCAACCTCTCTGGGTTTCTTAACTCCTATTTCCTCATATGCAAAAGGAGGGGGTTGAACTAGGTGACCTCTAAGGTCCTTTCAAGCTCTAAACTTAGGTCCCTAAGTGAGAGAAGGGTTTCCAGAATGGAGAAAGAGTGAGAAGAACATTGAGTTAAAGAGAAAGAGGAAGACTGGAGGGTCAGAGGAGGATAGAAGGAGATCTTACCAGTTGGTATAGAGGGTAGTAATGGTCTGCTCCCCAGAGGAGTCCAACGGCTGTGTCTGCTGAAGAAGAGCATTTCGGATGACCCGAGAAGCATCCGCACCCAGGAACTGAGTCAGTGACTGGATGAAGCCAATGTATGCCTTGACCCCTGCCAGTACTTCTGAGGGTCTTGCAATCTCCTGGGTCGTGGCATTGTAGCCAGCCAGCCACACCACGGCTCTGTAAGAAAACGGGCCAAAATAAAAAACAAAACAAAACAGAAAGGGGCAGCTAGATGGCGCAGTGGATAGAGCACCAGCCCTGGAATCAGGAGTACCTGAGTTCAAAATCAGCCTCAGATGCTTGACACTTACTAGCTGTGTGACCCTGGGCAAGTCACTTAACCCCCAACTGCCTCACCAAAAAAAAAACAAAAAACAAACAAACAAACAAAAAACCCAGAAAACAGGGCAAGCAGCAAAGGTTCTGTGCTTCTGGTTTCTGTCCCAATCCCTGAAGGCCCCACAACCACCATTTTCCTTTCTTGCTATACTAGTGTTTTCCCCAGTCTCAAAGGAAGAATTAGTTGCACCTATAATGAGAAATGGTGGAGGTGCTTTGAGATCCTAGGTGGGGAGGAGAGGGGGAGAAAGGAATAATGGGACCTCCCACATAGGGACAGAAGCCATGAGGCATCTTTATATGGGGCTGAAAAGTTATCATAACCCCTGGCTACATACAACCCTTAGACAGACAGGACTAGCCAAAAACATAGGAGAGAACTGTCACCCTGGGTTCTATGTTTTCTGATACAAAGGGAAGGTTCCCAAAACATACACCAACCCCTTTTCCAACTGTAGCTTATTCATGCCTATAATTTTACAACTAGAGATTCATTTCTTTGACTTAGGTTTTTTTCAAGCATAGATTGATAGATCTGTAGTCAAGGGGTCTGGGTTCAAGTCCTACATCTATTACTTATCTACTTATTCCCTATGTGACCTTACACTTAAGCTCTTAGGCATCAATTTCCTCATTTCTAAGTTTAAAAAATTGGACTTGATCATTGTTCTGCCCCAAGTTTTATGAAAATGAAAAAATCCCCCTTCCTATAAAGATGCCCTCCATTAAACTCTTATTCGTCTTTTGGGGGGGAGCGGGGTAATGAGGGTTAAGTGACTTGCCCAGGGTCACTAGTAAGTGTCAAGTGTCTGAGGCCAGATTTGAACTCAGGTCTTCCTGAATCCAGGGCCAGTGTCTTATTAGTCTTTATACCTCAGCAGGAATGAGTTTGTCACACTCCTTCCTGGATACAGATTTTGATAGGAACATAGAGGAGAGAACATCAGGGAATAAACCCTTGAGGGTCTCGGTGGGAGGTGATTATCATTTAGCAATTTTTTTAAAGGGGGAGAGAAAAAGAAGGCTGGGGGGACCTTAAAGACAAATTTCATTTACTTTAGTTTTCCCAAAGGCCAAATCTGTAGACAGAGTTGTATCCACCAGAGTCCATAGGGATTAGTAGTGTAGAGAGGAGATCAGAGATCCTTCAGGGAAAGTGTTAAGTCATTCACATAGATATTGGAACTAGGGAAAGCCATTAGTGCTTGATTACATACAGGAATCACCCAAAACAAATCTTTATTACCAAACTGTCTCCCTTCTGACCACGAGCAACCTCCTTTCCCAGGCTAGCCAAGGGAAAATCCGAGATTAATCATAGCTTCTTTACAACCCAATTAAGAAGATAAAACTGTGACATACATCCACTACCACAAAAATAAATATGCATGTAACAGATCCCCAAACCAAATAGAGATGATTTGGGGATGATTATTTTGGATTACTCAGGCTAATTATACTAGATTGCTTCTCTCCCTCAGCATGGAGACCTAAAGATTGTGTGCTGCATTCTAAAAGGAGGGGATCCTCTCTGCTTTCTGGGGATGAGGAGAGCACCATACCTGTTGAGCCGTTCTTCCAGATGGCTGCTGAGATACTCAGATGGAAAGACAGTGTGTTCAAACACAGAGAAACTGTGGACATGGTTCATGGTCAGAGCCAGCTCCGTCAAGGTCAAGTGTAACTTGTCCATGCTGAGAGAGATTGAGTAAGAGTAAGGATCGTGGTGGACCAGGTTGGGAACCTGGAGTTTCACATCTCACTCCCTACCACTGGCTCAGCTCCCTCTCAGCTGAGGGAGAGGATTTAAGGGACTCTCAAACCCCAAAACATCCTCTAGGGATTTTCAACCCACCCTCTTCCCAGGCTCTACTATGAAATTCCATGGCTCTGCGTCTGCTGATACATGGCATGAAGGGGTTGGACTAGAAGGCTTCTAAAACACCCCTGCAGCCTCTGGCCTCCTGATCCGATACATAGATCCATGTAATGACAGTGCAAATGGGTAAAAGGCAAAAAAAACAGGTTCAGGTGCTTTCAATCAATCGACCTTGGTGTCATACTTGGCTTCTCAATCTTACTCCCTCCCACACAGCCAACTGATTACTAAATCTTGCAATTTCTTTCTCCACAATATTTCTCTGATATGTTCCCTACTCTCCAGTTATATAACCACCACCCTAACCCATCATCTCTCATGGGGATTATAGCAGTAGCTTTCTAATTGGTCTCTGCCACATGTTTCTTCCCACTCGCATCCACTCTCTACACAGCTGCCAAAGTGAAACAGGTCTGACCATGTCATCCCCCTACTCAGTAGCTCCAGTAGCTCCCTTCAGTAGCTTCAGGATAAAGTAACCTTTGGGGCATTTAAAGCTCTTCATAAGTCTCATATGAACTGAGGCAAAGTGAAATGGGCAGAACCTGGAGACCATTATACAAAGTAACAGCAGTATTGTAACAATGATCAACCATGGATGAGTTAGCTATTCTGATCAAGACAACAATCCAAAACAATGCTGAGGGACCCATTATGCAAAATGCTTTCCACCTCCAGAGAGAAAACTGATGAACTGTGAGTGTAGATTGAAGCATACTTTTTTCACTTTCTTCATCTTGGGGGGAAGGGGAGGTTCTTTTGCAATGTGGCTAATATGGAAATGTTCTGCATTTAAAATTTTTTTATATTTTTATACATTGTGCATTTTTGCACATGTATAATCAATATCATATTGCTTGCTTCCTTAAGAGGTGGGGGGGGGGATGGGAGGGAGAAAATTTGGAACTCAAAATGTTTTTAAATGAATGATAAAAAATGTTAATGTAACTAGGAAATATCTAATGAAATAAATAAAAACATATAAATCTTAAACTTTTTCAATAGTTTTTCGCAGCCTGGCCCTTTTCATCTTTCTAGTTTTATATATTACTCCCCTCCATACATTCTACAGTGCGATCTTATTGACCTCATTTCTAGCCCTCACACACAATACTCCCCATCTCCATGTCTGCCCCTCATATATGGAAGGTTCTCCTCTTCACCTCCAATTTTTAGAATCATTGGGTTCCTTCAAGACTCAGTTCAAGGACTACCTTCTGCAGAAAGCCTTTCCTAGTTCCTGGAGTTGCCAAACCTCAAAGGCATCTTAACTTCCACCTTATCTTCTCTCTGAATGTATCTTTGTGCCTATTCATGGGGCACATACGGGCACACACACACACACACACACACACACACACAAGCTGGTTTTGTACTTTGGTTGGTTGGTTGGTATCCTTTGCACTTAGCACCAAGCCTGGCACAAAGTAGCTACTCAATAAATGCCAATTGCTTGATGCTTTCCCAACACCTGCCTCCCTACCCCCACCCCCACCCCCACCCCCATGATATTCCTTCTTGATTATGTCAACCTCCCTCTTCCTCTTCCTATCCCTTGCCCAGTTTCCGGCTGGCCCCCAAGCCCAGACAGTTCTCACTTTGTAACAACACTGCGGTTCTTTCGATGACTCTCAGCCCCTGGCTTGTCCCTCTCAGGCTCCCCCTTTTTGGGGGTCTGCTTATGTTTCATCGTCTTCTTGTTCTTGGCTTTGCTGATGGTGGTGGCACAGTGCTTGGGCAGCAGCTTTAACACAAACAGATAAATTGGAGTGGGCTAAGTTTCTCAGATTGCTTTTCTGTCCACCTGCTTAACCCCATCATTCTTCCTCTAGCCACCTTCTATCGGCCCTCTTTCCAGCTCTCTCTTTTCTCTCCCTTTCTCCCAAATGGGGGCCTATTTGGATGGGTTGTATTCTATTTTTCATTCTGGAGGGGCTTCCAGGAAAAGAGAGAAATAAAATCCCAAGAGAGCTAGTTCCTTAATACCCCCCTTAAAAATAGCAGAAACAGAAATGCCAAAAAGAAACAAAACTACCAGAAAATACCCTAACAATAAATCTGTTTTAGGAAAAAAACAAATTCAAAGAAATGAAAACATAAAAACAGAGTTCTAACACAAGGGAAATACCATAGATGAAGAGAGGCAGAGGGAATAAAAAGTACCTACACTACCTACGGAAGGACTAGTAAGATGGGCCACAGTAAGATGCAAAGAGGAGGGGCAGCTAGGTGGCACAGTGGATGGAGCACCGGCCCTGGAGTCAGGAGGACCTGAGTTCAAATCCGGCCTCAGACACTTGATACATACTAGCTGTGTGACCTTGGGCAAGTCACTTAACCCCAATTGCCTCACTTAAAAAAACAAAACAAAACAAAAACCCAAACAAACAAAAAAAAGATGCATAGAGGACATAATGAAAGAATTGAAGGAGGGAATTATATTAGCAAAAACAATCATGAGATGAATAAAGAAGGATTTTACCATGACTAAGAAATCTTGAGACATGATGATGATAAGGAAACTCAGCAGTTTGGAAATACATATAGTATCAACAAGACAATGGAGCCGGGGAGAGGGGAACATAATTATTTTATTTATGTGCCAGAATGAAAAAAAAAACAGAGAAAGCAGGAAAAAGACAACTATGCAACTAGAAAAAGATTTGTGGTCCATTGGATAAAGCACTGAACTTGGAGTCAGGAAAACCTGAGTTCAAATCCAATCTCAGATACTTATTAGCTTTGAAACTTTGGGCAAATCACTTAACCTCTATAAGTCTCAGTTTCCTCATCTTTAAAATAAGGATAATAGCATCTCCCTCCATGGATCGTTATGAGAATCATATGAATTATTACTTGTAAGGTACTCTGCAAACCTTAAAGTGATATATAAATATTATTTATTATTATAATTGTAGTCAAGAGTAACTAGTATGAAGAATAAAGAGAAAAAACTTGAGAATGGCTTCCCACAAATCTTGAAAAAGAGGGATAGATTACAAATTGACAAAATTCACAGGACATCAGTAAGAGAAAATCCAAAATTCAACTTGCCCAGAAATATTGTCAAAAGGTGACCAAGGGGGCAGCTAGATGGTGCAGTGGATAGAGCACCGGCCCTGGATTCAGGAGTACCTGAGTTCAAATCCGGCCTCAGACATTTAACACTTATTAGCTGTGTGACCCTGGGCAAGTCACTTAACCCCAATTGCCTCACCAAAAAAAAAAAAAAAAAAAAAAGGTGACCAAGAAGAAAAGCATCATGTTTTTTATCCTTTTTATCCCTCTGTTCACAGAATCTGAACTCTCAGGTTCACATTGCCGTTCAAGAATCAATTTGTCAATATCCCCATTTCCACATAGTACAAGGCCTTCTGGGGGAGGTTCTACAAGGCTTTATCATGATTAGAAAAATTGGGATTTCACAGGCTCTTTTTCAAGAGTAGGCTCAATAGGATTAGAACAGTTATGCAACTGTAGAATCTGTGGAACCAGGTACAGGGGAGACAATAAGTAAGTGGTATCTACTAAGCCAGATCACCAGAAAGACTGATGACATATTCATCAAGAAAGCAAGTTCTCAAACATACAGAAGCTTTGCAATTGGCCCATTCCGAGGTCTCCTAACCCTGACAGGCAAGAGGTCCTTGCCAGTGTCTAGCCACCAACTCACTTTATTTTAGTCACTCATTATGTGTGTGTGTGTGTGTATAATATATACATATATCACTTGTTTTATCTCTTCATTTTGTACCATGAAAGTGATCTATGATTATTATATAAAGACTTGGAATCCCTCATGGAGAAATCACCATCCAACACCTGTCTTCTCTTCTTCTAAATCCACTTTTTTGTTTCTTAAACACCAACCCTACATCTCTATTCTTCACTAGAAGACTTCATAGGCAGAGACTATTAGGCATATAGAGAAGGGAATGAAACTAATGTCCTTCCTCAAATGTGACAATATAATTTAATAGTTCAAAATCCGTTTTATCCTTCAAAGGAATTGCCTCAGGAATTGTTCATTCAAAGCAACTTTTGTCTGCTTCAGAAAATCAAATTTATCCTCCAAGTACAGGAATTTGCCACTAATAAGGACATTCAACGAATAAGGTCGGAGTAAAGTGTGCAGGATACCAAAGGAACAACTTTGAAGATAAAAACCCACATCTGGACTATATTCTTCTCACCAATGCAATGGTACAGAAGAGTTCCAGGGAACTCATGATAGAAGAGGATCTCCAAATCCAAGGAAAAAAAAAAAAGAACTGTGGAGTATAGTTGCTGATTGAACCATACTATTTCTTTTGTTTTTGGTGCTGATGTTTTTTCTATTTTGAGGATTTTCATCATTGCTCTGATTCTTCTCTTATAACATGACTAATGCAGAAATAGGATTAATGTTATTATGTGTGTGTATGTATGTATGTATGTGTATATATATATACATATATACACACACACACACATATATATATATATATATATATACACACACACATATATATAACCTATATCAGATTACGTGCTGTCTAGGGGAGGGGGGAGGGAGGGGAGGGAGGGAGAAAAATCTGAAATTGGAAAGTCTGTATAAACAAAAGTTGAGAACTATCTTTACATGTAACGGGAAAAAAATAAAATACTTTATTAATTAAAAAAAAACACATCTGGATAAGTTATGGTGTGTTTGTAAAATCAGTCACATTGCATTAGTTCCTTAGTTCCCACACCATCAAGCACATAGGTAGTCAAGAAATATTTGTCGAATGATGAATGAGCTTGCACAGCTCCTAATAAAACATACATATTACTTGAATTAATTACTTTGATTTTCCATAGTGCATACTATCACCCCCATTAGCAGTTCCCCCACAGTAGGGACCATTCTCTTCCTTGTATGATGGCAAAGGCACTGGAATGGCTTTGAGTCCCAGCTCCTAATGTTTGCTAGCTGTGTGACCCTAATCAAATCCCTATATCTCTATGAGCTTGGTCTCTTTCATTTCTATAGAGGTTGTACTATTCTTACTGCCTTCCCTCCAAGGGTTTTTGTGAAAAAAGAAACCTTAATGCATTATATAACTACAGGTTTGATACCCTACCCAACCACCCAGGGGGGCTTGGGATAGTTACCTAAAGAAAGGACAGCTCTGTGACACTCCCTCTGTGGAGGGAGCCGTGACTCTTGATTGCTTTAGAGAAGATCTCTGAGCCAATGACGCTGGGTAGAGAGGCTTGAGAGAGAAAAACAGACAGAAAGAGAGACATTGAGACAAAGACAGAGAAAGGGAGAGAGTTTTAAAGCCACAGAGCAGGAGAGAACATTTGAAGGGCTATTGGGAGTGCCTAGAGCCATAGGAGTATGAGGAAAGCTAGCTCCTCTAACACATCCCTTAATTCTCCTAGAGACTGTTAAGTAAGAGTGAACTTCTCTGGTTACTGCATTCTTTCCTCGAGTGATCTGAAATTTTGTTTCACTCTTGAGTAGGAAAATCTATTTACCCTTTCATAGTTTATCATTTAACTCCCATCTATAGTTCTCCTCCAGTTTCTGATTTATGGAATTTGCAGTTTGGGGTTTTTTTTTCTTATATAAGTTTGTTTGTTTGATATCTGTTATCTTTTGTTTAACAAGTGTTTGGTGGGAGGGAGCTAAGCTGCCAAAGAGTAAGCTAGCTATTACGCTCCCAGTGGGGGGAGTGGAAATAATTGCCACCTGAGAGAAAGGGGCTTTTATAATGAACCTCTAAAAGATCACTGTACTCCAATACTGCAAATATCTGGTGTAAAGAGATATATTCTTGCCCAATACCCCTCTTGGAGATAAGAGGGTGGAGGAGTGAATGCCCAACCACAGCCTTCCTCCTACGCCACCCAAGGGTGAAAACTTCAGTCTCCCTTGGAAACGTGGAGCGGGTCATTCCAGATCCATCTAAATATACTCCTTCAACGTGGGCTGTCCTGGGTCCCCATAGCCTGGTACCATCTGTCACAGTTGTGCCCACCAGGATTCTGTTACCTGGTCTTCCATTAAAATGTGGCCCTCCTTTGTTGCCTGGCCACATGCATCCCACAGGTGCACATCATTAATGTATGTCCCATACCTAGAGCCTGGGTTCAACTCTATTACATAAGTTTGTTATTATTATTATTATTCCTTCCTCTGTATCTCTTTCTAATGCCCAGCAAAGCTCCTAGTAAGCATCCAAACACCACGAATCTGTCTGTGCACGTGCATACATGGACACACACACACAGACACAGATAAGACTCCTCAGAGATTGCACCCATGTTATCAAAGCAGTCACAGAGTCACCCAAGGAGCATGTGGAAGACCACAGGTCAGCAGCAAAGCAGGTTCCTTATTTCTAAAAAACCTCTGCAATTCCTGTGCAGCCACCCATGACCAGTGCAGCATGAGTCAGTCAAGAGTGGAAGGGAAGGAGGAAGAGAATAAGGAAGAAGAGATCAACAAAGAGGAAAGGGCAGCCCTGGGCACAGAAATAAGACAAAAATATTGCAAAAGGGAGGACCCCAAGAATGAAGAGATAGGGCAGCATCCTTGTGCCAATGGCCAGAGAAACAAGGAAAAATGAATGACAGATGATAAAGAACAATGGGGAAGAAGCCCTAGCTTGGGGCTCTGGAATCCTGGGATCCATTAGTAACTTGCTTTTGATGTTGAGAAAGCCAAAAAACTTTGAGCCTTAGTTTCCTCATTGGTAAATAAGGGGTCTCACCTAGATGATTTTTTTTTTTGGTGAGGCAATTGGGGTTAAGTGACTTGCCCAAGGTCATACAGCTAGTAAGTGTTAAGTGTCTGAGGTCGGATTTGAACTCAGGTACTCCTGATTCCAGGGCTGGTGCTCTATCCACTGCGCCACCTAGCTGCCCCACCTAGATGAATTTTATGGTGGTCTAAATCTATGATTCTAAAAACCTGGGCTACAAGGTCCGATTTAGGGACCAAGACTTATGATAAACTTACTATCAAATCCTGCCACAAACAATGGAATACCCAAGTCCTAGCTCTATCCAAGGGGGGGAAAGTTGGAAAGAGATGAAGGGAGAGGTAGATGCTCAGTTAATGGTGGAAGGTGGACAGACACAAGGGAAAGGTCCTGGCTTACACACCCACCTACCTGTTCACTCAGATTTCGCTGCTCAGCACAGATATCCAGAACGCAGTTGCTTGTTTGCTTAGCCAGATCTTCCAGGAAGGAATTGCAGTAGTGAAGCGCATGGTTCTTCAGGTGGGGATACTGAAGAAAGGGATAGAGAGAGGAGGTTATTAACCAAGAAAGCCTTTCTCATCCCTCAATGCTGCGGGACTCAGACTCCCAGAGTACCACAACATCCCACCTTTGAGCTTAATTTGAGCCACTCTCTTCTTTAGACAGAAAGGGAAACAGAGGCCCAGGGAGGAAAGATGCCTTCAAATAAATACATAGACACATATATCATAAGAATAAGTCAGTTCAGGACATAAGTATCTGGATATGTACTTACTTGGACCCTTCTTGGAACTGAAATTGGTTCCAAGAATCCAGCTTTCTGCATCAGGGATTTAAGGCAAGGAGTTATAGAATCACAAGATGACTATTAAGGTAAGCAAGGCCCAAAGGAGTTAAGTGACTTGCCCAAAGTCACAAAGATTGTAAGTGGTAGTAACTGAATTCGAACCCATGTCCTCTGACTCCAAATCCAGGACTCTTCCCATTGTACCAAGAACTAGCATAGTAAGGGGCCCAAGAACCCACCTCCTCTGGACACATCTCATGGGTACAATTGGCAAAATGGGCACAGATCAGGGGGAAGGCAATGGCATAGCGCAGCATGGTGGGCTCCTCCAGGGTCAAAGCAAACATCTTCTCAAAGATACGCAGATGAAAGCTGTAAAGGAAAGATAGGGAGCTTATACTTGGCATTACCCGGTGCCCTCAATCTAGGAGAGAGAAGCTGGGAATACGGACCTGCCATATTTGTGGCAAACTATAAAGAACACTGGATTTAGAGTCAAGAATCCTGGAGTTGAAATTCTGCTCTACTTACTAGCTGTTGTTGCTTGTCCTTTGTTCTTTTTGTGTGTGTGTGAGGCAATTGGGGTTAAGTGACTTGACCAAGGTCACACAGCTAGTAAGTGTTAAGTGTCTAAGGCTGGATTTGAACTCAGGTCCTCCTGAATCCAGGGCCAGTGCTCTATCCACTGTGCCACCTAGCTGCCCCCACTTGTCCTTTGTTCTTGAAAAGGACCATGACATTGGGGTGATGTCCTGACTTGCACTGAATTGGATTTAAGTGAGGGAGGGCTGCGCAAGGTCACCAACCTCACAATCTCCTCCAGAGCCATCTGGCTCCAGAGGCAAGATATATATCGGGATGACTGGAGATAGCCCCAGATGCTTAAGGGGTAAGTGACTTACCCAGGGTCACAGAACTAGTAAGTGTCTGAAGTGAGATTTGAACTCAGGCCCTCCCAAATTCAGGGCCAGTGCTTTATCTACTGCACCATGTAGCTGCCCCACTTACTAGCTGTATGAACCTGGTTAAGTCCCTTCACTTGTCTTATGCTAAAATTTCCTCCTCTACATTATGGGGATAATGCCTAGCTTACCTTCCTCATAGAACCTATACATAGATCAAATGAGCTAAAGAACATAAAATCACTTTCCATACTCTATAGCACTGCATACACACAGTAGCACAACATAATGCATTCTCAGATGTACTCCTGTTTGTATTATCGTGCACAATCGTTAACTGTCTTAGCCTCTTACTACCCTGTAAGTTCCCAAAGAGCAGTGGTCATGTCCTATTTAATTTTTTTATTTCTCCCACCTCTTAGAACAGGTGTTCTGGAAACCACTGTCCCTGCCACTAGCGATTTGTTGTTTTTAAGAGTGTTCGTTTGTTTCCTAACCTTTAGGGGAACCTTTGCCAATGAATTCCAGGAAGCTTTGATTTCACCTAGACTCGGGGCTCTGCTTCTTCACTTGCTATCCCCTCCATACTGACATTGATATTTATCATGTCCTTGATCCTTCCAACACCTGCACTTACTTGCAGGTCACTGGGGAATGCTCCCCACCGTAATGTAAATTTCTTTTCTACTCCCACCATAATGTAAATTTCTCTCGGGCAGATGTCTTCAGTCCTCCACAGGCTTCATTGTTGTGCAGGACTCTACATAATAGGGAGGACTTAGGTGCCTGGCACATAGTAGGCACTTTAAAAATGTTAACTAATTGCTGCCTGAGTCTCAGAGGTTAGCCCATCTCCCCATCTGCCAGACATCGTATTCTTCAATCTTCTCAGTCATTCCCATCTATTTCTTTTGAAATGCCTAAAAGGCATCCGGATCATTTTTTTTTTAAGTGAGACCACCCAGAGTGGAAAGAAGCTGCAAGGGGTTCAGAAGATGATGAGGAAAATGACTTTAAAAGGAGAGAAGAGGAGGAGGAATTATCCCAAGGAAACTTTCCCTAATCTCTCTGTACTGTCCTTCCAATGTACCATCCTCAGGAACAAACTCCTCATGGCCCCCCCCCCCCCCCCCCCCCGCAATCCCATAGCATTCTTTGTTTTGTGCTCTCTAATGTACTTATCTTGAACTACTGTGTAAAATAGTTATCTAATCTGTAAGCTTCCTTTGGAAAGTGACTGTGACTTATCTAAATGCCAGCACCTAACACGGTGATCTGCATACAGTGGGTGCTTTAAAAATGTTTAATGAGCAAATGAATGAATAGATTCGAGTACCCAAAGAACTGTTCTAGAGTGAATGGTGACCAACAGTCCCACATTTCCACTGAGAAAAGAACAAGTAGCAGAAATTTAAATGAAAGGTATCAAGACTAACAGAGATACTGATGGATTCTGAAACGGGTGAGTAAGAAAGGTTAATGCATCTGGGTCCTAAGAGATCCTGTAAAGCAAAAAGTTGTCTTTTGTGAACCTAGAAAGGAGAGTATGTGTTAGATTGAATAACTCATTTTTAGGTGATGAGAACACTGAATTGCCTTGTTTTTCCCTTGTTTGGAGAGGAAATTAGATAATCAATGGTTATATAAGGACGTGGGTAGAACAACCAAAAGCCCACCGTGCAATAAGAAGGCTTCCTGATCCAACAAAGGAAGCTAGAATAATGATTCTGGGAGGCCTAATGATAATAATAGCTATTATCATACCTGAATTTATATCCCACCTCAAATACTCACTGGTTGTGTGACCTCAATGGGCAGTCATATAATTATAATAATTAACAACTCACCTTAACATAGGATTTGATGTTTCCAAAATGCTTTGTATATATTTTCTCATTAAACCTTACCAAAACCCTATAAACTACTTCTTATGACCTCCATTTACAGATGAGGAAAGACTCAGGAAAGTTAATGTGACTTACCTATGGTCACATAGCAAGCAAATATTTGGGGTGGAATTTAAAACCAGATCTCTCTCCACTTTAAGTTTAAGGTTCCTTTCCCTATACCACACTGAGCACCCAAAAAAGAAATGAAAAAATATTCCCTTCTTGCTGGGACCAGAACAGTCTTCCCAGCAGAACAGAGGGAAGGACCCCAAGGCTGGATTTAACATTCTGGCCCTGGGCATACCAAAAGATGGAGAGATCAGAGGTCTCCCCTAGTATCTCCTCCACCGAGTCCAGCATTCGGGAATGGAAGACGATGATGTTCATCACCTTGGCCAAGTCAGGGTTCTCATACAGGTGCAAGGGGGCCTTGTTCACACTGGTATATGCCTGTCATGGAGAGAGGGAAAAAAAGAAATGGTAGATGTGGCCTCAGGACAATCAAGGCTAGGTCTACCCAGTCTAGGCTATAGTTCTAGCCTAACCCCTCTTTGCTTCTTCTACACTTTCTTGGTAACCTCACCAGCTCCCATAGGTTGGACTAACACATGCGCGCTAATGACTCACATATTATATATATATATAGGACTTAAGCTAGAAAAGCTTAAAACTGTACTAAGATTTTGGGGACACTCTGTATCTAAATATAAATACATACATGTATATACCTATAGTATATAATGCATATATAGTATGTTTATATGTATCCATATATATCTACATATGCACATATGAACTCATATGGGTACTATATGTATGTATATTGCACACACATGCATGCATGCCTATACCTGTACATGTGTGCCTATACCTGTACATGTGTGCCTATACACATGTGTGTACGTGCCATGTGTGTGTATACTGTGTCTGCCTATACAAACACACATGTATACCTATATGGATAGCCCATGTATAATATATGTGCACGTGCATAGGTAAACACATATGCACACATATATACAAACACAGACACATTTACACATATATAAAATGTATTCAGCCCTAGTCCCTACCAAGTATCAGTCTCACCATTGCCTGATGGACCTGTCAAACTAAACGTATGAGAGACACCTCAAATTCAATATATCCAAAATTGAACTCATGATCTTCCCCCCGCCCCACCAGATTCTCCATTTTTCCAAATGTCTCTTTCTCTAGTGAAAGCACCCCTGTCCTTCCAGCCTTACCCTGGCCTGCTTACTCTCCTTCCCCTCACATATCCAATCATGTGCGAGACCTCGTTGTTTCTACCTTCACCATATCTCTCATCTCCAACCACTTCTCTCCACTCACATGGCTACCCGCTTAGTTCAGGCTGTCATCGTTTCTTGCCTAGATGATTGCGACAGCACCCTAAGTGATCTCCCTGCCTCGAGTCTCTCATGGCTCTAATCCATCCTACACACAGCTGCCAAAACAATTTTCTTTAAGCACAGATCTGACCATGTGACGCCCCCACTCAATCAACTCCAGTGGCTTCCCCTTGCCTCTAAGATAAGAATGTCAACTCCTCTGCTTAGATTTTAGAGCCCTGCAGAACCTGGCCCCTATCTACCTTTCTAACCTCCTCGGATAGCACTCCCCCTCCCACATTCAGCAAAAGGCCCACCTGCCCTTCTCTGCATTCCTCACATGCACCAATCCAACACCCGTCTCCTTCCCTTTGCATTGACCATGCCACTTGCCTGGACTGTGCTACTACCTCTGCACCTCTGACTCATCCAAACAGTCCCTCTCTTCCTCTAAGACCCAACTCAGATACCCGCTTCTACTTGAAGCCTTCCCTAAACCCCCCAACTCCCCAAATAGCTTGGACTGAAATACATGTTATCTATACACACATATATAACATATATATACTTATTCATTTTGTATTTATGCCATATATATTTATATACATATTTGTCTCCCCCATTAGAATGCAAGTTTCTTTAATTGTTTCATTCTTCCCACTTTTATCTTTAGTGCCTGGCATATCGTAGGTTACTAATGAATACTTACTTATTCATTCATCAAGGTTAGGGTGCTCCTGATAGCAGGGTTAGGAGAATGGGAAGAAATTGTGGTGGGAGGTTGAGTGGGAGAGAAGGGGAAGAGACCACTAGGGGAAGCACATCCCCATTACCTGTAGTCGGAACCAATCCAACCTCAATCCAGAAAAATCAAACTTTTCTCCAGCATCAACTGTGAAGGAAGAAAAAGAAGTTTAAATAGCATCCCAGTAACCAAGACTCCCTAGAATGGAAAGGTTTCCCCTCAGTGTACCCTATCCCTATCTCCCCTATCTCAAAAATAAGATGAAGATCTCCAAGCAAGAAGATTCCTCTCCCTCCTCCCCCACAGCTCAATCCACTGCCCTCACCTCCCTCCAGTCACCTTGTTTGAGGTTAAGAGAGGAGAGAGTGCTGACAAAGGAAGACATGATGATGGATTCCTCTTCTGGACATACTGACAGGTTCTGGACAAAGAATAAGTAGAGAGGAGAGGAGGGTCAGATGGGCACAGAGAGCCCACTAAAGAAGTGAAGTTTCCCAAGGCTCAGTTAATATTGTTCTAACAGGAAGAATTTATAGTGTGGGAAGAGGCAGGGTTGGAGAGGTTCTGAAGAACAGGGATAAAGGAGGAACGACTTTAAAGAACTCTTAAAGACAGAACCTTCCTGGATCCCCCTCCCTTCCTAATGCCCTAACAGCTTCCTTCTAGACTTCTACTTCCTGTTTTGGTGCAATCTCAGTCTTATTTGTAGTACACAAGGAGGAAAAAAAAAAGTTGTTGACTCTCATCTCCTTTTTGTTGTTGTTGAGTCATTTTTCAGTTGTGTCTGACTCTCTGTGAACCCATTTGGGATTTTCTTGAAAGAGATATTGCCATTTCCTTCTGCATCTTATTTTACAGATGAGGAAACTGAGGCAAAAAGTGTTAAATGACTTGCCTAGGGTCATACAGCTAGTAAGTGTCTGAGGCCAGATTTGAACTCAGAAAAAAATGAGTCTTCCTGATTCCAAGCCCAACACTCTATCGATTATGCCACCTAGGTGCCCATCTCCTTTTAACACATGAGGAAAATAAATGAGGTTCTTTGTCCCTTTAATTTGCCTCACACGGGATGATTCAGAACAGGGAATCCCCCATAGTCAACAGGACATACCTGGATGGTGTCACTGAGCACAACAGCATCAAACCTGGCAAGGTATTGAAGGTGATAGCGTTGAATGACTTTGATGTTTCTCTGGATCAGACCTCGCACCTCCTCAAGCAAGAAAAGCAGCTCTGCAATATGCCTAGAGATGGATATCCGATGAGGAAGCAAGAGGAGGAGAGAGAGGCAGAGACAGGGAGAGGATTCAGACTTTCCAAGGTCATCTGAGCCTCTGCTATAAAACAAAGGCCTTGGATTATGGAAAGGACATTGGATCTGGAGTCAGGGGTCCTGGTTCAAGGAATCTCCCATCACTGGAACATCTGGAGCAAGTCACTTAACCTCTGTTTGGGCTTTTGTTCCACAAGGTGCAGGGCTTGGAAGATCTCTAAGATCCCTTCTAGGTCTAAATCCACAATCCTAGGAGCCTCCCAGCTCTATGGTCCCCCGATCCAACCTCCCTGCCCAGCCTGACAGCCGGGAGTTTGAGCTGTTACACCAAGCAATTGGAAGGGAAAGAGTTGAGCCAGGCTCTCTTCTTCCCCTATCAGAAAGCCCTTGCTCAAAAACTCACGGGTCAACATAGTCCTCTGGGGTCTTTGTCTTGGTAACATTTTCTGCATGGCGAACCAACCAGTTGACCTCATCCCGGATAAAAGACAGAGCCAAGAAAGCCAAAAGTGCCTGGTAAGAGGGCAGAGGCAGTACAAGTTTTTGAATTGCAAAGCGATTCCTGAAGTATACATGCAACCCTCACCACAGCATGCACAGACAACTTCACTCAACCACACCTGATGAGGGCAAGGGTGTTCAAAAAGTTTTAGTGCAATTAAATGACTTAAATATTGTTTATTGCAAGTGCCAGTTCCTAAACAGCCTTGTCAGCAGTCCAATCCCTCTACCTTTATCCCTGACCCTACAGCTTGCCTTGGGACCCAGGAGTCCTGGTTCATCCATTAACACAGTCTCTAGTTCCTTCACCGCAATCCTCAAAAACTGTCGGCGCTGGCAATGAAATTGGCCACTGTGAAGAAGAAAAGAAGTGAGGGGAGGAACTACACAGGCAAAATTTGAGAAGGATAGCAGGCAAAAGGGTGGGAGAAGGGAAAGGAATAAACTACAGGTGAGGATTATAATAATCCCTTGTGTTATAGGTTGCTAAATTCTTTTATTTGCATGATGTCATTTGAAATGAACAATTAAATGACATAATATGCAGAGAAAACACCTTGCAAAATCCTAAAGTACTGTATAATGTTAGGTACTACTACTAATAATAATAATAACAACAATAGCCTTCTGAGGCAGACGGAGGAGATATCATTTTCCCTGTTTTCTAAATGAGGAAGATAAATTTACAAAATTTGCCTACACTAGTAAAGGACAATCAAAACTTGAGCTTAGATCTTGACTTTAAATCCAGTAGATTTTCCAGGGCACTACAATGGCTCTCAGAGAAAGGGGAGAACTTGTGGGTAGTGAGAGCACAATAGTCAGGTTAAAGAGCTCAGAGCAACAAGGAAGGGAAGCACAGGAGAACATAGGGACACTTCATACCCACCTGGGAACACTTCCTACCTGTTATTCACCACGTACTCTTTGCTTTCCTTTACATCTGTCACTCGTTTGCCATACCTGGGTATTGACATAAGCACAACAGAGTTGGGGAATCACTGGGGCCCATCTCTCTGTGTATAAATCCACTGTGAATAATCCACTAGGGGATCTCACACTCTGCCTAACACACTGCAGCAGACCATTTCAACTTGGGAGAGGGCATGTGAAGCCCTCCCAGCTCAACCCTTCTCTTGAGAACATACTTTCTTTCCTATGTCTGCCTCTCTCATAGGGTTCTCAGCCTGGGCTCCCTTCCAAATACTTCTGTTCCTACTGCCTGTTTCCCACCTAATCTAGATTAGTTTTTCCCTTATACAGGGAACCCAAGAAAGAGGGAGTCTAGGTTAGTCATGTAACAAATGTTAAAATTAGAAACTAGATAACTATAGTGAAAATTAACTGAATTCTCTGTTTTCTGGGTCCAGAAGCAGGGCCCGTTACTAAGATACAGCAGACTCTTTTGCCATGGAACCATTCCAGAATGCTGCTGAAAACTGGATCCTTCAAAGTCATCCTGCTCTTCCGCTCATTCTAACAGCCTCCTATTAAAAATTTCTTTTTTTTCTTTTTTTCCCCCAGGGCAATAAGGGTTAAGTGATTTGCCCAAGGCCACACAGCTAGTAAGTGTCAAGTGTCTGAAGGCCTCCTGAATCCAGGGCCGGTGCTTTATCCACTGCACCACCTAGCTGCCCCTTAAACATTTCTTTTAGTGGACTTCTGCTTGGCTTCCTCCTCCAAGAAGACCTCCGATATTAATGCCATCTATCCTCCAACTCAGTAACACCATCCCCAACCCACCCTTGACCCTCAATATTCCTTCATTAATTATCAAGGTTTTCTGATCTCCCTTAAAAAACCTCTTTGTTTACACGCACATACACATACACATGTCTTGGCATTAAATAATCTTAGAATAGAAAATGAATTGGGGTAAACTGTAAATATCTGTAATGTAAAAATAAAACAGAGACTTTAAAAAAAGTTATCTAGTTCAATTCCTATCATTCTACAGATGGAGAGAAAAACTAAATCTGTTGACTTGGCCGAGATCACACAGTTAACCTCTAGCAGAGCCAGGACCAATCCTTTGCTCTTTTAATCACATCATGCCCCTTTCCTTTAAGACCAGAAATTCCCTGAAAGCAAGAATTTGGTTTGCTCTTCATATGTTTGTTCTTTAAGATCCATCCCAAGCCCCTGGAATATTGCTCTGTGTTCCTTGGAATGGAAACAAATTTGCTGAGTGATTGAGAATGAGAAAAGAAAGGAGAGACCCCAAAGGATCCTAGACCAGCCCTTAGAAACCTCACCCTTTCAAACTGCCAAACAGGTCCTCGGTGACTTTATGCACCTGAAGTACTTCCTCTCGGATGAGAGTGATGTACAAGGAGCCCTGCAGGCCCAGCTTCCACAGTTTCTGGCATTGGGGGTTGGTATTGAGGCACCCATGGCACAAAAGGAATCCGACTGCAAGTGGGGAAGATAGCAGAGAGAAGGGAGTTTAGGGCTTAGAGCCCTTTGACTTCACTGCTTCACAGCTTCATCAAACCTCCTTCAGCCCCATGCCCAGAACACTTACTAAGGATCCAACGTTCCATCACCTCCAAGGACAGGTACTCACAGGCCATCTGAGAGAAAGAGAGGGACAGAGGTTAGTCAGTCAGTCAATTTGTCTGCTCCCTGGAGAAGGGCAGCCCAGGAGAAAGAGGAGGTACACAAAGGACAAAGAGGGACTCTTACTACTGGTAAGAGTCACAGATGAGGCCTGATGAACGAAGACAGAACTCGGTGGAGCAGCTAGGTGGCACAGTGGATAAAGCACCGGCCCTGGATTCAGGAGTACCTGAGTTCAAATCCAGCCTCAGACACTTGACACTTACTAGCTGTGTGACCCTGGGCTAGTCACTTAACCCCCATAGCCCCGCCAAAAAAAAAAAAAAAAAAAAGACAGAACTCGATTTACCACTTAACTGAATGAACCAGCCTACAGTCAATGGACCTGAGTGAAAACAATCATAATAGGGGTTGAATGACTAATGTGGAAATATGTTTAACAGGATTGTAATGTATAACATATCAGATTGCTTGCTGGCTTCAGGAATGGTGAGGGAACAGAGGGAGGAAGAAAAATTTGGAACTCAAAATCTTACAAAAATGAATGTTGAAAACTATCTTTATATGTAATTGGGAAAAAATAAAATAAAATGCTATTTAAAGAAATAAACACAAAAAATAACAGAAGTTGGGGAAATTGGTGGAAGGGGCACAAATAGAAAAGCAGAGAGAAAGAGAAGCACAATGGATAAAAGACTTACTTTCTACATGTAACATCACTATCTCAAGCACTATTAGAAACAAGAGGTGGGACCCTGACCAACCCAAATTATACTAATCTCTCAGTCCCCTCCCCTCCTTTCCTGTTCCATGTCCACATCCCTTGTCTGGGTCTCATTTTATGCCGCCTTGTAATGTGAGTTATTTTTATACATCATATTTCCCTAATTAGATTGTCATTTTCTGAGAATAGAGATTATCTTTCTCATCTTTGATTCTCTTCTCTCTCCCCACTCAGCCTCCTGACCCAAAATAAATAAATACTCACTACTCCTAGAATGAATTACATGCTTACAGGTCTGGACTTTATCCTTGTAGGTGATGGGGAGCTATCAAAGATGTATGAAGAGGACAACTCAGAATTGTGCTTTAGGAAGCTCTACTCTCACAGAAGCATATTGAATGAATCAGAACAGGGAGACACTGGATAAAGAAGCTCCTGGAATCATGTTTTAGTGAGGGCTATAGCCATAGGTTTGAAAGTTATCCATAGGGGCAGCTATGTGGCGCAGTGGATAGAGCACCGGCCCTGGAGTCAGGAGTACCTGAGTTCAAATCCGGCCTCAGACACTTAACACTTACTAGCTGTGTGACCCTGGTCAAGTCACTTAACCCCAATTGCCTCACTAAAAAAAAAAAAAAGAAGAAAAGAAAGTTATCCATAAAGGAAATAACTGGCATTGTGGGAGTGGAAGAATGGAGAAGGGAGAAATTATCCAGAGAAAGGATTTGGAGAATATATAAGAGAAGAGGAACCTTCAAAGACACAGTGCCTTGTGCTGCCAAGTAGAAGAACAAACAATATTTGTTGATTAATTAGAGGCCTTAATTGGAAACCCTTCTGGTGCCTTAGTTTTCCCTCTACTTATTCATTCAATAAATATTAAGGAACGCCTACAATATATAAAACAAACACAAATTCCTGCTTCTAGACCAACTTTCAAACCAATCCTCAAATATCCATCAGGAAAGAAATTCTGACTTTTCCCTTTCAGGTAATTCAGAGACAATGTGCAATTCTTCTAGTGGTCCTAGACATCCTGGGCCTGAAAGAACCACCCTTCCCCAGAACTAGCCCTAGCTACAGCTTGCCAAGAAAAGGAACTGACCGTGTCTGAGCTGGCAGGGTTGATCATGGTTGGGGGGGCACTAATGAGGCTCAGGAGCTGGGCACTCCGCCATTGTTCGGCCCCCTGGTTCCTTCGAGTAAAGAGGAAATGCAGGGAGAGAAGGGCCCCACTCACAGCCTGTGGAGAGAGACAAACAGAAACCCAGAGTGAAGGTAACAGTAAGGAGGTGAGTAAACTGCAGCCTGATCATTTTTCCCCTTCCCCAGAGGCTTGCCTTTGTGTGGGGGCCAAACTCCTCTGTCAGCTTCTTCAGGGGATGATCATATTCCAAAACCATCTGGCCCAGACGAGCAAAGCTAGGGTCACTGGGAAAAGAGTGGGAAAATATTATAGGCCTTTCTTTACCCACCTGCCCATCCAGGAGAGGTCCCTGGGGAGAGAGGGGACCTGGAGGGCATGCGGTCTTAGTGTCTGAGACTTTTTTTAAAATTTGGCTAGAATAGATTTATTTCATCCATCTGTAAACAAAGATTGATCAGATGAGTTATACTGTATCCCAAATATAACAGGGTACAGGGAAAGAAATGGACAAGAATTTAGACATAGAGAGGATCCCAGATTTAGGACCAGAAGGGCTCTCTAACATAATTGAACTCAATCCCATCCTGTTACAGAGGAAGAAATCGGGGCCCAGAGAGGTGAAGTCATTTGTCTAAGGAAGTAAGGAACACAGGAAGTAAGCAGCAGAGACAGTATAAGTCTCTGATGCCCAATCCGAAATTCTCTCCACTCACTTCCTTAACCACTTTATTTAGAATAAGAGCTGGAAGAGACCTCATAGGACTTCTAGTCAAAGTCCCCCATTATACAGATCAGGAAACTGAGGCCAATAGAGGTTAAATGACTCGTCCAAGGTCACACAGGGAGTGATATTCATCAAAGCTGGGATTTGAACCCAGATTAACTGACATCAAATCCTGAAATTTTTCCACTGCTCATAGGCAAGAGTCTCCCCAAGAGATGTATTAAGCCCACAGAGTACATACACAGGGACAGCCCTGATCATATATGCTATATTCTGTATAAAGAGAACAAAAAGCCCACAAACTGTCCTCCCAAACTTGTGAGCTAGAACAACAAGCCCAGTGCTTAGGCTCACAGAATCCCCAATCTGGAAGGGACCTTAAGGCAAGCCATGGATTCCCTCTAGACCATTCATGACAAGTGGTCCCCTAGTCTCTGCTGCAATACCTTCAGAGATTAGGGACTCAGTTGATAGAATCAAAAGTCAAGTAAAAGATAGGGCCACCAAGGGGGCAGCTAGGTGGCACAGTGGATAGAGCACCTGCCCTGGAGTCAGGAAGACCTGAGTTCAAATCTTGCCTCAGACACTTGACACTTACTAGCTGTGTGACCCTGGGCAAGTCACATTGCCCCGCAAAAAACAACAACAACAACAACAACAAAAGCAAAAAAATAATAATAATTGGGGGATATTTAATAAAATAAATAAAAATGGAATAAAACATATTACTATATAGTTTCCTTAATCAATATGCAGCCCCTGTGTATCCTTATGTACAGTTCAGTGGCCCCCATTTCTATTTGAATTTGACATCACTGGACTAGATGACCTTTAAATCTATGGTCCTAAAATCCCATGATCCCTCAGCCCTCAAGTACTCAAGTTGTACTCAGATTGTCAGATCTAAATATGTGTACTAATGGAGCTGGAAAGGCTGCACCTAATACACAAATCATTTAGGTTTTGCTTGGAATGCATTATAGTAAATGTCATTTCTCACAGCATTACTTTCTTGATTTTCTTTCCACTCATATTAAGCAAAGTAAGATTGCATTCCCTTTGCAATTCCCTACAGTGGGGCCCAGATGAGCACAGGGAAGCAAGGTGGGGGCAGAAGCCAGACCATATTAAAAATGGACTAAGTGCATTGCAAAGGGAAGTTGATATTCATGAGTTGGCTCTATGTTCACTTGCACCTGGATCCTAGGAAGTGTTTTTGTTTTTGTTTTTTTCATTTCTAGGAATTATGTCTCTCCATCTGCACCATAAACTCCCAGGGGTCAAGGAAGAACCTCTTCTATCCTCTCTGTAACCAACCCCTATCTCAAAGCCCCTAGGATAGGGTTCTTGGAACAGCGGTTTCCTTTGACCCCCACCTGTGTCCCTGTGTCATCTCAAAGGCACAGTTATACATGCCAATGAGTACCCGCCGGTCTTCAATCCGTGACAGCAGCAAGATAACTGAGGTGTATGTCACAATCAGGTCCAGGTAGCTCCGGGTGAAGTCAAAGTTGAGGCTCTACAAGGGAAGTAAAGGGGGACTGCAGATTTGATAGCCCCTTAATTTGAACCTTCCCAACCCCCCCACCTCCTACCAGGTACTACTTAATTGATGGACTTAATTGGTGAGCTTTCCCAGATGGGATCAACCCATATGAACCAGGAGAAGGTAGAAGGAAAACAGACTGTGGGGAATAAGAAAGGAGAGAGGTGGAGGTGGGGAGAGGGACCATAGTTCAAAGAGCAAGGACTAAAAGAAGGCATGGGATAGAAAAAAAGCAAGGAATAAGAAAACACTCAAAGAGCCAACTGACCAGGGATTTCATTACTTGTTTACATTAAATAAATTCCATCAAAGGCATGCTTAACTTGTAAATATATGTTAAATAGTCATTATCTAGGGTCCTTTCGGTAATAGAATTGTAGTCTCAGGAAAATACAAACTAAGATAGGCATTCCTCTAATCCCATTAGAGTCCCCCAACTCCCAACTCAAAGTAAGCACTAAATATTCATAGGACCATAGACTTAGAGATGGAAGGAACTTCCAAAGACATTTAGTCCAACTCTCTTATTTTACAAATGAGGTAACTGAAGCCCAGCAAGATTCAATGACTTACCCAAAGTCACACAGGTAGTATCAAACCCAATTTGAACCCAAGTCCTCTGTCTCCAAAGTGAATGCCTTTTCCCCATGCTACCTCCCTTAAATGTGGCCCATTGAGTGGTTTCATTTAACTCCCAGTACTCTTTGGCCAAACCTTCTTGCTTCCCCCTCCCCCTCATGCAGGATGTCCTTTCTCACGGCTATCACATGGATTTAGGGGCAGGGGGAGGAGGACACAGGGGCCTTACAATGTCAAAGTGGCACTGGCAGGCATCAATGGTGTTGAGAAGTTCATATACATGATCCTGAGGAGAGAAGTCAAAACAGGAACAGATGTAAGATGGGGATGTGTGGAAGAGGAAATACTCTAACTTGAATCTGAGGGAAAGAGCCAAGGAGATGATAAAATGGAAGAGAGAAGGTAGACGCTAAATATGACTTAAGTTTCCTACCATGCCTCAAACTCCAGAAGATGTGGGGCAAATAAAGCAAAGGACACTACCCTAAAGGCAGTTATGACTGATTTTAGCTAACATTTCTTATTGAAAGAAATACTTCTGAACACAGGGAGCCTCTCTGACAGGGACTCTGAACCTAAAATCCATGAAATTGTGTTTTTGTTTCAGTATTTTAATAACTGTATTTTAGTACCATTAGTTTCCCTTGTGATCCTATGTATTTTATTTTTTGCACTTAAAAACATTCTTCTGAAAATCCTATGGACTACTAGCTGTGTGACCTTGGATAAGTCACTTAATCCTCATTGCCCCACCAAAAAAAAAAGAAAGAATATCCTATGGACCCCTTAGGTTTCACTAGACTGGCAGAGGGGCTCATAAAACAAGCAAAAAAAAAAAAAAATTAAGGACTCCTGCCCTAAAATGATCTCTCCTTGAAAGAAAACAAGTACTGAAAAATAATGCCACCATAGGCATTATTACAAATACCCCATCCTCAACTTGGCAGGGGGAAGGGGAGAAATATGGCCTATAAAAGCACTGATGTTTCATATTCTAATGTTGACTTTTCCAAAATGTGACCAGAACTTTTAAACATACCTTGGTGCTAGACATTGCCCCCTTATTGCAAATAAATTTAAAGTGAATTCTTAAAATTACATTTTTGGATATGGTTGATATAACTCTAGTGAGTTTATCCTGTAGTATTATGTTTTATAGCAATCTATACTAGTAGACTGGAAATGCCATGAGGGTAGGGACCAGGTCTTATCTAATCTTTTTATCTAGCCAGTGCCCTGCAGTGCTCTACATGTAATAAATATCTGTTTGAAAAATGACAGTTGCATTGTATAATATTGGGAAAGATGACCCAAGGCACTCAAGTCAGTTTCTATGTTGCCAAGCCATTAGAAATTTTCTATATAATGGGTTACTGCTAAAGAATCGGACATGCTCACCCATCACCCTCCACCCCTCACCCCAAAAGTTATGCCTAACAGCCCACATGCCATTAAATAAATGCCAGATTGTCTTTGGAGAAAGTCTAATCCTTGAGCCAAGTCAATAATAACTTCCCTAAAGTAAATCCCTTTTTAGATACTACCTAAAGGCCTCAGTCCCAGAATCAAAGGAGTTTAGATCCAGAAGGGACAATAGCAATTCTCTCATCCTTCCTGAACCCCTCTTCCTCTTTATTCCAGTGCCTTCCCTCTGGTAATTATTTCTCAGTTATTCCATATAGATAGCTTACTTTGTATGTATTTGTTTGCATATTGTCTCCCCCATTAGACTGTGCCCTTGAGAGCAGGGATAGTCTTTTGCTTCATTTTGTGTAACTCCATGCTTAGCAGTCTGGTATGTGGTAAATGCTTAATAAATGTTTATTGATTGGTTGATTGATCTTAAAAATATGAACTATGGGAATACATGGGAAACTGAAGCCCATAGTGGTCAAGGTTCTTGGCCAAAATGAAGCCATACAGATGAAATTAAGGTGAACTTGCAAAATCATATGTTTGAAATGATTGATAGAATGCTTCAACATAGGGCATCATGTAACACTATGCCTTAGAGTTATCTTCACTGTGGCCAATTGCTAAGGCTCATGGATCTTGTAAATGCTCTCAAATTCAAGTCTCCAATACAGTACCACCCGTCCCTTTTCCAGGGCTATCTCCATCACTAAGCTTCCAATCTCCCCAATTCTCTTGTCATCTTGTCCTATGGGAGTTCTTGGCTTAGGTTCCATGGGAAAAAGCCAAGGTCATGGTCCCTGACCATGTTACCTTTGAGATTAACCTCCTAACTCCACTCCCAAAGGTTTTGATTGTTAAAATGAGGATGGATTTAATCTCAAACATGTTAACTTAACAACCTTCTGGGAGAGGGAAAGGATTCCACAGGGTGGCCTACCCCGGTATCTCAATGCTTGGACAGAATTAGAGGCTGCTCACCCGAAATTCCATGACATCCACAAATGATTGGTAATAGCTGGTGAGGAATCGGACAATCTCAATTTTATCCCGGTGAACAGGTCCCAAGTGTTGCTGGGAAGAATACAGAACAGAACAACAATAAGAACAAAAAAACAGAAGTGAGTTCAACTAATACCAAGAACTTGTGTTAGACATGAAGAACTTCCTAAAGGTGTTACAATGACTAAGGGAAATATGTTCCTCTTTGGAGACCCCCGCACAGGGGAGATAGCCTGACATAGTGTCCATGTGCTCCTGCCAAGACTCAGAGGGCTACATGACTGTTCTTTCAAAGCCCCTTCCCACTACAGAAGTATATGTTATCCTGTAGCCACACTAGGAAATTTAGATGTTAAATAAAGATAGATGTTAAGAGAGGTAAAATAGAGTAAAAAGTGGGAAACCACTTTTGGGTGGTATTATAATAGATAGACACTTCTGAGAGAGAAAATGAGCAAGGACTCATTGAGTGGGAAAAAAGGAAAGATGAAAACTTGGAAAAGCCTTGGTTTGGGGGGGAGAAGGGATAAGAACAACTTACAAATATATAGAATTTTTCTTAAAGTGCTTTCTGTACAACAGATAACACAGTGTATAGAGCTCTGGGCCTGGAGTCAGGAAGATCTGAGTTCAAATCTAGCCTCAGACATTTACTTGTTGCATAACCCTGGGCAAATAATTTAACCTCTGTTTTCCTCAGTTTCCTCAACTATTAAAAAGTGGGGACCTGGGGCAGCTAGGTGGCGCAGTGGATAGAGCACTAGCCCTGGATTCAGGAGGACCTGAGTTCAAATCCGGCCGTAGACGCTTGACACTAGCTGTGTGACCCTGGGCAAGTCACTTAACCCCAATTGCCTCACCAAAAAAAAAAAAAAAAAAGCGGGGATCTACCTTCCAAGGTTGTTTTGACAATCAAATGAGATGTTTATTAAACACTTAGCACAGTGCCTAGCACATGATAGACACTATAGAAATGTTAGCTATCATCATCAACAACCCTGTGCAAGTATTCATATATCCATTTTACAGATGAGGAAACTGAGACTCAGAGAAATTAAAACCATTTGTAAAGGGCAGAGCCAAGTTAGAGAAAAGGCAGGAACTCACTTGAGCTTCCCCCAAAACCCCTCCAAACAACTTTTAAATAATCCCTCAAAACAAATTCTGAAGGGGGACAGCTAGGTGGTGTAGTGGATAAAGCACCAGCCCTGGATTCAGGAGGACCTAAGTTCAAGTCTGGCCCCAGACATTTGACACTTACTAGCTGTGTGACCCTGGGCAAGTCACTTAACCTTCATTGCACCTCAAAAAAAAAAAAAAGAATTATCAGACTATCTGAAAGTCATGATCAAAAAAAAAGAGGGGCAGCTAAGGCAGCACATTGGATAAAGCACCAGCCCTGGATTCAAGAGAACCTGAGTTCAAATCCAGCCTCAGACACTTGACACTTAATAGGTGTGTGACACTGGGCTTAACCCCCATTGCCCTAGCAAAACACAAACAAAAAAAAGAACCTAGATATCATCTTTCAAAAAATTATCTAGGAAAACTTTCCTGATATCCTAGAACCAGAGGGTGAAATTGAAGTAATCCACCAATCAATCACCTCCTGAAAGAGATCCCAAAATTAAAATTCCCAGGAATATTATAGCCAAATTCCAGAGCTCCCAGGTCAAGGAGAAAATATTGCAAGCAGCCAAAAAGAAAAAATTCAAATATCATGGATAACAGTCAGAATAACACAAGATTTAGCAATTTCTACATTAAAGGGTTGGAGGATTTGGAATATGATATTCTAGAGGGCAAAAGATCTAGGATTACAACCAAGGATCATGTATCCAGCAAAACTGAGTATAATTGTTCAGAGGGAGAAATGGATATTCAATGAAAAAGAGGACTTTCAAGCATTCCAGATGAAAAGACCAGAGCTGCAATAGAAAATTTGACTTTCAAATACAAGACTCAAGAAAGTAAACAGGAAAGAAATCCTAAGGGATTCAATAAGGTTAAACTGTTTACATTCCTACATCATGAGAAGATACTTATAACTCCCAAAAATTTTCTCATTATTAGGGCAGTTAGAAGGGGAATCCATAGACAGAGGGCATGAGTGTAAGTTGAATATTATGGAATAATTACCTAAAAAAAAAATTAAAATTAAGGGGTGAAAAGAGGAATGTACTGGGAGAATGGGAAAGGGAGAGGTAGAATGGGGTAAATTATTTGACATAAAAGCGATGTGAAAGAGCTTTTACTGTGGAGGTAAGATGAAGGGAGAAGCACATGTACCTTACTCTCATCAGAATTGGCTCTCTTTGGGGCAGCTAGGTGGCACAGTGGATAAAGTACCGGCCCTGGATTCAGGAGAACCTGAGTTCAAATCCCATCTCAGACACTTGACACTTACTAGCTGTGTGACCCTGGGCAAGCCACTTAAGCCTCATTGCCCCACCAAAAACAAAAACAAAACAAAACAAAACAGAATTGGCTCAAAGAGAGAATAACATACACACTTAGTTGGATATAGAAATCTATCTTACCCTACAGAAAAGTAGGAGGGGAAAGGGATAAGAGAAGGGGAAGTGGGGGTGGGGGTGGAGGAGGAGAGAGTAGACTGATAGAAGAAAGGGTGGACTGGGGGAGGTAAGAATCAGAAGCAAAACACTTTTGAGAATGGACAGGGTAAAAGGAGAGAAAGTGTGTAGGATAAAGGGGGAAAATAGGACAGAGGGAAATCATAACTGTGAAAAAAAATTTACAGCAAGTTTCTCTGATAAAGACCTTATTTCTCAAATATACAGAGAACTGAGTCAAATTTATAGAAATAAGAACCATTCCTCAATTGATAAATGGTCAAAGGATATAAACAGGCAGTTTTCAGATGAAGTAATCAAAGTTATACATAGTCATATAAAAATGCTCTAAATCACTATTGATTAGAGAAATGCAAATTAAAACTCTGAGCTACTGCCCCACACCTATCAGATTGGCTAATATAATAGAAAAGAAAATGGCAAATGTTGAAAGGGATGTGGAAAAATTGAGGCATTAATGCACTATTGGTGAAATGGTATACTGATTCAACCATACTAGAGAGAAATGTGAAACTATTCCTAATGTGATACAAAATCATGCATACCCTTTGAAGAATTAATAGCACTACTAGGTCTGTATCCTAAAGAGATAAAAAACATAAAGGAAAAGGACCTATATGTACCAAAATATTTATAGCAGATCTTTTAGTGGTGGCAAAGAATTGGAAATTATGGGGATGTCCATCATCTGAGGAATGGTTGAACTAGTTGTTATATGTGATTGTGATGAAGAAATGATGAGCAGGCTGCCCCCAGAAAAAAACCTGAAAAGACTTACATAAACTGATGCAAAGTGAAATAAGCAGAACCAGGAAAACATTGTCTATAGTAACAGCAACATTATATGATGATCACCTGTGAATGACTTAGCAATACAACGATCCAAGGCAATTCTGAAGGACTTATGATTTAAAATGTTATCTACCTCTAGAGAAAAAAAAAAAAAACCTGATGGAGTCTGAATATAGATTGAAGCATACTTTTTCTTTATTTTCCTTGGGGGTTTTTGTCTTTGTTTTCTTTTATAAAATAATATGGAAATATGTTTTGCATGACTTCACATGTATAATCTTTATCAAATTGCTTGCCTTTTCAATAAGGGGGACAGGGAAAGGAGGAAAAAAGAGAATTTGGAACTCAAAAACATTTTAAAATAAATGTTAAAAATTGTTTTTACGTGTAACTGGGGAAAAAATAAAATATTCAATTTCAAAAAAAGAAAGCCTCTTGCCCATGGTCAAATAGCTAGTTATTGTCAGAGTGGGGATTCTACCCAAGATATATTCTTTCCATTATACCAAGCTGTACTGGAAAAAAGAAGGATTAATGAGAAAGGGGCCCAACAAAGTTAGAAGAAAGCCTAAGGTGAACCTAGGAACTACCAGCTAAGAGCAACAGTCAAATAATAATCTGTTAGGCGGATCTAGTTTTCTTCCTCTAAAACAAGTGTTCTTGGGGGGCAGCTGGGTGGCACAGAGGATAAATCACCAGTCCTGGATTCAGGAGGACCCGAGTTCAAATCAGGTCTCAGACACTTGACACTTACTAGCTGTGTGACCTTGGGCAAGTCACTTAACCCTCATTGCCCTGCAAAATAAATAAATGAATAGATGGATAGATTGATAGATGAATAAATGAATGAATGAATAGATAAATAAATAAAAGCTAAAACAAGTGTTCTTAACCTGAATTCATGAACATTAAAAAAAATTTTAATAACTGTATTTCAATATATTTGGTTTCCTTTATACTCCCCTATATATTTTATGTTATGCATTTAAAAACACAATTCTTGGGGGCACTAGGTGGCGCAGTGGATAAAGCACCAGCCCTGGATTCAGGAGGACCTGAGTTCAAATCCTGCCTCAGACACTTGATACATACTAGCTGTGTGACCCTGGGCAAGTCACTTAACCCCCATTGCCCCGCCAAAACAAACAAACAAACAAACAAACATAATTCTGAGGCAGGGTCCATAGGTTTCACCAAGCTGCCCAAGAGATCCAGGATCACAAAAATGGTCAGGAATTCCTATTCTAAGAGAGTATTTTCACCAGCCCTGCATCGGGGGAAGGGTGAGGGGCACTGCTTGGTCAGTTAAAGTTCCCAGTCTTCCATCCTCAGAATTAATATTCAAATTTATAACCATAAGACAAAGAAAATCAAAGAAAACAAAGGCAATTCAGTGGGGGGGGGGGGGGAGTGGTGGCTAATAGTTTCCTAGTTCACAAGGTTGTAGTGAAGAAGAAATGAGATAATGTGTAAAAAGTGCTTATATAAATGCTAGCTGTTGTTATAATTTTTAGTCTCCCATCCCCTGCCAAGTTTAAGGAAGGGCAGCTGGAGAATTAGGGCCTAGTTCATCCTGGGGTGGGGCTGGGGTTAAAAGAGAGAACATGACCAATGTGGAAATTTGCTTTGCTTGTACTATGCATGTTCCTTATAAGGGTTTTGTTTTCCTTTTCTTTCTTTTTTCCAGGGTGGAGTGTGGAATAAGGGAGCAAAGATAAATGTTTGTTAGCTGAAAAAAATTTTAATTAGAAAAGAGAAAAGAGGGGGCGGCTAGGTGGCACAGTGGATAAAGCACCGGCCCTGGATTCAGGAGTTCCTGAGTTCAAATCCGGCCTCAGACACTTGACACTTGCTAGCTGTGTGACCTTGGGCAAGTCACTTAACCCCCACTGCCCCACAAAAAAAAAAAAGAGAAAAGAGGAGAGGAGAAGAGGCAGGCTTCTCACCGTACTGCTTCGGACATCTAGGTTGGGGAATTTCTTGCTGATGTACTTGACAGAGGATTCCATGGACTTTTCCAGGAGAAAAGGTGGTTTGGATTTAGGATCTGAACAAGTCTGGGTAGAAGAAAACAGAGAGAGTCTCTACCTGCCTTCTGACCAGCTAGAAGCATCGCTCTGCCTGCCTCATTTATCCTCCCAGCCCCACCTTAAGAAGGAGGGATCTGAGAATTATTCCCTTGGGACTGGCATCAGAGGGCTAGCTAAGGTGGTTGGCCACAGAAACATCAGAGAATGGGAGGTACCCAAAGTTAAGGGCTCCTCTCTACTTGGCCCAGCACAAAGAGGAAGCTAAGCTAACTAACGCCCCTAACCATGGCCGGAAGAAGGCAGGCAGTCTGCTTGGTAGGCCTACAGCTAAAGTGAATTTGGGCGGGGAGGTTCAGTAACAATTTGATTTCTGTAACATGAGCTCCTCCACAAAGGGCACTGTGAGATACATGGGTCAGAAACTCACTTATGAACAATATATTTAATAGCAAAATGCATAAAACTCTCCCCTGCTCTTCTCCTCTGTGTCCCCCCACCCCATTCTCTTTTCTCTTCTAGTGCTCCCCCACCCCTGCCCCTCTCTCTTCATTGGCCATCCTCACCCTCATTTTATTCCATTTAGTAGCCATCTAACTCATTGCTCCTATGTACCCCACATATAACTGTGGGTTATCCCAGCCTGGAGGGGGAAAAATAAATATATCTATCTCCAAAGACATTACCCTTCTCTATCCAAGCAATAGGTTCTCCCTTCCCCCTCCCCCCCCCACTCCCCCAGGTTTTCTAAGATAAGGTCTCAGCTGAAGAACCTATGTCAAATATCAGTATAAGGTTGAACCCTGGGACTCTGGTTCAAATCTTTTCTCCAAGAGGCTCAGAACATAATTGTTGCTTCTGCCCCAGTCAAAAAAAAAAAAAAAAGGCAGATTTTTCACCATGGTATCAATCATAAAATCATAGATGTAAAAGGCTGGAAGGGTCTTGGGGCTAGCTAGTCCAACCCTTTCGTTCTTCTGATAAGGAAACCCCCACCACCACCACCACCACCTTTCAGGAAAATTAAGTGATTTTTCCCAAGGTCACTTGGATAATAATTGGGGCTGAGTATTAACATGGAGCATCTGACTCCAGAGTTAATAGGGGAATAGATCATGATCTTTCTCCCAATAATCAGGGATGAGACTCAGAAAGAGGGAACTAGAGAAGGAACCCACCCATCTGGCTTCCCCATCATTCAAGAGGACTCAATCTACTTCAGTCCTTTAGCTGCTATCAGATAAGGGTTAGAGGAGAGTAAGCACTAACCACTGAACTTAAGGGTCTCAGGAGAACTGGCTCCTATGACCACCCTTGGCTGGCCCTAGAATCCTGGAGGCCAAATCCAGCAGGTCCCACTTACCTTCTTGATGTTATAAATTCGAATGAGAACCCCACGCCCTCGATCATTTAGAATGGTAAGCTTCTCTGACAACTTATGCTGGTAACAGGAGGCCATCGACATGATGACCACCGATGTAGGGGGGATTTCTCGTCGTAAGCTGGGATCGCTCGAGTCACCCAAAGGTGCAGGGCGGGGAGAACTGGCTTGTTTGGTGAATCTGTCTTCCTGTTGCCTCTGCGATTGGCTACAGGGGTAAAAGGCTGTCATAGCTCACAAGGCCTGAGAGCTTTCTCTTGCTTCCTTTTTGTAAATTCAACCTCAAGAGACTTCCCCTTTCTGGTCTTACAGCATTTGTTTTGAGGGGAAGAGGGAGGGGAAACTACCAATTTCCCATAAAACAAAATACAAAACTCTTGCTTGGCATTCAAAGCCCACGGTCTTAGTCTCAGACTGCCTCTCCAGCCTTAGATCCCACTACTGCCCTAGCGGTATCCTCTATTCCTGACCTATTTACTGTGTGGGTTTTTTTGGCAGGACAATGAGGGTTAAGTGACTTGCCCAGGGTCACACAGCTAATGTCAAGTGTCTGAGGTCGGATTTGAACTCAGATCCTCCTGAATCCAGGGCCTGTGCTCTATCCACTGCACCACCTAGCTACCCCCCTAGTTATTGTTACTAACACACTCCTGCTTAGCACGACCCCCTCAACTAAAAGGCCCTCCCTCCCCACACACATATGCTCTGATCTCTCAACCCATCTCAAACCTACCCATTCTCTAAGGCCTGACTCAAATCTAACTGATCCTGCTTCCTCTGAACTCCTCCTACATTTTTTGTTTAGCACTTCTCATTACCCTCTCCTGGTTTTCCTCCTACTTAACAGACCAGACCTACTCATATTCCTTTGCTGGAACTTCATCCCAGCTTATGCCCACTAAATGAGGATGTCGTTCTAAGGCTCTGTTCTGAGCCTTCTTCCTTCTATAACACTACACTTAATACTCTCATCAGTTTCCATGGATTCGATTATTATCTCAATACTGTGGAAATGTATTTTGATTTGGGGACCCTGCCTTTGGGCTGAGATTAAAAAGCCTTAGGCCCTCAGGGGTTTTTTCTGTGTGAGGGGCTGGTGCCCCTCCCCCTCCACTTCAGCTGAGCCAAAAAAGCCCCATGAGCTTTTCAGGACCAGGTCAGGCTGGGGGAAAAAGAAAAAAGAAGCCCCAGTTCCCTATGCCCTGAGGGGAGCTGCCCCGGAGATCCCAGGCTTGTCCTGCATAGCCCATGGGGAGGTCCCAGGCCCACTGCTGGGGGCACAGCCCCTCGAGCCCAGACAGCCCTAGTGCAACGGTGGATTAGCTTGGCGCATGTGGGGATGCAGAGAGCCACAGGGGAGCTAGCAAGACAGGGAAGGGGGGAAGAATAAGAGAGCAGGAAACTGACGGTACAAAGAGGCTGGAGAAAGCGAGAAAGGGCTATGATAGAGACACTAGAGACGCCAGGGGGTTGGCAACAGAGGTGAAGATGCTAAGGGGCTTTTCAGGGGAGTTGACACAGTGAAAGGGGCTTGCAGTTAGAAGTGAAAGTGAAGCAGGGGAGCTGGAGTGAAGGAGAAAAAGAGTGAAAGTTGGAGAAAGCTGGAGCATACCCTAAGGCAAGAGGCGGCAATGGCCCTTATTATATTAAAAGCAGACAGGTTGTATAATTTGCATTTCTTTACCCTTATCTTGATTTTTATAAATAAATTATGCCTTGATTATTTAATTAAGAAGCTTCTTAATCTTTTGCTTATTAATTTGGGAGTGGAGCAGTGTGGAGAAAATTTTTAAACGGCCCATACTAAATTAATAGCAGTCAGATAGCCAGCCAGTCAAACATCCACAGTCAGCAGTCCCAGATTAGGCCTTAGGTACCCCAGTCAGATTAGTCCCCCCAAATTAGGCCCTAGTTAGTTTAAAATATTCTTACAATATGGATGATTCCCAGATCCCCACATCTAATCTAACTCTCTCCTGATCTCCAGCCCTGCATTCCCAGCTGCCTGCTGAACATCTCCAACCGGATGATCTTCTCAAACTCATATGTCTCTCCCAAACTCTCCCCTCTTCCAAATGTCCCTATTACTGACAAGAGTACCAGCATCTTCCCACTTCCCCGGTTCTTCAATCTCAACATCATTCACACTCTCATTTAAGGCAATATATTTAATCAGTTGCTAAATCTTATCCATTTTCTTTCTTTCTTCCTTTAAGTGACTTGCCCAGGGTAACACAGTGTCTGAGGCCAGATTTGAACTCAGGTCATCCTGGCTTCCGGGCTGGTGCTCTATCCACTGCACCACCTATCTGACACTGTCCTTTCTCCCTCCCACAACATCTGTCCCCTACTCTTGGGACTCATACAGCTACCACCCTAGTTTATCACCTCTCAACCACATTATTTATTTTTTTTTTTGGTGAGGCAATTGAGGTTAAGTGAATTGCCCAGGGTCACACAGCTAGTTAAGTGTTAAATGTCTGAGGTCAAATTTGAACTCAAGTCTTCCTGATTCCAGGACTGGTGTTCTATCCACTGCACCACCTAGCTGCCCCACCATAGCTTTCTAAATGGTCTCCTGACTTCTGGTCTCTCTCCATGCCAATCCAAACCTCCACACAACTGTCAAAATGATTTCCTGAATCATGGATCTGACTATGTCACTCAATAAACTCCAGTGGCTCCCTATTACCTCCAAGATCAGATATAAAATCTTCAGTTTGGTTTTCTAAGCTCTTCACAACCTAGATTTCTTCCTTACACATTAAATCACTCCATGCCCTCTAAAATCCAGCTATACTCACTGACTCGCTGTCTTTCATACATGATATTCCTACTGGCACATAGGTACCTTTACACTGACTGTCCCCAGGCTTAGAACGATTTTCCTGCTCACCTCCATCTCTTGGACTCCCAAACATCCTTCAAGAAAGAAGCTCAGGGGGCAGCTAGGTGGTGCAGTGGATAAAGCACCAGGCCTGGATTCAGGAGGACCTGAGTTCAAATCCGGCCTCAGACACTTGACACTTACTAGCTGTGTGACCCTGGGCAAGTCACTTAACACTCATTGCCCTGAGAAAGAAAGAAAGAAAGAAAGAAAGAAAGAAAGAAAGAAAGAAAGAAAGAAAGAAAGAAAGAAAGAAAGAAAGAAAGAAAGAAAGAAAGAAAGAAAGAAGGAAGGAAGAAAGGAAGAAAGGAAGGAAGAAAGGAAGAAAGGAAGGAAGAAAGAAAGAAAGAAAGAAAGAAAGAAAGAAAGAAAGAAAGAAAGAAATGACTAATTATAAGCAAAAAGAAGTTACATGTTAATTATAAGCAAAAAGAAGTTACATGTGCTGTCTATCACAGCCACTGTATTAGCCTGTTTGGGGGTTTGGAGGATTTTTGTGTTGTTGTTTTTAAGGGAAGGCACTATGTGTGTGGGCAGCTAGGTATCACAGTGGATATTTTGCCTCAGTTGCCTCATCTGTAAAATGAGTTGAAGAAGTAAATGGCAAACAGCTCCAGTATCTTTGCCAAGAAAACCCCAAATGGGATCATGAAGAGTTGGACATGACTGAACAACAGCAACTATGTGTACAGCAGGAATGGAGAGGGAGGATATTACTTGACAAGTATGATGAATGAAAAATCTGAGACTTAGTCTCTGGATAATTAATAATCAATTTATTAATTATGGCTAGCAAATAATAAATTGAGGTCAGTGGCACCCTCAGAAACCAAAGACACCCCCCCAAAAAAATCTAATATTTAAATACCCTTGGAAGAGTGGCTGTTCCAGAAATCAACTCTGGTTAACAACTGAGAGAATGAATATCATAATGACAGGTGGGCTTTTTCTAATGAGAGGCTGGGATATGACTCTGATCAAGTCTCTCTTGGACAAAGAGACTCCTCTCCACCCAGACCACTTATGTAGTTGAATAATGGGCCGGAATTTACCTGTATTAGATTTAATATAGAAATAAGCTTTCCCAGTTGGGTGGGGTCCCACCCACAATTGAGGAGAACGGCATCCTCAAGCCTGTGTTTAAGAGACTGCCTTGACCTGGTCTCTAAATAAGGAAATAGGAAGAGAAAAAAACCTGGATATCCCTTCCCCATCTTAATAATTGATTATTTATTTATTTGTTTGTTTTTTTTAGTGAGGCAATTGGGGTTAAGTGACTTGCCTAGGCTCACACAGCTAGTAAGTGTTAAGTGTCTGAGGCTGGATTTGAACTCAGGTACTCCTGACTCCAGGGCCGGTGCTCTATCCACTGTGCCACCTAGCTGCCCCAGTAATTGATTATTAATAATAATTTCTCCCAGAAGCAATTGTGATGAACTAAAACAATTGTTTTCAAAAATATGCCTCCTAAACTATTTTTTTTTTTTGCAGGGCAATGGGGCTTAAGTGACTTGCCCAAGGTCACACAGCTAGTAAGTGTCAAGTGTCTGAGGCCGGATTTGAACTCAGGAACTCCTGAATCCAAGGCCAGTGCTTTATCCACTGCGCCACCTAGCCGCCCCTCCTAAACTATTTTTTAAAGATATTAATTACACAAGGTAATTTCTATCTCATCCTCTGGGTTTCCTTGGGGGTTTTGTTTGTTTGTCGTTATTGTGTTGGAAGGAAAGGGAAGGGATGGAGCTTTGGTAAAATTAGGAAGTAGGCTAAATTTGTTTTCAGTTTTACCCTCCCTAGGCTCAGGAGATTAATTCACTCTTGGGGAAAACTCATTCACACTAGGCTGTTAGCGACTTAACGTGTTTTCTCTCCCCAAGAGCATTTGGTCTTTAAAAGAGCAAGCACTCTAGAAAGAGCAATACCTCACATAAAGGAATCGATTACTAATGGGAAAAAATCAGGCCACCATGAGAGATATAGCCTTTCTTTAGTTGGGAGAAGAGAGGGGCATGGGGAGGAGAGGAAGAGAAGGGTCTTAGTGACTTTACTTGGAAGGCTATAGAAGTGAGGAAACCATAGGATCAGGTGGAGTGCATGCCTTTAGAAAGATTGGAATCACCTGCTATCTCAAGCAGGCTTGGGGGGAGGGACTAGAGCGAGAATATCCTGTATAGGTCTGCAGCTACATCATTGGTTTTCTCCTTTAATGGGGGCAGGATAAAAGGAGGGCAGAAGAGCTCTTAAATTAGGAAGTAGATTGAAAGCAATGAGATTACCATCTTTTGTTTAAGGTTAGTGGGGATTTCCTTGAAGCCTTTGGAATACCTTTCACTATAGCCTTTTTCAAGGCCTTGACTGACCCTGCCTTCCCCTCCCTTGTTTCTATTCTGGATGGTCTCTTCGTTTGTCCTGGCTCCCTCCTGCCTTATCTCCTCTTCTCCACCACCAGTCTTTTCACTAATCCAAGTCACAACCACCCTATCTCCAAGGCCCAGGGTAGTCCTGCTTTCTCCAAAAGCCTACTTTCCTTGATACCTCTCTTCATCAATCTCTGTCTCCACAAGATGTACTATGTCTAACTTCACCTGTAATTCATCATGTTTCCTCCAAGTGTTTCATCTCCTTAATTAGAAGTTAACTGTCTTGGGGCAGCTAGATGGCGCAGTGGTTAAGCACCGGCCCTGGATTCAGGAGTACCTGAGTTCAAATCCGGCCTCAGACACTTGACACTTACTAGCTGTGTGATCCTGGGCAAGTCACTTAACCCCCATTGCCTGCAAAAAAAAAAAAAAGAAAAAAGAAGTTAACTGTCTTGAGAGCAGGGACTGTGTCTTTATACTCCTGTTTCCTGTGCAATGTGCTAAATGCATATTAGGGAGTTTAATGATGTTTGTCTTCTGAATGTCTTAAAGAAGCAAGCTTAAATTTTCAGGGGTTCTTAACCTGGGGTCTATTAATTGTTTTGCTTTTATTTATTTTTATTTATTTGTATTTCAGCGTAATTAGTTTCCTTTGCAATCCTATGTATATCATACACTTAAAAACATGATTCTGAGAAAGGAGGTCTTTCATTAGATCGATAAAGGAGGCAGTGTCACAAAACTAAGCTAAAAAAGTGAGACAGCTAGAAAAGTCTCTCTTATGAGAGCTGTAAAGTCAAACCTCTAATCACTCAAGGGAGAAATTTTCTGTGATCAGGAAGGAGCAGTAAAAGTAGAATTGAGGTCAGAGTCATTTTTCACTCTTCTGAAGGGCAGCTAGACTTCCTCGTTGTCCCTTCATCTGTCTGTCTCCCACTGTCTTGCAGAAGGATTTTTAATCATTGAGTGACCCTTCCCCTTGAATTCTTGACAGAAAAGGTGGACTACAGGGCAGCTAGGTGGCACTATGGATAGAGGACTGGCCTTGGATTCAGGAGGACCTGAGTTCAAATCCGGCCTCAGACACTTGACACTTACTAGCTGTGTGACCCTGGGCAAGTCACTTAACCCCAATTGCCTCACCAAAAAAAAAAAAAAAGAAAAGGTGGATTGCTTCAAGAATTAGGTGAGTCTCTCAACTAGTTAGTGGAAGTGGATGTGGCTGGCAGAATAATAATAATAAGAGCTAGCATTTATATAGTACTTCAAGACTTGGAAAACACTTTCCATATATTAAAGCTTTTGTTCACAGGATTATGAAATCTGGAATACTTGCCTTTAAGGAGCCTTCAAGAAGTATGCCCAAGATCCTCCATTTAGTGTAATTGGGGAATCATCCAGGGTCTAGAACTCACTCCCAATTCCTTAATCACTAAAATCTGGTTCAAAGGACGGACAGTTGTTTTTTCTAACATTTATCAACTTCATTTTAAAAAAAGAAAAGCCACCCTTGCTATGATTCTCAAATCATCTAAAATCTTGGAAGGAGTCTAGTACTTTAGTTAAAAACTTGATTTGTAGTAGGGAGTCCTAGGTTGAAATCCGAGCTCTTACCTATATATATATAGATAGATAGATAGATATAGATAGATAGATATATAGATATCTGTGTGTGTGTGTGTGTGTGTGTGTGTGTGTGTGTGTATGTATGACTGCGGGCTAGTTATCTCCCCTTGCTGGGCCTCCTTTTCTTCTCCTATAAAATAATTAGGATCTTGAGCTCTGACAACTAACTCCTAAGTTAGTAACTGGCTCCTCTCACTGATAGCAAGATTTAAGAGGGTTCTAGAATACTTATTAAGGCTGTCTCTGTTTTTCAGAGCTCCAACTACCTTTATTCGAAGCATACAGTTGCTGGCTCTAATCTGATCATTAAAATGCAAAGGAAGCTTTGAAAAGAGGCACTGGTTTGTGACAGTGCCTCCTAAGAGGCACCTGTGCCTAAATCCCTGGACTTAATCACTTAGGTAGCAGATGTGCCTTCGGGCATTTGACAACCTCTCTCTATGCCCTCTGCCAGCGCCCCAGGCATGATAGAGAGCCGATCTGGAATAAACTCGACCTCCTCCCTTCCCACTGTTCATGCCTGGTTTTCTTGATCTGTATTTTCAACAATCCTGGCTTGCAGCTGTTGCCTGGGTAACTTGGGAGTCCTTGAAGCAAGAGTGGCAGCTAACATTTGGGCTCCCCAGACAGCACGTGCATTCCAGCCTCCAAGTGGCTGCTCTGAGTAACAATTTCCTCTCCTGTCCAACTGTGTTCCATAAGGACACAGATCAGTAATGTGAAGTTAGACCTTTCTGAAGGCAGAGAGCTGTAGGAGAAAAGAGGTCAGAGGGGCAGTTGACCTTGGAGGGTTTGGTTCTTCTAAGAATCTACCTCCTTTCTGGACCCTTTTCTTGATAAATGCCTAGCATTCCACCAACGGGCCAGACTTTGAGACTAGTCTACCCAAGCAGTGAGTTTGAATAAGCGGCTCTTCTGAATGTCTTGGGGGCAGTTCTGTTGGTTTTTACTAAGTATCTCTGGGAGGAGTTCCAAGGCTGTATTCCCCGTTAGATTGTAAGCCCCTTAGAGGACTGTCTTTTGACTCTTTTTTTTTCTTTTTTTTTTTTTTGTATCCCCAGAACTTAGCACAGTTCCTGGTACATAGAAGGCACTTAAGAAATATTTGTTGAGGGGCAGCTAGATCGCGCAGTGTATAAAGCACGGCCCTGAATTCAGGAGGACCTGAGTTCAAATCTGACATCAGACACTTGACATTTACTAGCTGTGTGACCCTGGGCAAGTCACTTAACCCCAATTGCCTCACGCACACAAAAAAAGAATTGTCATGTTTAGTTCCAGAGTTCTTTATTGGAGGAGAGGCAAGGGAGGCGCCCTATTGTTCAGTACTTCACTCTAAGAGCACAATGTGGTTCCCAGGAAACTCTAAACACAAGTGTAACTTGTGGGAAGACCTACTTATTGAGTAGAAACATGTGTCTTTAAGCCTCAGAGGCAGAATTTCTTCCCCTAGGGACTCTTAAAGCAGCAGTTCCAGGCTATTGAAGCCTTTCCTAGAAACAGAATAGAAGGAAACCTGTCTTAGCCATTTCTATTTTGAGAAAAAGACATTGTCAAGACTGTTGCCCTTATTCGTTGGCTTTTTTTCTTCCGTGTTTTTCTACTCTATGGTTCCTGCTGCCCAGGTATCATGGATCCAGATGGCAGAGTACAGTGCCCTTATGACCCAAACCATTTCATATCAGAAAATCGAATGCAGTACCACCTGGCACAGTGCAAAAAAGTGAGTATTTCTAATATAGCTCCTTAAGTCATAAAGTATGAAGACTGGGTGATGTAAAGGGGTGAGTGGCAGCTGGCATGGGAAAAGGGACAGTAATGTCCCCTCTAACAGCAGGGCTTTCTTTTCTTCAGAAAAACCCAAAGAAGGCAAAAAAAATGGCTAGCTGCAAATATAATGCTCGTCACGTGGTCCCATGTGAAAACCTCCAGAAACATGAGGCCAACTGTCAGGACAAAACTGGTGGGCAAGAGACTGGTAAGTTCATATCTTCATGGTAGTTCATACAATCATAAGCATGGATGACCTCCTCTTGGTCAGAGAAAGATGCATTCTTTTCCTTAACACAAAGCTCAAAGTTAAATTGAGCACTGGGAACCACAACCTCCCCCTCAAGGAGGGATTTGAATGCTAAGATTAAAAAAAAAAAGTCTAACTTAAATATTGTCATCCAAGGCAGGAAATTTAACCTTATAAAATGGTTTCTGGTCTGTCTTAACTTTCAGATCCTTCTAATGCTTTGAAATTTCTTCCCTGAGATTTTAATCAGAATAGGACGGAGGCAGCTCCAACTCGGATTTATTACAAAGGTCAAAGTGGGCCTCAGGTAAGCATAGAGAAGCCGGCTGAGATTAGTCTCAAGGTGTGGCTCTGGTCGCCTATTCTTGTTTAAGTCCCATGGGAATTAAAATAAAATCAAAGTAGAATCAGACTTATATGGTGTATGCCTGTGGCAAGTTCAACTGGCTTTGACAGAGAACTGGCTGAGTCATTCCTTGGTCAATTTCAGATGCTTCACCTACCAAATCTTTCTTTTTCTTTTTTTTTTTTTTGCAGGCAATGGGGGTTAAGTGACTTGCCCAGGGTCACACAGCTAGTAAGTGTCAAGTGTCCAAGGCCGGACTTGAACTCAGGTCTTCCTAACTCCAGAGCCAGTGCTCTAACCACTGCGCCATCCAGCTGCCCCTACCAAATCTTTCAACCAGAGCTAGGAAGTAAATTTGCAAGTGAAAATCCTGCCTCTATAGGTTAACTGCATTGTAACTGCCATATGAATCTAACATTTGTCTATAGAACTTTTCAAATAATGCCTGCCTACAAGCTTTTAGTTTCCTCATCTGGAAAATGGATACTGGACCAGAGGACCTCTAAAGCCCTTCCTAACCCTAAATCTAGGATCTTACGATGAAAATAGTAAAAGGCAGGAAGGGGACTTTATCACTAGACACAAGACACTTCTCTGAAACTCTCCCAAGTTATACTTGGGAGAAAAGACTCCCAAATCCTAGATGTATTCTTTTCTAGATTCAGTTCTGTCCGATGTGAAATTTCTTCTTCAGAAACTTACCCCACAATGGTCCGTTCCCATGAGGTAAGGGTATATAATATCTCAAGAAAGCATTTTGAGTTGGATCCAGTGTTGGGCTCCTTTCCCTTTAAAGAGCTACAGAAAATAGTGGCCTAAGAACAGTGAGATCAATTTGGCTCCCTCTCTAGGGTGGGATATAGCATATAGGTTTTGTCTAAAAGGGATATAGTATATAGCACTTAGCATATAGGCTTCGTCTACAAGTATTTAAACACAAGATCCAAAGGCTGTCACTTCCATTTGTTCTCCCTTCCCTCTGCCCCAATAAATCTTAACCTAAATAATAAATCTTATTGAAATTTAACTTTTCGGTTTCTAGTTTTTAAAAATAATTTATTTGGGGCAGCTAGGTGGCGCAGTGGATAAAGCACCGGCCCTGGATTCAAGAGGATCTGAGTTCAAATCCGGCCTCAGACATTTGACACTAGCTGTGTGACCCTGGGCAAGTCACTTAACCCTCATTGCCCTGAAAAAAAAAATTTACAGTGATAAAGATGAGAGAGCTGAAAAATCAGGACCACTAATCTCTAAAAGGTTTGTCTTCAACCCCAAAACAGCAATAACAGCGTGGAAACGTCACTTAATTCTCAAAGATTCATACTGATCTCAAGAGATGCCTATTTGAGCCAAATTTCTAAATGGAAGTTTGTATAGAATTGGTATTCTGAAAGTCATCTTTCTATTCCAGGGTCAAACAAAGGTGGCTAATGAGGCTCAATTCCATCGCACCTGAAAGAAGGTTGTAGTAGATATTTCAGATAGAAACACACAGAAATTTTATTCCTATTCTCTTTGTTAAGTTATAAGATTGGTTAGACCAAAGTCCCAATAGGTTGGCTTTGGGAAAAGTTCCCCATTTGACTTTTTTTTTTCTGTAAAGGGAGAGGAAAAACAATAGTTGGACTAAGAAGTGAATGTGATTATAAAAACAAAAGATAACAAGCTTTTTAAAAATGTCCTTAAACTCTACCACTCTTGTTTTAAAGATCAAGTCTTGGTCTGAGCAGTTTTAGATGTTAATGAATGGGTCAGGCCGGGCTTAGTCAAAATGACAGAATGCCTAATCAAAATCTTCAAGAAGAATTTCCTTTTTGGTATACATGAGGCTGTGTTCTTGGTGAGAAGTTCAGTGCTCAGCACAGTGCCTGGCTCATAGTAGGTTGTAATAAATGTTTATTGGTCAATTGAGAAACATCCGCTTGACATTTGCATTTCTCTATTCCTACAGGGGAAAGCTGCCAGGTGAAGAACCAGCATAAAGAAGGCTTTAAATGTTTGTTTTTTAACATGGCCTTTTTAACTTTGAATTGTCAAGTTTTAAATGGTTAACTTTTAAAAATTGTCACTGTTGGCATCTTAAACTGCTTTTTAACACTTAATAAATGTTCCTATATGCCTTATTATCAACAATAAGTTCTGGAGGGCACCTAGGTGGCACAGTGGATAAAGCACCAGCCCTGGATTCAGGAGGACCAGAGTTCAAATCCAGCCTCAGACAATTAACACTTACTAACTGTGTGACCCTGGGCAAGTCACTTAACTCTCATTGCCCCACCAAAAAAACAAACAAAAAACAATAAGTTCTGCATCCTGTATGCTGCCATCAAATCAACCTCTCTTGACAAGCATTCTTACTACCCCCAATCTTCAAGATACCATTTTATATTTAAGTGCAATATCTGATTGGGTGGCTTATTCTAAGGCCTGGCTGAAGCAGAGAAGGTAAAGGGACTGAAAACTAATCTATTCTAAGACCTACAAAGCAACATTTATTAATTGCCTTCAATCAACCTATTGCAGGGTTAAGTGATGTGAGGAAAAAGTAGGCCCCCCTCAAAAATTGATTGGAGCTGTCTGGGACATGCTTGGGTTACCAAGACAGAATGAAAAAACTTTACTGTTTCTTGGCATAGCCTGTCTCTTTAAAATATTTTTATTAATGTGGCTTATCAATTTTTTCCACCTTTCCCTTCTAAATCTTGAAAACTCGGAATCTGAGACCGTCTAGTCCAAATCCTGCCTTCTCTTCAAAGCCTCCCCCTTCCCACTCTATAATTTATTTCTCCCTATGAGGGGAAACACCCCCAAACTTACATATAGTTGCCTATTCCAATTCTAATAACTAAACTTCTCTCCTTATGTTAAGCTGACATCTACTGTTCTCTAATTCCTAAATATTGGTACTTGTTTTCAATTTAGGTGATAAAGCAAATATGATCTCTTTCCTGTATGGTCACTCCAACTCTCTAGAGGACTATAGGCCCTCCCCTCTCCACCCTTCCTAAGCTTAGTTTCCCTTGCTCCTTCTCCAGAAAACCATGGCATGTGGTTCCAAGTCCTGTCCTCTTGCAGATCACGCACTCCTTTAGCAATGTACCTCTTGATGTGGTCTGACCACGGTGGCTTAGTTGAATGAGTTGACCATGAAGTATTTGCTATATATCAGAAACACCAAAATGTGGTTAGTTTTAATTTATAAATGCTGAAGTTTCGGGGGCGGCTAGGTGGCACAGTGGATAAAGCACCGGCCCTGGATTCAGGAGTTCCTGAGTTCAAATTCGGCCTCAGACACTTGACACTGGCTGTGTGACCCTGGGCAAGTCACTTAACCCCCATTGCCCCGCAAAAAATAAACAAATAAATAAAAATTTAAAAAATAAATAAATGCTGAAGTTTCAGGATTGGAGAACCTCTACAGGATTTGGAGCCAGAGAAGCAGAGCCCTCTCCAGAGTTGCCCTGAGAACGAAGACTATTCCAAAATGTACAAGAGAAGATATCCAGGAACAGCCCAGGTCGTCACCATTGGTCTTGACCTATGTGTTACTACTGGACTCCAATGACTCTTGGAGGAGAGAGTGAGGCTGATGGCTCTGCACAGCTCTACCTCACTTAAATCCAATTCATTTGCAAGTCAAGATTTCACCTTCCTAATGTCATTCATTGGTCTCCTTCAAGAACAAAGGACAAACAACAATATCCAGGACCAGATGACTACATGAGATATCTGGGACACAAAATGTGCTTATTAAATAAATGGACATTGGGAGTGGGTTACTAGGATACAAGGAGACTTTGATGTACATTAATTGTATTGCTTTGGCCTTTTGTTTCATGGTGTTTATATTTAAATTTGTTTTCTTGGTTACCTTGGTGATGTGTAAATCTCCCTTCTCAAACACTGTGAGCCCTCTAAGTAGCTTGATCTGTAACTTATGTCATTCTGATTATGAATATTTAAAAAACCTTATAAATTTGGCTTATAGATGAGTGATCTAAGGGGAAGCTGCCCACCCCTCATAAATCAAAAGGGGGGAAACGAGAATTGGGAAGCAAGTGGTTAATTATGTGAATTGAGCTAGCTCAGTTCCCTTTCTATTCAATTATGGGTCTAGTCCAAACTCTGTCTTGTGAGAAGTTTATTCAGTTGTGAGAATTGGGGAAAATTGCATTGTTTTTAAACTAGCCCTGTGTGGCTGGGAAACTGGACCACTTCTGCCTGCTGTTTAGAATGCTTATCTAAGGGGGGCAGCTAGGTGGCCCAGTGGATAGAGCACCAGCCCTGGAGTCAGGAGGACCTGAGTTCAAATCCGGCCTCAGACACTTAACACTTACTAGCTGTGTGACCCTGGGCAAGTCACTTAACCCCAATTGCCTCACTTTAAAAAAAAAAAAAAAGAATGCTTATCTAAGGGCCTGGGTTACGCTCACCAGAAACTCAGATCCAAAGATCTATGCAAGGAGTTTTCTCACAATTGTACGTCTCAAGCAACTCTATTTCTTATCTGAAAACTGGACCCACACCAATCAGTTATTTCCATGTTCCTTTGTTTATAGGTGTTTGTAATGGGATGCCTTCTTTTCTTCTTTCAAGGAATTGCACCTGTTCACTCTCCCCCTTCCAACTTGGAAAATCTATTATCTTTCATCCAGTTAGTAATCAGATAACCTAATAATGTATTGTTTCCTTTTAATTAATTGGCCTTATTTGATTGTTTTTTCTTTCTCTTTTTTTTCTGTGAGGCAATTGGGTTTAAGTCGCTTGCCCAGGGTCACACAGCCAGTAAGTGTTAAGTGTCTGAGGTAGGATTTGAACTCAGGTCCTCCTGACTCCAGGGCTGGTGCTCTATCCACTGTGCCATCTAGCTGCCCCTATTTGATTATTTTTAATATATGAAAGTTTGTCTCTGTGTTCTGGGTCCAGACCTAAGCTTCAGGAGGTCTGGTCCCAGTTTTGGGGGCAATTGACATGTAATGCTTAATAAATTGATAGGACTTGAACCTTTGTTTTCCTTAGTCATTTCATCTTTTACCTGCCATACCACTAGAATGATAAACTTCCAATTTTATAGGATGCTTTTTATCACTTATGTCATCCAATAGGCATTTAATATGAATATTATCCCTATTCCACCTCTATGGAGATCAACTGCTTTCTCCATTAAGTGATTTGCCAAAAATTGCAAAGTTGGGGGGCAGCTAGGTGGTGCAGGGGCAGCTAGGTGGTGCAGTAGATAAAGCAGCAGCCCTGGATTCAGGAGTACCTGAGTTCAAATCCGGCCTCAGACACTTAACACTTACTAGCTGTGTGACCCTGGGCAAGTCACTTAACCCCCATTGCCCCCACACACACACAAAAAAATTGCAAAGTTGGTATCCAAATCCAGGTACCCAGGTGTCCATTCCAGTGCTCTTTGCACCATACCTGCTACCTTGGTTACCTACCTATAAATGGAACCTGTGAGATCAGATTTGTGTTTTTGATGGCCATATGATGCAAATAACTCATGCATCTTTTTCACATGGGTTTCTATTAGCCAAGGCTGTTGTTCCATACATAGCCCCATCTTATAGAGTTTCTTTTTTTATTCCTATTACGTTTCTTTTGTTAGATTTAGCCCATCTCTCTGCACCCAAGTTCTTCTAGCTTTCAATTAACTGAAATTTAGAAAAGACTACTGATTTGATGGCATAGAAGTTTCCTTATTGCTCTAGATTTCTGTGATTCTAAACATAATAGGGCTGAGGACTAAACAACAGCATTAGACATCACCCTACTTTGATGATGATATCTTATTTAATGCCTCAGGCCTAATCATTTAACTAGTTAAAAATCCATTAATTTGACAAATCATAACTGTAAGTAATTAAACAGAGGCAGCATAGAATGGTGAATTAAGATCCAGCCTTGAAGGCAAGAAAACTTGTGCTCATATTCTCCCTCAGACACTGGCTGTATTATTACCTTGAGTAACATATTTCACTTCTCTGGGCAGCTAAGCTGATAAGTTGCAGCTACGGTGCCTAACAGCATTGGTAGAAGGTGTTTCCTCACCTGGGAGTTCCCTATATGGATGAAATCACAGGTTCAGGCTCTACTTCTAAAGTAATTATAATTTTTAGAATGAAAATAAGCTGTTTCTTCTATTTTGTACCAGAATTTTTCCCTATCACAAGGAGATCCATAGCCCCAGGCAACCAGAGCCATAACGTAAAGATTTCATCAATGTATTTCAAGCCTAAAAATTATGTGGTAGCCAAATGGTTCTGAAAAATTCTATTCTATTGTGTAAATCATCAGGAAGTTTTTTTGCATAAGCAAAATCAATGTAATTGGAATTAGAAAAGCAGCTAATTATGAAAATAATTGCTGCAAATATTTCTGATAAAGGTCTGCTATATACTATACATAGGGAATAAACAAATATATCAAGAACCATTTCCCCAATGGATAAATGATCAAAGATTGACTACTAAATGTTAAATTTTGTTTGCCCACAGCCATTCACAAATAATACCAATGATAATCAAAAAGTTGGAATCTGGAGCAGCTAGGTGGCACAGTGGATAAAGCACCAGCCCTGGATTCAGGAGGACCTGAGTTCAAATCTGACCCCAGACACTTGTCACTTACTAGCTGTGTGACCCTGGGCAAGTCACTTAACCCTCATTGCCCCGAGAAAAAAAAAACAACAAAAAAGACATCATTTGCCAAGCATCATTCTAACTGTTGATACAAAGAAATACAATACAAATACATACAAGATACATTTAAAGTGGATGAAAATAAGCTTAGGAAGGAAAGCACTAATAAAGGGGTGGGGTAGAGATGCTGCTAGACTAGGAAAAGTCTCATGTAGAAGGGGGTATTTGAGATGAGTTTTGAAGGAAGCCAAGGAGTCTAAAGTGTGGAGGGTAAGTGAAAGCATTCCAAGCAGTGCAAAGTCACCCACAGGCAGATGGAGTGTCCTGTGTGAAAGATAGCAAATAGGTCAGTAAGGCTGTACCACAGAATGCATGGTGGGGAATAAAGTGTAAAAGCAATGGAAAGGCTGGAAGGGGCCAGTTTATGAAGAACTTTAATTGTCAAACAAATTAGTTCATGTTTAATTCTAGAGGAAATAGGGAACCACTGGAATTTATTGAGTAGGGTCAGACCTGTGCTTTAGGAAAATCACTGGCAGCTGTGTGGAAGATGTTTTAGTGGGAGGAAACTTAGGTAAGGGAGACCAGCCAGGAGTCTAGGAGAAAGGTGATAAAAGCCTAAACTATGGAAGTAGCTGTACACCCTCAAACAGGGGCAGGTACACATAAAGGGAAAGGTGTGAGGGTAGAAAGGACAAGATTCAGCAACTGATTGGATATATGGGGTGAATAGGAGTCAAGGATTGAAGATGACACCAAGATTGTAAACCTGGGATGATGGTGATTCTGTTTACAATGACAGAGAAGGTTGGAAGAGGGGTCAGTTTGGAGAAAAAGATAATGAATTTTGTTTTGCCCATATTGAGTCTTAGATGTGCATGGGATATCCATTTGCAATGTCCAATAAGTAGTGGGTGATGCAGGACTTAGGCTCAAGAGAATAATTAGGGTTGGATATATAAATTTGGGAATGATCAGCATAGATAATTGAACTCATGGGAGCTGATGAGACCAGTCAGCTAACAAGTTTTTATTGGGCTCTTACTGTGCACCAGGTGACTAACAAGTAACAGAGTATAGAGAAACTAAAATCCACTAGGATAAAGGCAACGTGAATGGCAGGTTAAGATGGAATGTTTTGACTTTCCAGCTCTCTGAGTATAGGTTTCATTTGAGGATCTAGAGTTCCTGAATCTCAGTTTTGCTCTACCCACACATCACGATGTATACATCTTTCTATAGTCATTCTGATGTTCATCATCAAAGACCAAAATGTTTTGTCATCTGCATTTTTTATTTCATTATACACCATGTGTCTTAGTAACACAATGCTTTAAAAATACAAATGATATCTACTTTAAATCCATATTTTTTTCAATAAATACTCCCCATTCATTTGCAATAACAGAAATATCAATAGTAGGTTCCCCATTAAGGAATAACACTGAAATACTTTTTTTTAATAACAAGATGATGCAGTATATTTTTACCATTCCTCTCTGGCAGTGTGGCTCAGTGCCTGAATTTTAATTCAGAGCAACACTACTAGATAGCAATAAGTTATATTGAAATAAATGTGATGTATCATAAGTATCCTTTTAAAAAATTAATCTATCCCTCCCATTATCCTTCCCCCACTGAGCAAAAGGGAAGAAAAGGTCTTTCTAGCTCCAAAATCCAGCAAAACAAATTCCTACATTGGCCATGTCGAAAAAATCTGTCTCCATATGTATTTTAAGTTTATCACCTCTATGTCAGGAGGTGTCATCACTATGTCTTGAAGTATCTGGGTGGCAAAAAGGTGAGAACAATATTAGCTTAGAAGTTTGTCTTCTTACCAGTTCTGTTACTTGCTTTTAAAAGGAATGTCCTAACCTTGGAGGCAGCTCAGCCTACGGACGCACTGGTCAATTGGTGAGTGAGGTCTCAGTTGTGAGTAGGACAATATTAAGAAATGCTATTAAGAAAAAGACAACATTAAGAAATACTGCAGTGGGGCAGCTAGGTGGCGCAGTGGATAGAGCACTGGCCCTGGAGTTAGGAGTACCTGAGTTCAAATCCAGCCTCAGACACTTAACACTAGCTGTGTGACCCTGGGCAAGTCACTTAACCTCAACTGCCTCACCAACAAAAAAAAAAAAGAAAGAAAAGAAATACTGCAGTGACAGTGTCCTGATCTTTCTTGAATAGAAGACAATTTCAGGGGACTCACACCTTTAGGGGGAGTTTGTCTTGTTGATGGTGACCCAACTAAGAGTAGAGATGTTTAATCCAATTAAGAGGAAATGCTCTACATTTGAGAGGCAGTGAATGGCATGGTGGAGATAGAGATGATCCAGGAAGACATGAGTTTCAAGCCTGTCTGTGAAACTTACTGTGTGACCCTGGGGAAAATCACTTTCCTCTCAGTGCCCCCAGGTAAGTCTTTATGACTTTAAATTGGGGGCAGCTGGGTGATGCAGTGGATAAAGCACTGGCCCTGGATTCAGGAAGACCTGAGTTCAAATCCAGCCTCAGACACTTGATACTTACTAGCTGTGTGATCCTGAGTAAGTCACTTAACCCTCATTGCCCTGCCAAAAAAAAAAAAAAAGTTTGTGGACTGACAATTATCAGATGAAGGAAGGGTATTTAAGACTATAAATTGAACATGCTAGCTTACACAGGTAGACTGAGTTTTGTCTTCTGAGAGTTCCCTATGCCAGTGAAACAAGAAGTCAAGTCTCTTTGTTTACCTTTGACCAAATTGTAAGGGGAATACTTAGACAGGATAGAACTGGTTTCTGGAAGTTATCTTTCCCAAGGGTGTTCTAGCATTAACATGACTGTCCATGTGTTTGCTAAATTAAAAACTCTAAATTTAAATTATGTATCTGTTTGACTTTGTTGTGGAACTTGACAGATTTAGACTAAAATGCAGAGCATAAATGTTTTTTTCTTCTGCAACATAGGAGAAAGAATAGGAGCTCTGGATTCAAAGAAAGTGGGTTTCAATCCCGGCTCAGATGTTTCTCCTTGTGCAACCTTGAGCGTCTTTGAAATGAAGGGTTGGACAAATGGCTCCTGAAGTTCCTTACAGTTCAAGATTGCCAAGCTTAGGACTCTTCCCTTCTTTGCAGGGGTCTGTGTTTGGAGGAGAGAGAAAGGCTACTGTCAGACTCAGTTGATAAGCTGATAAATGTTGCTAAATAGTCTTTTACATATTTCTTTTTAAATTTTTAAATTTTTGGAGTGGAAACAAGAGAGACATTACCAAATGAAGGTGACATAAAGACAAAAGATATCAACCCTTTAAAAAATTGTCCACTGTTGGTGAAGTTCTGAAAAGATCCAACCATTCTGGAGGGTAATTTGGAACTATGCCCAAAGGGCTATAGAAATGTGCATACCAGGAGCAGCTAGGTGGTGCAGTGGATAGAGCACAGGCCCTGGAGTTAGGAGGACCTGAGTTCAAATCCGGCCTCAGACACTTGACACTTACTAGCTGTGTGACCTTGGGCAAGTCACTTAACCCTCATTGCCCAACCGAAAAAAGAAAAAGAAAAGAAATGTGCATACCCTTTGATCCAGCAATACCATTGCTAGGGTTATATCCCAAAGACATCCCAAAAAAGAGAAAAAGACCAATTTGTACAAAAATATTTATAGCAGCTCTTTTTTATGGTGGGTAAGAATTGGAAATCAAAGCAAGGCCCATCAATTAGGGAATGGCTAAACAAGCTGTGGTATATGATGGTAATGGAATATTATTTCGCTGTAAGAAATGACAAGCAGGATGATTTCAGAAAGGCCTGAAAAGACTTGTATGAACTAATGTATAGTTAAGTGAGCAGAACCAGGAAAACATTGTACATAGTGACAACAATATTGTTTGATGAAGAACTGTGAAAGACAACTATTCCCAGTAATACAATGACCCAAGACAATCCCAAAGGACTAATGATAAAGCATACTATCCACCTCCAAAGAAAGAACTGATATTGATGGAACATAGACTGAAACATACTATTTTCCACTTTCTTTCATTTTTTTCTTTTATTCAAGTTTTCTTGTACAAAATTACTAATATGGTAATGTTTTACATAATCACACATGTATAACCCACATCTGAATGCTTGCTTAACTGCCTCAGGGAAGGGAAAGGGGAGGGAGGGAAGGAGGGATAAAATTTGAAACTCAAAGCTATAAATAAAAATGTTTATTTTTTTATTGTCCAAAAGAGCGGCAGTAGAAACCTGAGATCAGTAGAAATACACTGAATTATCTCTTTAGCTTCCAGAATAAATTTTATTTCCAGGGCTTTTGAGCACAGAATTTAGCATAAGGCACACAGTAAGAGCTTAATGAATGTCTATTGATAAATGCATTGACCACTTGTTGATTATGTCAGAGAGAGGACTCCTTTTCCAGGAAGGGTTGGTCTAGTTGGTCTTGGAAGTCCCTTTTAACTCCCAGTAGCGTTCTGTACTTGGAGCTGGTAAAATCTGCCTCCCCTATTTACTAGCTATGTAACCCTAGGTAAGTGGAAACATCTCTGAGTAGAGATTTCTTATCTGGAAAATTTGGATAATAATGGCACCTAGACTAAAGGGTTGTTGTGAAGACTAGAATAGATAATGAACATAGAGTCCTTTGCAAATTGTAAAGTCTAAAACACTGAGAGCTACCCAAGGAATTATCACAATAAGATGCTCACACAACCTGTGAGTTGGGTACTTTTCTCATCCCCATTTTACAGATGAGAAAGTGAGCCTGAAGGAGGTCAAGAAACTTACTATCTAAGGTCAAATCTGAACTCATGCATTCCAGACTCACGAGGTCCAGTGTTCTAACCCACCACCCACAGAGCTGCCAAAGTCTAGTATGAAGCAGACCAAGAAAAAATGGCATGAAAGATAATCACATAACAGAAATCTGGTTGTATTTGGTCAAAAGATTCTTCCTTTAAAAAACACCATATTTTATGTGCATAATATTGGGGTGTAACAGATAGCAAATTAGGCCGGTTCCTCTCATTAGCCTACCAAGATACATCTACTCATCTTTCAAAATTCTTGGTCATCAATATCTTGCTTCCCAAACAGAAAACGTGGAAAAAAGCAAAAAGTAATTAACTGGAAAGTCTCAATTATCTAGTAGCCATGAGACTATTTCCAAACATGATGCTTCCCTAAAACAAAGGAACTTTGGGTTTCCGTCCCTCTATCCATAGTGTGAACTCTGTAGAAAATTGTTGGTGGGGGGGCATGGGGGAAGGGGTTAGGGGATGGAGACAGCCATTATTTATGTCCTAGACACATACCAGAGCTTAATCCATTGGTTCCATGTCATTACCCATGTAGCAGTTGGCTCTGTCTCTGTAGGCCTTTTGTATGGGTTCTGCGGGCAGCTGTACTGTATTAAACAGGGAAAGGAAAGAGTTGAAGTGATTTGGTTTCTTCTTCTCATGTATCCCTTTACAGGACACTTAATGATGGGCTCTGCATTTGCTGAAGCTCATGAGAAAATATATCCGTGTCCTCTGGAGGAAGTGACCACTGTATAAAGATTATTTTAAAATGACAAAACAATGGAAACACAGAAATGGAATTTTAAAACTGCTGTCAGGCCAGCCTGAGACCAAAAGAAAAAATGTATATAGCATTTTAAAGTTGGCAAAGCCCTTTACACACACTATTTCATTTGATCCTATAACCACTTACTGAGATAGGGACTACAGATATTAAGATCTATATTTTTACTGATGAGGAAACTGTCAGTCACATTACCTGACTTACCCATAGTCAAACAGCTATTAAGTGTTAGAGATAGCATTCAAACCCAAGTCTCTCCTGACTCCTGGTCAAGTGTTCATTTCACTATATGAGTAGACTCCAAACTTGTTTGATTGCACATTCCTATTGGGGAAAAATGTTGAGCATTCATACCCCAATATGTATATAGTTACTCATTTATATACCAGAGTACAGAGAATGGTGGTACCAATGGCAGGATCAAAAAGGAGAAGCTGGTAAGAACAGGGAGTAGGAATGGATTGGGAAAGAATTGGAGAAAGATAGGTGTGGTTAGAGACAAGCCCAACAACAGGTTTTTGTGGGAAGGGTGGGATTCATCTTCTCTTCACATCCTCCAAATGGTTGATGCACACCTCCTGGGATCACACCAAAAGACCTTTCTACTAGGCCATGCTGCCTTCCATGTTATGACATCGGTAAAATTTTCTTTAACATGCTTCTTTTTTCCTCCCTTCCTGTGATGTTTTCTGCCCTTCTTTTCCTATACTTCTTCCCACTTCCCAAACAGGTGTCTAGTATTCTCAGTTGTCAGAGTCCTGGACTTGGAGTCAGGAGACCCTAATGCCTAACCTGTCACTTAAAATTTGTGACCAGGGACATAGTCACCTCTCTGAGCTCCTATGCTCTAATCTATAAAATGTGGATAATGCCATGTATACTACCTACCTTACAAGGTTATTGTGAGGAAAGATCTTTATCAATCTTAAAGCACCATCAAAATTGGAATTATTATTGTCCAGGTGTTGTTGGTGTTGTTCAGTTGATTTCAGTGTCCAACTCTTCATGACCCCATTTGGAGTTTTCTTGACAAAAATATTGGAGTGGGGGCAGCTAGGTGGCACAGTGGATAAAGCATTGGCCCTGGATTCAGGAGGATCTGAGTTCAAATCCGGCCTCAGACACTTGACACTTACTAGCTGTGTGACCCTGGGCAAGTCACTTAGCCCTCATTGCTCCACAAAAACAAAACAAAACAAAAACAAACAAACAAAAAATACTGGAGTGGTTGGTCATTTCCTTCTCCAGCTTATTTTGCAGATGAAGCAACAGAGGCAAACAGGGTTAAGTGACTTGCCCAGGGTCACATACCTAGTAAGTGTCTGAGACCAGATGAGTCTTCCTGACTCCAAGCCCAGCATTCTATTCACTGTGACACCTAGCTGCCTGCTATTGTTCATTAATCCTTTCTAAAGTATATATATATATATATATATATATATATATATATATATATATATATATATATATATATATATATATATATATATATATATATAGGTGTGGTATGCTTCTATCTAATATAGACAGCATGCATAGGGAGATATCTAATCTGAGATCTGCACTCCCTTCATCTTTAAGGGGGACTGAAATTTCCACCTTTGTATAGAATATGGAAAAGGGAAAAGATGTTCCTCAGGAGAGGAACAGGCATCCAAGTAAAAGATGGGATTATAGATTAGGCTTAAAGGAAGCTGGGGAGTGGCAGACCCCTCTTCCTATGGGAAAAGAATTTACATAGCATTGAACAGAGGGAGACCCCAATTCAAGGGAAGAAATGGCTTGCCTAATGATATCACCAAAAGCACGAGTTGCCCCAGACACCCATTTGCCCTAGGCACATAGGTCTCCTATCAACAGACAATCACAAGGTCATGAGAACACCCCTCGTGTATGCCTTACCATGCATGCTTGTTCCCTGCATGTATATTGCTTCTCCTCCCTCTCCACACACTGGTGGTATGAATATATGTAAGAGACCGTGCTCCTCCATGTACAGAAGAAATCTTTTTGGTCACTCATCCTGTTTAACGGTCTTTTGCTTTGAACTAATATTATGTTCTCTGTTTGGCTGATAAAAGAAACACATCAGTGTCGGCTTGTGAAGTACAGCTATTAGTATACAAAGGTAGATCCATCAGATCAAGAGCCTGGCTTATCGTGATTTCAGGTGTTGTGACAGGTTGGTGGAAAAAGCCCAGGCAAGCCACTCGTGGCTGCTAATTTGTGCCAATGATTCCAATGCCAGAGAGGGAGAGGAGAATCTCTTTGTCCACTATGGTCTTGGGATCACAGATCCAATTGCTTCCTAGTGACATGACCCATGGATGCAGAAATGAACACTGTCCAATTTTTAGTCTCTCTGTAACCACGATGGGCAGTAAGGAGATATGCAGACGTTGACAAGGTTCAAATAAGGCCACAGAAGTCTACACAATAGATTTCGAGTCTAACCTGAGGAATAAGTTTTTACTGCTTCCACTCGGGAGACTCCTTTCCCAAATCATCCTCTTATTTAAACAATAAAACACTCCTCTACATTAAACTCTCCCCTTGGCTCCTTTCACTTTTCCTCCTGACCTGAATACCTAACTCTACTTTCCCCCATCCTTCTCATTCTCCTCCAGGGAATGAAGAGGCTAAGGTAGATGCGGTGAGAACATTTACCCTCCTGTGAGTCACTACCCTATTCATAACTAAGATACAGAACACACAAAAAATCTTCAGTACAGTAAGACCGACCACATGGCCTAAAAGGACAATGTCATCAATACTTCTCTAATATCAAAAACAGGGTACCAAAGCTAGCTTCATCTGCATGTCAGTGCAGACATGCTTGAAGTTATAGCCTGTCTGTCTCCTCTTGCTTGGAGGTGAAATATGAACTGTGAATTGAATACAGATGTCATAGATGTAGCCTGCTTATCACACTGGGGTTCTTTGGTTTGTGTGTTTGTTTAAACGGCAAACCTTTCTTTGCCCTATCTGCCCATCTCTTTATCTCCAGCCCCCCAGCATCTCTGGGGCAGGGACTTCTGATCTTGGCAAGGCCTTGACTCCCTTCAGCTGTCTTTCATCTGGAAGGTCTGTTTGAACCTCTCTGGAGTGAAAGCATATGGTAAGACTAAAAAAGAAAAAGACAAAGAAAAAATTTGAATGTGCAAGTGCCAACACAGAACCAAACACAAGCTGGCATCTATGGATTCCAAACAGCTCTAGATACCAGATCAAGTCATAAATTAAATCCCAGACAGTCTGCCAAATCTGGGGCTCTTTAGAAAACCCAAAACAGGATTTCGTGGCTCACTGCAAGCATTAGATCCTGCTCACACACAGAACTTGCCTGAGATAATTGGTGAAATATACTCGCAAGTACTGAATCCACTTTTGGGGACCGCCATGAATGCTCATATTGTCAAAGAAAGTAACCAGCACGAATCAGATTCAGGTTTAGGTTTAGGGTGATAGTCCCACTTATTTAGCTGCTTCCAAGAAGGACCTTGTGTAATGTACTCCTTTTCCCCTCCTCCCTTTTAAAATATATTCAGCCTAGCTACAATACCACTGAAAGTCAGCACAGCAGGAAGCTCAAATGAACCAAGTATTGAACTTTCTGGGTTGGAAAAGGAATGAAAAAAAAGAACATAAGAATAGATACTTTGGGAACTGTTATTTAAAAATCTCTGCTGAAAGACAGGCCCCATTTTTTTCCCTCTAAAAGCTGGTGTGGCAGGGCTTGTTCACTGGGGCTAAATGGAACTGCCTTATCAGCTGAGGATTCTGTCACCCTGATGAGACATTACTGAATTCAGTCAAGCCTGACTGCATTGTTTTCCCTTTTTTTCTTAGCTATTCTTTCTTCAGAAATTTCAAACTGCAGGAATCTGAATGAATAGTACTTAGGGGTCACAGAGTAACAGTGTCAACAATTTCACAAAGATTACTGCAATTTAAAGCCTGAAAAATCTTCAGCGTCTGGGGACAAATCATACTGGCCCTAACAATTCTGCACAGTTGAAGCAGTGATAAACTAAGCAGCTTAGGGTTTTCATAAGGATTGGTTTTAGTTTGCGGGGAGGGGGTCTAGGGGAAACAATTGTTTAAAAATATCTGCTAAAACCTTTTTTTAAAAGTTGCCAAAGATACAGTTATGCATCTTTAAATGGTTTGGGTTAAAGTTACCATGGGGGCACCTAGGTGGCACAGTGGATAGAGCGCCAGGCCTAGAGTCAAGAAGACTCATTTTTGTGAGTTCAAATATGGCCTCAGGCACTTACTGTGTGACCTGGGCGTGTCATTCACCTTGTTTGCCTCAGTTTCCTCATCTGTAAAACGAGCTGCAGAATGAAATGGCAAACCACTCCAGCATCTTTACCAAGAAAACCCCAAATGGGGACACAGAGAGTTGGACACAACTAATCAACAAAACAAAAAAAATTTTAGCAGTTTTAAAATGTTTAATGTTAGCAGAATTTTAGCAGTTAGCTTTTCTTCTCTGGCACCTGACACCTGCCTATCCATTTCCCCTAGTTAGGAGAGAGAAGGAGTTTTACAAGCTCAGGATACAGCATTTTCATATGGCATTACTTAGGTTTCTACCATGGACACAGCATTCAGACCTCCACTTCAGCACCCTGGAGGTATGGCTGGCTACTACAGTGACCAGCAATGGTATCAAAAATAAAGTTTGCTATTATGCAGATAGAGTTAGATGGTCATTATACATTTGACACCCACAGCTCTCAGGCTCCTTTTTTTTCTCCCCCAAGAGTCAAACATTTACGTTTTTATTTAAAGCTATTAAGGCAATTTAACATACGCAAATATGATCTGTTAAATGAAATATGGACACAAACCCAAAGTATCACTCCATTAAAATACTGGAGATTGCTGAAACAGTAGTCAAATTTACATTGCTTGGTTTGTGAGATACCTTAGCTACAGGAATACACATCCTGTATTTTCATTTAAGGCTTATACAGGTCCTACCCTGTTAAGTTGGCTTGGCCAAGCCTAGGAAAGTTCCTGCTTGGAAACTGCCAAGACGTGTTTATACAGGGTGGGCCAAAAGTCACAAAGGGGTCTATGTTTTAATCACTTTTTTGGAAATTATTTTTTTTGTTTTTCACCACTTATGAGATTTTATTTTTATATGTAATATATATTCACTTCCTATATATTGTATATGATGTTATCATATTGTAAATTAAAAACAAAAAATAAAGGAGTTAATAAATATTCATGACTTTTGGCCCAGACTGTATTAACCTACTGCCCTAACCATCTTCTTTTCTTCCCTTTCTACCATACATATTTCTATTAATTTATTTTGTCATTAATCTACTTGACTAAATATTGAGCCGCTATTCTATGTATATTGAACATCTTTCAAGCAGGATTCTTTCTCAAATATGGTTTAGGCTAGATGACCTCTAAATGCCCTTCTAACTCCATGATTCTGTAGCACTATGCTAGATGCTAAGCCTTGAAGGATAGGCATAATTTTGACTGATAGGTAGAGAAGATAAAGGAGAACATCCTAGATAGAGGAAATACCTAACGTGAGTGGACTAATTTGGCTAAAACAGTGCTGAAGAGTAACAAAAGCTAAGATAAGAAAGGTAGGCTTGGAATGGTTTGGGTTTTTTGGGGTTTTGTTGGTCTCTATTTTTTCTAACCACATCTGATCAGTCACTAGGTCATGTGATTTTTTTTTCCTTTGGAATATCTCATCTATTCTTTTTTTTCTATTCTTGTACAGCTTATGCTCAGAATAGTTTACAAAGGCTTACAGAGAGAGATTCATAGAATTTTAGAGTCAGAAATAAACTTAGTGATCATCTGGTCCAACCTTACCATTATTGTAGAATCTTAGAATTAGAAGAGAGCAAAAAGGTTATCCAGTCCAAATTCTCTCCCAACATTATGCAAGTAAAGGATGGGGGAGGTATGGCTAGACAAAAGTTCATGTGAAAAATACCTAGGGGGATTTTCCAGTGGACATCAAGTTCCCTATGAGTCAACAGTATGACATAAGAGCCCAAAAAAAGATAATGTGACCTAAGTATACATTAATAGAAGCCCAGTGCCCAAAATGAGAAATGTCCTTCTGGGTCCTACTATACTCGGCTCCGACCAGACCAGCTGGAATATCATTGTCAGGTCTGGACATCATGTTTTAGGAAGGAGAATAATAAGCTGGAGCATTTAAAGGAGGACAACCAAGATGGTGAGAGGGCTGGAAATCATGGCATTTAGCTGAAAGAATTGGGGGTGTTGGGGCAGCTAGGTGGCGCAGTGGATAGAGCACCAGCCCTGGATTCAGGAGGACCTGAGTTCAAATCCGACCTCAGACATTTGACACTTATTAGCTGTGTGACCCTGGGCAAGTCACAACCCCAATTGCCTCACCAAAACAAAACAAAACAATACCAAAAAAAAAGAATTGGGGGTGTTTATTTATCTACCCTCTGGTATTTCACTACAATATAATTTAAAATTATATTGAAAATTGATTACTGCATTGGTGCAAAGCATTGGGTTGGTGCCTAGGAAAGCAGCTTTTGATATAGATATAGTCCCTGGCTTCATGGAGTTCACAAAGAAATAATATGTAATGAGACACATGGGCAGACCCCCATCAGCCTGCTCAACTGATGCATCTTCCCTACATGGAGAAGCTGGGAAGCTTGTTGCTCTGAGAATCATGATGACACATGAGGAAAGTTCTTTGGAGAGACTGTGGAGGATATATGGACATTCTATAATGGGTTCTTTTTGACTAACCACACGATTGGGAGGACCCTTTTTTGATTGGTTGTAGAACCATAACTATCAGGGACTTCAAGACAACCCATCAGTTTTGGCTACTTCTTCATCTCCCCCTCCCTTCCCCACCCCCAACAGTGCCGAGGAAGAGACCACGAGAACCTTCTTGTCCCCTTGACCCCAAGGAATTGGCCTGAGTCCTTGGCCTTTTCCTTTGTTCTTTTTCTGTTCTAGGTGAAGTGATTAGAACCTCACAAACTGGTAAGTGCAAAAGGTCATCATGAGGGTGCTCTGGTAAAAAAAAAAATAGATAGCATTATACGTACATCAACAAGCTTTAGAACAAAACTGCTAGGGAAGGTCCAGGGAAGAAGGTCATTACCAGCCAGGAGAATCAGGAATGGCTTTATGAAGGAGATGGAATTTGAGTCCATTTTTAATTTAAAGAATGGGTAAGAATTCAGCAGGTGAAGGGAGGAACGAGAGGAGCTTCTGGAAAGATGACATAATGAATTGGTATGGAAAGGAAAGGAGAGAGGAAAGGAAACCTTGCAAAAAAAAACTAGCAGAAAGACTGAAGAAATGAGCCAGAGTGAGCAAGAAAGACCCTAGTACAATTCTATTGGGTAAAATAAAACTGGGAGGGGGCAGCTAGATGGCACAGTGGTTAAAGCGCTGGCCCTGGATTCAGGAGTACCTGAGTTCAAGTCTGGCCTCAGACACTTGACACTTGCTAGCTGTGTGACCCTGGGCAGGTCACTTAACCCCCACTGCCCAGCAAAAAAAAAAAAACAAAAAAAAAAAAACTGGGAGGAATGTCTAAAAGGAAAGAGAACTAAAACAGTAATTACACCTCTTGAAGACTGAAGGGACATACCTGAATAATTTCTAGAATAACAATAAGAGAAAGGCTGATCTAGCACCTGTCTTTCTCGTCCTTAATGGAGATTTCAAGGGTGTTGATTAACTCCTGGTATGCTGACTGGTATCCCAAGGATTTTAAAAGGAAGGCAATTCATGAGGAATGATGGAAATATATCAAGAAAAGATTCTGATGATGCAAACATAAATTATTTCAATGAAGAAGAAATGTGGGAGACTGCACAAGGAGAACATTAGCCAACTCAGATTTTTGGGGGGTGGAAAGATTTAAAAATATAGATACTGGAAGGGATAATTGAGAATAATTGCAAAGAGTGGCATGAGCCTATTATAAGACAATGTCAGGAAAGCTAAAAATTTAGAATAAGGAAAAATTTACAACAAAAAATGCCAAGGTAAGCAAAGATTTTATTGCTGCTGCTGATGTGGTGGTGGTTGTACTATGTTAGAAACAAGACAAGAAGAATATTATATACCATGTTATAAGATAATATGGAAATATGTTTTGCATGACTTCACATTATTGATAGCATATTACTTGCCTTCTCAGTGGGTTGGAGAGGGGCTGAAGGTAGGGAGATGAATATTAAAATAAAGTATACCAAGTTTTTAAATTGTTTTTTAAATGACAAGAAGCAAGGAACGGGTAAGAAAATTATTAAGAGTGAGAAGACAACAGAAGGTAGAGAGAATATAGAATTACTCAACTATTTTACTTCTGTTTTTTCTATCAAGGAAAATTAAATTCTGAGGAGGAAGGATAATTCTTTTAAAAGTCATTAGCAAAGTACAATAGAAACTGGGGAACTGACTGGCATTCTGGAATTTGTAGTTCAAAGGGATAAGAATTCCCTGCCAGCCCTGAGTGAGATTTAGACTTCACACAATCTTTGAGCCTGGGACTCAGGCTTGAGTCATGCCTGGGAATTGCATGAACTGAGCAGCAGGGACAAATGGAAAGGAGGTGTCCCCAGAGAGAAACAGTGATGAAGGGTCATGGGCAATCTCAGAAAAAGAGATTGGGAGAAAAGCTAAGCTGCAGCTAAGAGGGGAAAAATGACAGTGAGACATCAGAACCTCATAGGCATCTTGAAGCAATGAACTGGGACTGACCAAAGCAAGTTGTAATCATCTCTTTTAAGGACTAAAAGAAGTTCCAAACAGACTGTTTTTTCCTAAATTTTTCCTTTTTATGCTTGTCTCATAATAGGTACTGTTATATACTCCTTTCCTGTTTCTTTTTAAGCTGTTCTCTTTATCTTGATTTTTGCTTCATTTTAAAAAAAATGGTTGGTCACGAAGGCTTTTACTGAATCTCTACATACAAAATTAGTTTGTGTCCAAAGAAGAATGGAGAAAGCTAGGGGCTAGCTGAAAATATATAAAATTTAAAATGAGGGCAGTGAACTAAATCTCTGATCCAGTGTTAGGAAGCTTCCTAACTTTGGGCTCTGAGGAATTATGATTTTATTTATAACTTTTCAACTAATATAAACTCCATAAAGTGAAAGAGAAAGGGACCTCAGACCTGATAACCATATATAGCCTATACTAAGAGTGAATTGTTTGTTTTTTGCGGGGCAATGAGGGTTAAGTGACTTGCCCAGGGTCACACAGCTAGTGTCAAGTGTCTGAGGCTGGATTTGAACTCAGGTTCTCCTGAATCCAAGGCCAGTGCTTTATCCACTGCGCCACCTAGCTGCCCCCGAATTGATTGTTTTAACAGGATGTCTGATTAAATCTCCAGTGATGTGAAAGAGGAGAGGGGCAAGTAGAAGGGCAGTAAACAAAGGGAAGGACATACCTAGAACCAACCCCAGAAGAGGAAGCAAACAAGGCTTGGGAGATTTCAGCTCAACTTCTTTCCAGAATGAAGAAGAAAGTAGAAAGAAGCAAGTACTTTCTACTTGGCACCCCTGGAGTTCACAAGGCAATTGAAACTCATGATAAATAAAAAATATGATGAGAGGTCTAGCTGACCTCAATGAGTTCAAATTTCCAGGCCCAGAGGAATACAATTTCAAGATACTAAAATTAATTCATAGTGTGATTAATGAACCACTGTCATCAATCATTAAGGAAACACGGAAAATAGTAGCAAAGAACTAGAAACAGAGAAATGTCCCTGTTTTTAAAAAGGAAGTGAATTATTTATATTATAAGCAAGAGCAAGTAAGCCTAAAATCCATTTCTAAAAAAATACTAGAAAATTACCAAAGGGATGGTTGTGAAAAAGAGGAGATATTAACTATGAACTAATACAAGTTCATTGAGAATAAGTCTGGCCAGGCTAATCTCATTTCCTCAGCAGTTACTAAAATTAAGACCACTATTGGAATAGTTTGAGGAGCTTTAAGATGAGGAGATGATCAGTTTCTCCTACTCATTAAAATTCCTACATTTGGTGACAAATGCCTCCCTAAATGTGGTCAACAAATGTCCACCCCAGAGGAGGAAAAAAGAAAAACCCCAACCTGAGATATGTCCAAGAGATTAAAAGATATTCTTTATAAACAACTGGAAATCTGAGGTGGGTGCTGCAGTCCTACAAATCTTTGTCGGGATTGGGATGGTGGTGTAGGAGTTCCTCCAAATAGCTTCCCAAGTGGATGAGAAAGTACCATTTCTGACATATTAGAGACATGGGGGTGGGGTTTTAGGATGGCAATTGGCAGGGATGAAGGTGTATTATGTACTACCTGTGCTTTTCAATCTATAGTTTGAGATATCTGAGAATAGTCATTAGTCAAGAAGGATCAGAGTATGAGATCAGCGAAGTTATAATTAGGGAAACCTCTTCTGCTGCTTTCAAAGATGAAAGCTATAAGCAATTTAAGATACATAGGTATATAGAATGATTGCCAATTGGATTTAAACACAGGTTTTCCCCAGGCAATTATGCCTCAAATTATCAAGGAATGGCAGAATAGCTTGGTGTTGCTCTTTCAAAAGATCAAAAGTGCTTATAATTCTCCATTCCCTGCTCCCCCATTCTTCATATGAATATTAACTCAAATACTGTAGCATTGTGGAGGGAAATAAAATGCACACTCATATATAAATACATACATGTATAAATATACATATTTTTTTCCATACACATGAGAAGAATGTGATAGGTTCAACAGTTGCTGGAGTTCCCATAGTGTTACATAAATGCTTATCCACCTTCCACCTTCCCCCTTCACCAAATAGGAAAGGAGCTTTCTTCAAGACTTGATTGGTCCAGGGGGCTAAGGCTCAAACCTAGTTTCTGTTGAAGTAGCAACCTGGTATTCTCGGGCCCTAGTAATATGGCTTTCTAATACAATACCAAAGTACATAAAAAGATCTGCCCACATTGAGTCAGGGCCTTTCATATGATACCCCAAGGCATTCTGAATCACTATACTATATTCTGTTGTTCTGGGAGGGGCTACATGCCCATTATTCAACTACATTGAAAACACTGTTAATCTCTAATTAGCTATATCAAATGGGGTCTTGGAGGGTGTTGAAAATTTCCCACTTGAAGGCTAAATGGAAGAAACATTCCTTATTGTTGGTGAGGTTCTCCAGATGTTCCCATTTTAGATGACATTGCACGGATTTCACCAAGCCTCAGAATACTACAAAGGCCTATCCAGAGAGATCTATAAGCTACTCAAAAGAAATTGTCTTAACAGTCTACACATGAAAAATCAATTGCATCAACGAAGCAGTCAATGTGTATTTATAAAGTCCTTACTATGTGCTAGGCACAGGAATTGAAAGACAAAAAATTGAAACAATCCCGATGTTGAGGAGCTTACATTCTATTGGGGAGACAATATGTATGAATATAAGCACATAATAAATAAATATATGTAAAATAGTTATAGATCAAGAATGCCTGTCACTCAGACATGCATATGGATAAGCAATCCATTAATTAGTCCATTACCATCAAACATATCATGAACAGATAATACAAATGGCCAGTGAACTTAACCCAGAAATAAATAGGAGAAAACTGGGCTGTACTTTCAATATCAGGCAGTTCCCTGACACAAATCTCCATCTTTGTTACTCTAATATTCTCCAATGACTTAAAATTGCAAATGACCCAAAGGATAATGGAAGGAGATGGATAGAAGGTACAAATAAGCTATGTGACAGCCAGCAACAGATGTGTGGCCCTGCCAAACTTTTATATGTCAATTTCCCAAATAAAGTGTAACTAGAAATTTAATAAAATAAATAAAAATATAAAATAGATCATATATTTGGGGGGGGCAGGGCAATGAGGGTCAAGTGACTTGCCCAGGGTCACACAGCTAGTAAGTGTCAAGTGTCTGAGGCTAGATTTGAACTCAGGTCCTCTTGAATCCAGGGCTACTACTTTATCCACTGCGCCACCTAGCTGCCCCCTAGATCATATATTCTTAAACTAAGTCAATAGGCAGGTGCAGAAGTACTTACCTACAGGTTAGGAGCCACCTCCCGACCTTTTTATTTGAGTTTGATACTACTGAGCAGTAGCATATTATCTTTTTTATTTATTTATTTTTTTTTAGTGAGGCAATTGGGGTTAAGTGACTTGCCCAGGGTCACACAGCTAGTAAGTGTTAAGTATCTGAGGCCGGATTTGAACTCAGGTACTCCTGACTCCAGGGCCGGTGCTCTATCCACTGCACCATCTAGCTGCCCCCGCAGTAGCATATTACCAATAGTCACTTATGCACTAGAAATAGCATAAAAATACCGTCAAGGAGGCATATGATAAATAAAAGCAGTAGGCCTATCTTGTACCAAGAGCCAGAGATAAGAAATAGAGAGCCTAAATACTGCCCTGGTACTCATGAAATATTCAAAGAAGGCCTGTAATGACAAATCCTTCTTAACCTAGTGTCCATGAACTTTAAAAAATACATATATATATATATATGTATGTATATATATATATGAGGCAATTAAGGTTAAGTGACTTGCCCAGGGTCACACAGCTAGTAAGTGTTAAGTGTCTGAGGCTGGATTTGAACTCAGGTCCTCCTGAATCCAGGGCTGGTGCTCTATCCACTGCTCCACCTAGCTGCCCCTATATATTTTTAATTAATTTTTTTTTTTTAATTTTGCAGGGCAATGAGAGTTAAGTGACTTGCCCAGGGTCACACAGCTAGTAAGTGTCAAGTGTCTGGGGTCGGATTTGAACTCGGGTCCTCTTGAATCCAGGGCTAGTGCATTATCCACTGCGCCACCTAGCTGCCCCCCTATATATTTTTAATAACTGTATTTCAATATAATAGTTTAAGATATCACATACAGGGGAAACCCTTAAGGGAGGAAGGAGTCAAGGATGCTGTTGAGGAGGTGAAGTCCAGAGAGTGAAGAATAGAGCCAAGAGTGAAGTGAACATGGCCTAGGCCCTCCTCATGGCAAAGTGGCTTCTACTCACTCATTATTCAGTGCTAACATTTTATCAACGACTTGGATGAATACAAAGTTTGAACACATCAAATCTGCAGATGGGAAGACAGAAGAAAAAGTTAATAAGATTAACTAATACAATAAGGATTCAAAAATATCTTGAGCCACTAGGGCCAGGAGATAAAACTAGTAAGATGAAATTTGAAAGGACAAGTATGGAAAACAAGTTGTCAAAATCAGCTGCACAGGTTCGGGACAAAGGAACTCAGTTGGCTAGATAACGATTCAAAAGACCTGGGATTTTAGGACACACCAAAGACTTCTAAGCATAGAAAAACCCCTATCTCCCTTCAAGAATCAGCTCAAACCCCAGCTCTAAGAAACCTTTCTCAATTCCCCAGAGTATTAGTACTCCTTCACCACATCTCTTTAAATCTGTTGGTTTGCTGTTGTTGTTTTCTGGCCTGTACTCATTTATCTATGAACACACATTGTATGCTCCCCCACCCCCACTTAAGGGGTGGGAACATTAGTCTCTTGTCTTTGTGTGGTGATGCCTAGCACATAATTGGTCCTTAATGTTTATTGATTGATGGACACAGGATCCAGGACACAACATCTAACCAACAGAACAAGACAGAAGTAAGAAGAGGCTGAAGATCGTAAGTGTTGGGGTTTTGGTGGGTTGTTGTTGTTTTGTTGTTGTTTTTATGTAGTATGCAGCTGTTATTTGTATATGATTCCCCTACCAAGCTATACAATTTATGAAGGGACTATGCCTTTTCTAAATTTTAAGTCCTCAAGAACTCAGCGCAATGCTCTAAACAACACAGACACTTTTTTTTTAGTGAGGCAATTGGGGTTAAGTGACTTGCCCAGGGTCACACAGCTAATAAGTGTTAAGTGTCTGAGGTCAGATTTGAACTCAGGTACTCCTGACTCCAGGGCTGGTGCTCTACCCACTGTACCACCTAGCTGCCCCAACACAGACACTTAATAAAGGCTTATTCAATTGAAATAAATAAATTGAAGCTACTGTTTATATCAAAGTAATAGCAGAGACTTCTCTAATCCTTGCCCAAACTTTATACCTGTGCAAAGTAGCCTAGAAGGAAAAAAGCAGTGAAGTAAAAAAACAAACAAACCTAACTCTCCTAAAAATCAGAATTATCCAGAAATGGAAGGAAATACCTCAGGAATGCATTCATTCACTGCTGGTCTTCAGGTAAATGCTGGGGTTGCTTTTTTTTTTTTTTTTGTCCTTTAGCTTAAACTAGATGGCCTCTGAGGTCTCTGCCCACTTCGGGATTCTGAGATGTTATAGTTGGTTTTTTGTCCCCCTCGACCCCCAGGGCAATGAGGGTTAAGTGACTTGCCCAGGGTCACACTGTTAGTGAGGGGTCAAGTGTCTGAGGCTGGATTTGAACTCAGGTCCTCCTGAATCCAGGGCCGGTGCTTTATCTACTGCACCACCTAGCTGCCCCCATGTTATAGTTTTTAAAAAACCACAATAACCACCAAACATAGCAATCTTAGGCTTTATGTATGTATATATGTAAATATATGTGTATGTGTGTATATATGTAACTAGTGTTCAGAACACAAAACAAGGCAGGTAATAGCCTCACTTGACTCTTGTTCTCAAGGCAACAAACATCAGGGTCCCTTCTAATTCTTAGGGCTCTAGAGTAACAAACTCCTTTGGTCCAAACACAGACCTCCAAGTCTGGGGGAGTCTCCTCCCTGCCCTCCTCTCCTCCTCTAATAGCCTTTCTTCCTTCTCTTCTCCCTTCATCTTTTTTCCCTCCTCTCCTCTCTCTTCTCTTCCCCCCTTTCACTCCTCTCCTTTTCCTGTTCCTTTCCTTTCTCACTTTTCTTTCCTTTTCCCTTCTTTCTTCTCACCTCTTTTCTCTACATTCCCTTTTTTCTCTTCTTTTTCTCACCTTTTTTCTCTTCCCCTCTTTTTTCCTCTCCTCCCCTTTTTTTCCTTTCCTCCCTCTCACATCCTTTTCTCCCCCCCCCTTTTCCCCTCTCCTCTCCTTTCCTAATGGCCCCAACAACCTGCTATCTTACCCCCTTACCCGTCACCTCCCTACTCTTCTTCACCTCCACACACCCTCTAGGTGAGACACCATTTAGCCCTCTGAAAAACTCCCAAACTAGTAAGGGCCCCTCCCCCCCTCACTAAAGAGTTCCAGAACAGACGAGAACGCTGACAATGGTGCCTCGTTCTGGGTTCTCCAGCAGAGAGTGGGGGAGGGGCAGAGAGCCTCGCTCTCATCCTCACTGAGCGGCTGGGAAGAGGGGGCGGGGAGAGAAAGCCAGCTCGCTACCGGAAGTGGGCTCCGCCCTAACGCCAAGGGCCGGAAGTGGGCGTTGCCTGGGAGCTGAGGTGCGGCTACCACAACTGGGAGCTGGCAGTGCGGCTGGGCTCTGAGGTAGGGTTAGGTCATGCGCCGGGAGCAGCTCCGGTTCAGCGCCCTTTCTCTCCACAGGAACTCCCGTTTTCCGCTCAGGGGGGTGCTCCTCTCGAGTGGCCCTGCCTCTGCTCAGCCACGGTTCCCTTTTCCAAACCTCCATGTGGCTCGTTCTGGCGCGCTTCGCTTCTCTCTCCCGCCTTTTTCTCGACGCCGCTGCTACCAGTGCAGGCGGAGGCGGCGGCGGCGGCGCGCTCAGCCCGGGCTTCCCGCCTTCGTCTCTGGCGTCCTCCTGCCGCTCCCTCGTTCTTCTCTGCCCCGCGCCCTCGGCTGCCCGCCGCCTCCGCCCGTCCGCTCTCCAAGGGGCTCAATTCTTCCTCGACAACTTTTTTTTTTTTTTTAATCTTTAAAGGGAAGAAACCCCAGAGGGGCCGCGACCGCCGAGACCCCCAGGCTTGTGTGGCGCTTGCCCCTCCCCCAGGCTTCCTTCGGCCTTAATCCCGCTCCCTCTATTTTGACCCTTTATGGGGGTGGGGGGAGGGGTGAAGGACAAAGAAAAGGTGGCGGGGGACCCGCGGTTTAAAAACTGGGGGGAGGGGAGGGAAAAGTTATTCACCCCGTTGCCAGAGGTAATGGTTTGGAATTAAGAGGCTCTTTAAAAAAAAAAAAAAGACCTTTATTACGTTCGCTTCTTTAAATCTAACCCTAAAGTCAGGTTGGCCATGGGGGTCTCCAGCCCCCGGGGGCGGAAGGGGGGTCGCGCTACGTTAGTCGTTGGGTTTTACCCCATCCCTCAATTTTTTTTCTCGGTCAAATTACGGGATTCCTAAAGAGCCCTCAAACGCTTTTCTTGTTTTTTTCTATTGTATGCATTCTCCCCCCCCCAAGAAAAAAAAACCTCCGAGGAGCCCTCAAATCATCCTCTTAATTTAGTTTTAAAAGATAGAATGGTATAAAAGTAACCCCATAAGACTAAAGACCTCCTTCGAAGGAAAGGTCCGATTTTCCCAGCGGGGGAGGCCGCTCACTTTGAGTGTAATTAGCCCGTCGGCTCTAGAACGGTTACGCTCCTGGGGTTCCAGCGGGTCATTTGTGTTTTTTCAATATGGCGTTCCAAGACTGTTATGTCATAGAATGGGGGGAGGGTAACCCTGGGGAGACAGTTCCCTAGAGAACCGGAGCTGGCGTTAATCTAAGCCAGCACCCGGGCAGGAGTGCCGGTTTATGATTTAGGGGTCGTTCCCTTCCCCCTCCCCTCATAACAATAAGTATAGTTCATCACAATACCCACTAACGAGACATCTCTTCAGATGGAAGAGGACTTGGGCACCAGTCATACTTCATTTTCCGCCCCTCTGAGGTATCTGTTACAAACCGTCTCACATCTGGTGATATCATCTAGGAAACGACAGCCCTCTCGAACCGTCTTACCCAGAAGTATTGCTGTTGAGCAAAAAGAGAATGATTGTTACCTGGAGGATCTTAAATATCGCCACCGTTAAGCTCTGCATGGTTGGGGTGTGGAGGATAGTGGGATAGCTTCTTTAGGGTGAGTGAGGCTGGAATTATTCAGCCTGTGATACTGGCCCTAGCAATGCTTAAGGAAGACATTCTGCGTGAACTCAATGAGTTGACTGACAATCTGCTGCCTGGCACTAGTGTCTTTAGTTTCAGCTGTTAGTAAGGAACCTTTCTTTCCTTCCCCCCACCTCCCTCTTGAGAAGTTGAGCAGGGAGTTTAAAAACATGTTTCTCTATTCCTGTGTTTTATAATGGGATGCTTAAACAACATGGTACTCTTCTGTTGTTGTTTTGTTTTTGGTTTTTTTATTGTGTAACATTTAACAGCATTTCAAAACCAAAGAGATGGTAAAGAGTGACAGGTAACAGTTAAAATAAGCCTGCCAGTTTATCACCTGAATACAATTTGATTTGGTTGTCATCTTCCATTTTCCTTAAGTGCTGGAAGGCCTGAGAATCTGCTTATTGCAGTGAATGTGAATCAGGGTTATATAAGTTATTTGTTTAAAAAAATTACAAATTTATGGGGGGTTTTGTTCTTTTGCTTGTACTCAAGTTAAATCTGATTTTAATTCCAGTTTGACTCCGTTTCTTTGAGTTGGAGCCTTTTGGTGGATGCCATTTCTGGTTCCCTGAATCACAGCTTTGAGAGCACTTGGGTCTGCTTCCTTTTCACTGCAGACATGGAAGACAATTATGGTATGTTCTTACTGATAAATAGATCTCTTCTTGTTCATAGAAGCAAAGACCTTGTAATTTATTCTTTCTGACCAAACCAAGACTTACTACAACCTTACTACAAGTGCTGGGAAAGATAGCACAGATGTTGCTCTGAGGTGCTTGGGTTGAATAGACATTGCATGGGAGAAGGCTGGGTAAAATTTTCTACTATGATAGTGATCTTTAAAAGTACTCACATTTGAAATAAAGCATTTTGGATTTGACCCACAAGGGATATTTGAAGTCAAAAGAACTTCCAAGAGATAGGAGACATTGTTTAGTTCTTCACTGATGAGATAGGAGACATTGTTTAGTTCTTCACTGATTCATGGTGTTCCAACTTAACCTTTCTAGAATTCAGTTTTCCCAACTAGAGCATGGGTAAAATAATCTCTGGCCCCTTCTGTTTACATGGTAAAAGGGTATATATAAGGTAATTGAGGCTGAAGAACAATGAGCCCTTGAGATTATAGAATTCCTAGACAGAATTCTTATAATTCAGTGGTCCTAGGGCCTCCGGGAAACCAAAGGGAATCTGGTATCTGGAATTGAAAGCATTTTAGAACTCTACAAAAACTGTAGAGATTGGCTTGTTTCAGAAGTGTCATATTACATATTAAAATGTTATTGGGAAATTTTTAGGAAAACAAAAATACAATGCAGCATAAATAATGTTAATTTGTGGATTCTAAGTCGACCTGCTGCTCCTAACCTAGCTGAGGTTACACAGGCAAAGTTAGCACAGCTAGTTAACTAGAATCTTCTTTCACTGTTTAAACATAATAACCTATTTTAATGTCACCAAAGTTAGAGAAATGCATTGTGGATACTTACTCAGAATCTCCATCTAATTGATGAATTGTTCTTAATGAAGGCAATTCCAGCTCTTTTCTGTCTCCTGGTAGAACACAGAAAGTTTCATCACTAAAATAAGGAACAGAGATGTTAAGTTAATTAATAGATAAGTTTAAAATGAGATAGAAATTGTTCTTATTGTCTGTCTAGAATAGTTGCCCTTGTATCTACTTGAGTGGATCCACAAACACCGTTTTTAAAATGTATTTACATTTCAAAAAGGGAGATTTCTGTTCATTCTTAGACTCACTGCCACCTGTTTTGTTTGTTTTTTTTAAAGCAGCCTTTCCCATGTTGTTCTTCTAGACATTGTCTTTATTACTTTATTTTAGCAGCCAATTACTTGTTATTCTCTAGTGTAATGATGCTTCATAGGATGCCTATTTTTCAAATTTTTGATCAGTAAGGATTTATTAAATATCTGCTAAGTGATGGACACTGTTGAAGGTCCTTGCCTTTGAGTTTTTACTGCTTTGAAGGAGACGACATGTACGTATACAGATAGGTACAAAATAAGTACTAGCAGAGGGAGGGATGGGGAAAGCTTCACGTAGAAGGTGATGTTTTAGCTAAGCTTTGAAGGAAATAGGGCACTAGAGGCATAAGAGAGAGAGGACAGTTTTGTTGCAGGCATAGGGAACACAGTCTGTACAAAGGCCCAGAAATGGGAGATAGTGTTGGGTGATGGACATTTTGCCAAAGAATTAAATCCTTTAATCCCATATAGGGGCATCTTTGGAGTTACATGGCTAATAATGCATTTGTCTTTGAAGTCTCCTTCATGTTCCATTTCTTCACCATTTGTTTGGCATATTGCCCAAGTGTGAGAAGCATCCAAGTGTCTCTGAGCAAAGTTTTACAACAGAGGTTACTCTGCTAGGATGTCCAAATTTAATCTTTTGCCCAAAAGGCCAGGCAGAGAAAACTGGAGATCACTTAAGTTATGAAAAGCAAAACGTAATAGTAGAAACTCGTCATGCTGTTGCCTCTGACGTATGCAGCTGTATGGGCATGAATCATAAGGTGACATCCATTCTGTCAGCTAGTGACATGCTTTAACATTTGCTAGTTATGGAACAGAGCAAATGAAGGGAAACTAATCAGAATTTACATCTGTAAACTGTCCCTTGATGTCCTGGAACATTAGACTATAAGGAGATTGCTGATCAAGAAAAGGTTGGTAGGCATAATAAACCCGTCCTCTAAGACTTTCGTTTCTTTCTGTGCTCTCTGTCCTTCAAGTCTCCTCTCTGGCTCATTTGCATCATGATCATGGTTAGCAATTTATTCCATGTTTACCACTCTTCCAGTGAAACTGTCGGCTTCAATTCTCTGCTGACTCCTGATTTCCATAGCTGTCCCTTGGCTTATAAACTTCTTTTCATTGTGAATGGTTTATCTTATTTCACTGTTATCAAACCTTCAGTGGTGGTAAGGGCATATTGTTAGGTTGTTATAATCCACTAAGAATAAATTTAACCTTTTAACTTCTCCTTTCCATATTTGGGACACAACCTCACAGAACCACAGAATTTGAGGGTTGGAAGGGACCTCAGAGTCCATCAAATCCATACCTTTCAGATCCAGAACTCTTAATACACCTGTTAATTGGTTCAGCCTCTTCTTAAAGACCCTCCAAGAAAGGATGTCATTAGCTTTTTTTTTTTTTTTGGTGAGGCATGGGGTTAAGTGACTTGCCCGGAGTCACACAGCTAGTAAGTGCCAAGTGTCTGAGGCCAGATTTGAACTCAGGTCCTCCTGACTCCAGGGCTGGTGCTCTATCCACTGTGCCACCTAGCTGCCCCAGTCATTAGCTTTTTTTTTTTTTTTTTAGTGAGGCAATTGGGGTTAAGTGACTTGCCCAGGGTCACACAGCTAGTAAGTGTTAAGTGTCTGAGACCAGATTTGAACTCAGGTACTCCTGACTCCAGGGCTGGTGCTCTATCCACTGCACCACCTAGCTGCCCCGGTCATTAGATTTTAAAGCAACCCATTTTACTCTAGAATTGTTAGGAAGTTTCTCTGGACAACAATCCTAAATTTGCCTCTTGGCAACTTCTGATTGTTCCTGGTTCTGTCCTCTGGGAGCCAAACAGAATAAGTCTGATCCCTCCCTCTTGTGATGTTGCTTAAGGTACTTGAAGACCACTATTGATGGAGGAGGCTAAAAGGGTTAACAGATAACCTATCGATAGTAACTAGAAGGGGTTAACAGACAAACCTAAGACCCGACCTCTAATTTAGATCTGAGCTCCAAAAGGGGCTATAACTTATTAAACCCCAGTTCTGAAAGGGATTAATGGATAACTTGAGGGCCCAAGTCTTAGCAAAGTCAGGGCCTACGTTCTTGTTAACTGGTCTGGCTCCTATTAATTACCCCCATTAATTGCCACCCACAACAACAACATAAAGAGGCAGGTTATAGAAATCCTAACTGATAAATATTAATACCCAGAAACTAGGCCTAAGAAGGAAAAACACAGGGACACTCTGACCTTGGCAGGTTGAGGTAACGTGCAGAAAAGGCTGAATTTGTCCCCAGTTCACCTGATGACATAAACCCCCAAAAACACACCTCCATGGAAAAAGGTACCTGCCTCAGGGATTGGCTTAAGCCCTCAGGAACTCCAAATTAGGATAAACCCTCCCCTCTACCTCCCTAAAGTGGAGATTATTATAATGAGACTGATAATCAATTTATCCATACTATAAATACAACTGTCTTTTCTTTCCCTATTGGAGAGACACCTTTCTCCTTTGGGTGCTCTCCCTGTGGCCACTCACAGTCTAACAATAAAACTTGGGAAACTGAGTCACTGAGTTGTAATTGGGATGCCTCAAGATCAATCTGATCAATTAAACCCACCTCCCACATCACTGTCAAGTATGTCTTCTTAAGACTTCTCTGCTTCAGGTTAAGAATCTCCTTTGTGGAGGCAGCTAGATGGCGAAATGGATAGAGCACCGGCCCTGGAGTCAGGAGGACCTAAGTTCAAATCCGGCCTCAGACACTTAATACTTGCTAGCTGTGTGACCCTGGGCAAGTCACTTAACCCCAATTGCCTCACTAAAATAAAAGAATCTCCTTTGTGTTCGCTTCTGGGCATCTTGTGAATCTTGGGGGTGATTTTAATGTTCTAAGCCAGAGTCAAGGTCTCTGACTACATATATACTTATTGTAGTAACTGGCCACATCACTTAGAACTTGAGGAAGTTAAGGTTTTTTACCTCTGTCTGTCACTGGTGTTTTATAAGGCTGATTTCAGTTTGATATTTTGAATCCAGAGAAATGAATACAGTTCTTCTGTGTTAGGGCAAATTAAGTCTTGGGTATATTCTAAACATGAAAAAAATGAAGATGCCTTTCTTCTTTAGGTTTGGTTTTCATTTAAGTAATAACTAAATTATACATTTACTACGTTCTTTTAAATACCATGAGAGAGGGAATGAGTTGTATTCATCTCTGTGTACACTGCCTTCCATGTAATAAATTATGCACTTAATGTTTTTTTGAATTAACAGACAAACTTTAAGTAGCTAAGAATAGGAACTCTTTATGAGAATAACCTATAGAAAAGGCAGAACCAAAGGGACGTCCTCATGCTAATTTTTATTGAACACATATAAGGGGTGTGGCTAGGCTAGGTGCTATAGGAATGAACCTTGCATTCATATTTCTTAAAAAGAAAAAAAGGTTTCATTTAATTGTTTGCTTTTACAGCCTACAAATAAACTAATAGCATCTGCAGTTATGCATAAAATCAAAGAGGAATTAACAATCCAGAGGGTATGTGGTTCTGTTAGGCTCATTAAGATTCTGTGACAGCTCCTTTTTGTCTGCTTTGAGCTGTGATTCCATTTTAAAATAATAGTCACTTTTTTAGATACCTTAGTTTTTTAGGTTGTTTTATTTCACAAACTAAAAATATAGAATTTTCTTTGCAATTATTAAACCTTGCTGATCTCTTGAAAATCCAACATGCTTCATGGGCTATGGTTTTACATGTGCTGTTTTGCTTTATATTCGTTGTTTCTCTTTTTTAGTTGATTCTTTGGATCCAGAGAAGCTGATACAATGCCCATATGATAAAAACCATCAGATCAGGGCCTGCAGGTTCCCTTATCATCTGATCAAATGCAGAAAGGTAGGATATTGTCTTCATCATTTGCTCTTTAATGTCTTTATAACCTATCAAATTTTTCAAAGTAAAAATCAAAGCATCTTGTTGCATAATTTTTAGTGGACTGCCTGAATTGTTTGAATATTTCCTCTATATTATATCACAGCATTTGTAGGAGGGACTTTCTTTTCCTCTAGGTATATTATACGGGTTTTGTTTATTTGGAGATGTCAGGAGCAGCTCTAGAGAAGCAGTGCTTCTTACTCTTTGTAGATAGAAGACAGAAAACAATCTTTGCAAACAATAGAAGAAACCCTTCCTGCCTTATGAATTTGATTTATTCATAGTTTTGTAATGTAAGGGTCAAATGCTATTAGAGGTTTTTCAGATTTTTTTTTAACTTGGAAGATTTCAATCTGCATATCTGACTGAAATTTAACTTCCTTACAAGTCAGCCTCAGAAAAATATTATTCTCCTAAAAATAACTGCTTCACTAAACTTAAATATTAAGCATCTTCAGAACTTACCAAGCTTTCTTTCTTGTATAAACATGACTAGGGTTAACCTTACTGTTGGTAAATTACTAAAGATTATCATTGTTGAAATGCAAGCACCTGAGACAAGGTATAGCTTCTACCCAGTTATGCTATGGAAATAATGTTCATGTTAATTCAGGTTTCTCAGCAGTAAGTTTAATAATAACCTGACTGGGCAAGTGCTCAGTTTCATAAGTTCATAATAGGTACTAAATAACCATGTGATTGATTAATGTCCTCTTCCCTCTTAGTGTCCAGAGCAAGGCCCCTAGCCTGTTCCATGACCACCAGCTCTCTAAGCTGCTTAGGCCTCCAGGTGGCAGCTGTCCTGATCCTTCTTCCCTTGACCCTCCGACATTTTTGTTGGTGGGAAGGTAACAGGTGGTACCTAGAAGTCACAGCCATACCTTTCTCTCCACTTGAAGTCTTGACCTATTGGAAGTAGCCCTCACTCTACCCAAACAGATTGGAATCTCCATATCTATAATTTCTTCATGTCTTCTGTTCCCTCTCTCTTCTCCCATAGCCCCTCCTTTATGCTTTTCTCTTTCCATTTCTTGCCCTCTCAAGCCTGTGTTGGCAGTCAAACAGAATTTCTCTGCTTCCCAGTTGTCTTTGTTTTGATGATAGGATTTGGATAGAATGACCCCATTCTTATACTTTATTTCAGGAACAGGTCACCAGTTATCTTTTGATAACTCTACCTAAGGGAAATGGCTACAGTACAGGTCAGATTGTTCAGACTTTTATCCCAGGACTCTTGACTTTAAATGGGCTTTATTGAATTAAACCTGAACTTTTTGCTGCCCCTACAAGAGCTGCTTCCCAGCTCCTTTTCTAGCCTTCCTGTATCTGCCTCTACTATTATTGTTGATCTTAAAGATCAGAAATCAAATATTCAGAGATTTGTATTCAATTTGATTAAATCCCTCTTACTCCCCTGAAAAGTGAATGACCTTGAAAATTAAACCTGGGATTTGGGAATCCCATTCAGATATTCAGTTCTTTGTTGACTTGTCTTTCCGTTGGTAAGCCACTTCAGTCTTCCTCTTTTTAGAGACCTAAAGCTCTGTCTATGATAAGTATAATAAAACCTAAATTGTGGAGGGGTTTGTGAGGATTAATTAGGTAAAACCCATAATATCTATGAGTGGAATAATCACTGTTTTGATTTTCTACTAAGGATTTTTACCTTGTTTAAGCCACTAAGAAAAGTTTTATAAAGCATTAGTAAAATAAAGCTAAATCAAACCCCTACCTTGGAGGGCTAAGGAACTAATAATTCCTTGACTTTACTACTGTAGAACCACCCTGATGTTGCAAACAAATTGGCTACCTGTCCTTTCAATGCTCGCCACCAAGTTCCCCGGGCTGAAATCAGTCACCACATCTCAAGCTGCGATGACAAAAGCTGCATTGAACAGGATGTTGGTAAGGATCAGCAGCTAAGGTACTTTGATATTGGGACCTGGCACCTAGAAAACTTATATACAGTATGATTGGTTTGATTTTTTTGGTTCCACTCCATTCCAAAAGGTCATTACTTTTCTGTTTATAAGAGTTTATCTTCTAGCAAGAATAGTCTGTCATGCTGTATTTGTCAGGCTCCTTTCTCTTCTGAACAACCTGACTCTTTTTTTACTAACAGTTCATCTTAAAAATAAAAATCTCCTATTATTGCAATAAATATGCTAGACTTCTTTGTTTTTGCTCTCTCCTTGGCCACCCACCCCCACCCCAGCCCCATTGTATACTGTCAGGGAAGAGATAAGGTCCCTTTGTTTAGATTTTAGACTTGTCCTTCTTTCAGAAACAAAGAAGCATTTGGCTGCCCTGCCTGCTAACCCCTTGAAGCAATATAACTTGGCAGTGCCCCATGCTCATGTAGGAATCTGTATTGTTTCACAGTCAGCCAGTCCAGGAACTACAGATGCGAGGCTCTGACTGTGAACACATGGCAATGCCCTCCTTGTGATGAAGACTGGGATAAAGGTGAGGCACTTGTATTTTTTTCTCTGTCCATACCCTCTCATTCCGTAGTCAGGCTGATGAGCACAGAATGAAGATTTCCCTTTTTTAAGAACATGCCATATTGTTTAAGACGCCTGATAATTTTTATTGGGCCCCAGAATGAGTTCTGTTGTATTATGTGGTAGACACGTGGAGCAGCCCATCTCTGAGTGGAAAAAACACTTCCTCACATCTGTTTTTTCCATAAATTGTGTTGTGCCATCTGTGTTTAGTTGTTAATAGACACATTTATTATTATTTATGCTGTGTGTGTTTATATCTTTCAATTAAATTCCTGCTACACTGTCACTTAGTCAGGACACTTGATCAATTTTTACTCCCTTCTTTAAACTCAGGCACTTGATTCCCCATTTCACAGCTTCTGCATGCTGGCTCACACTGGTACCTTCCCTAAATAAGTGTCACAAGCTCTGTTTTTCTTCCTTTGGCAGATTTGTGGGAGCAGTCCAGCACTACCTTTGTCTGGGGCACTGCTAACTGCAGTGGCAATAACAGGTAATGAAAACATTGTAACTCTTGGTGCTCCTCCTTCATGCTGAATATTCTGTTGTTTAAAAGTCATCTCTTTGGTACTGGACTGTTTCTGGAATGTGCCTTGGTAGCTCCATACTTTAAATTGCAGCCTGACCTGTTCTTGGTGTCTAGGCTGTTATGTAACACTGGGAATACCACACAGTTTTATTGCTTAGTTTTTCTTGGTGATATGTTATAAATGGTATTTTTTAAATCTCCACTTTTTTCCCTTTGGTGACAAACAAAGATTAACTGTCTTTTTTAAAATAGTAGGCTCTCAAAGTAGGGAGATTTAAAAATTCTTAAAGGGAAGAGAAGAAAATCCATCTCTTCACTAGTTTTTCTTTTTCTTTTTTTTTTCTTTTTGGGGGGCAGCACCAATGAGGATTAAGTGACTTGCCCAGGGTCACACAGCTAGTAAGTGTCAAGTATCTGAGGCTGAATTTTTTTTTTTAATGAGGCAATTGGAGTTAAGTGACTTGCCCAGGGTCACACAGCTAGCAAGTGTTAAGTGTCTGAGGCCAGATTTGAACTCAGGTCCTCCTGAATCCAGGGATGGTGCTTTATCCACTGTACCACCTAGCTGCCCCCACTACTAGTTTTATTTCTAACTTAAAAGCAATAAGATGCATTTTAACTCTAGTCTTGAAATACTTATCATGGCTGGAAACTTAAGTAGCAAACTCAAGAGAGAACCTGGAATTGGAAAATGAGTGGATAGTGTCCCCTGGATGCTAAATTTTCTGTTTGTACTTTTCTCTTTTTCCAAATGGACTATTTTGGGACTTCTGATTCCTAGCCTCCAAAGTGAGTAGTAACTGTGTCTTATGTATAATATTTTGTAAGTTCATGAGGGAAAAATCATATAGGCTTAAATAATAAATTTCTTGAGGAATCAGCTTTTATCCTCTTTTAGTTTTGAGGCTCACTGCCTTGGACTTAGTGATCTTGGCCTTTTTCTTTGTCTTTTATGGTTAGTGAGTGATTTGATGGGCCTGCCATGAATTTGAACAGTAGATGGCATTCCTGTTTATCTCAGTTTCAGTTTACATATTGGACAGTGAAAATGGCTAGACCTTCCTGAATGCTGGTACAGAAAACACTGATCCATTCAGAGAAGGGAGAATCATTCTGTTTTCAAGAAGGCCTATTTTGATGGAAATATTTTTACGTTTCAGATCAGTGTGGGTCATTGTTTTTCCCTTAAGTTCTAGAAACCCATTATGATTGGCCTGTGTTCTCATGTCTGTGAAATTGAAAGTTAGTCCTCATGTGACCTTAGTGTACCAAGATAGTCAAGGTCCTCTTTCTTTTTGCAGCCCTGCGAACAATGTAGTTGTGGAACATAAGAGTAACCTGGCTTCAGGCATGCGGGTTCCCAAGTCTCTGCCATATGTACTACCATGGAAAAGCAGTAAGTGGGGATGGAGCTGAACAGAAAGTGCCACTTTCTCCATTGTGTGGGTAGAGTCAGCCTTGATCATTCAGGGACTGATTCTGCTGTTTGTTGCCCATTCCCTTCTTCTGTGAACTCTGTGCCATTGGAGGGACCCTCAGATGATCCATGCCCATTTCTAACCAGACACATTTTGAAGTAAAGAACCCACTTCTGGTATCTACAATGAAAGAAGACTGTTGAGACCCTCCCAGAGGGAGCACAGTAGAGACAGAGAATGGCAAAAGGATTAGAGGAAAGCTATGGCTAAGAGTCATACTAACTAGAATCATTCAGCCTAAAAGCTAATGTAGTAAAGTTCTTCATTTGGAGAACACAGACCACCAGGTAGTCTGTATCTCAAATGAGAATAAAACACAGGGAAACAGGCTTAAGCTACATTGTGAGGCTTGTAGCCAGATGTAATAGAAATAGAAAATATTTTAAGTGGGCAAATGAGGCAGTTTTGGAAATTAGGATTTCACCAAGAAATAACTGCTACTAGGTAGAGTGTGGTAAGCGATAGTATAAGAGTTCAGAGGGAGGGAGAAATGGTTTTGTGACAGAGGAAATCAGAAGGTTTCATAGAATAACTGAGTCTTGAAGGATAGAAGTAGGATTTCAACAGATTAAGATTAGAAGTATGGAATGTGGGAGAAAGGTCCAGGCATAGGGAATGGTTTGTGCAAAGGCTTTAGAAGAGGGTGGAACCTGTTAAGAAAACAGTTCTCAAAATCACCTTGGCTAGTGTCAAGAATGTTAAGGTAAGAGAGGGAATAATGTAGCGGAGAATAGGGCTAGGACCAGAAAGATAAGATGGGATCAAATTTTATATGAAGATCTTGAATTCCAGACTAAGGAGTTTAGACTTAATTTGCCATAAACAGGGAACCACTGAAGGTTAATCTGGGCTGAGATGACCAGCTGTCCAGTGCCCACATTTTACAGGTGAAAAAACTGAGAGCCCGAAACTCTGAATAATTTGACTAAAGCCTTAAAAAAGGTTGTAAAAAAGAGAGCTGGGGTTCAAAACTATATCTTCTGATTCTTAACCCCATTGGCTTTTTTGCCCCCTAGTTTGCCCTATTCATGTTAAAAAATATCCCTGCCCCCAGCCCTTTTAGTTCTTAATCCCAGAGCTGTGGCTAATATATCAAATACCCAGGATAATGCCATAAACCTCTGATTTCCAATTTAATACCCACACTTGAACCTAGCATAACTTTTAAATTCAAATGCCCTTGGTATCAATTATCTTTGCTAGTATCTGAGCTAATTTTGGAGTGTTGAGCTGTCTCTTAAATTTTCTTTTGGTTGGAGGCCTCTGGTCATTGAACATGAGATTACCAGATTAATTGCCTAGAGACTGGAATTGAGGGTCTTTTTGGGGTCATTTTGTCACTGACTTTCAAAGTCTCTTTTAATGTAGTTAGAATTCATATATCACAATATAGATTTATGTTTAGTTGGGGATAGGGGATGCATTATATTTCTGTTGACATGTATTTATTTTGAAATATTTCTACTCCATAGATGGAAATGCACAGTAACTGAAAATCTATCTCATCAAGTAAGTAAGTGTTTCAGTTTTATTTCACTATCTCATCAGATGGTAGCAGGATTTAACTGGACGTAAAGCAATTTAGGTCCAATTTTCTCTCAGATGATAGTGCCAAATTAAAGCTGTGTGTGTATGTTTCTAAGTATATAGCCTCAGTTATGGCTTTACACGCTAATGAATAGGCATTTGCTGGTTAAATTGGAATTCTGTTAACATGCCAAGTTGTTTTCCTTAACGTCAGTACACATTGTCTGGTTTTTTTGTTTTATCAAAGTTGCATTTTAGACATATCACGCCTCTATAATGGACTGAGATTAATCAGACAGCTGTGCTTCATGACCTACAATTCTTTACCAGTGTAGTACAGTTTTTAAAAATCATCAAAAAATCATACTGAAAAAAAAATAAACAGATAGCATTGGTCTCTAAAGGCTTCATATATTGTTGCTTTTGTCTGAGCATTTGATGTGGCAGGACCTCACAACTTGTAGAAGGAGTTCAAAATCTTCGCTTTTTCATAAATGAAGACTTTTCTCAATGTCACCCCACAGCAGAACCAATTGGAATGCTTCAAACCTTACCTTGAGACATACCCACCTAGCCACATTATTCCAGGGAAATTAAGGATTGGCCTAAATCTAGATTTCCAGCCTAATCTCTCTCTGGATAATAATGAATCCCAAGGGATAATCATTATTTTGTGCCAATGCTCATTAGCTTTTTAGTTCTTATATTCCAGAAAATACATAATTTAAAGCTAAAAACCCTTAACTTTGAGAACTAATGCTTCTCAGTTTGTTGTCATCCTGTAATTTGATTTCTTGATGACTTCTGATGCCACGTTATCCAGTATGTCTGAAACAGAGAAAATGGAATTCTTGAAATGTGCTTGGCTCCAGAAGGAGAAGGGTATACAATAGCTTGGGGAGTGTCAGGAAAGCACAAATTGAGATGGCCGGATGAATTGCGGACCTTGAGTTCCACACTGACATATTCCAAAGGATATGTGGTAGTCATGCACATGGCAATTTGCTGGTCAAGGTGGCTCTTCTGAGGAGAGTACCTCGTGACTGATACTTCTCCGCTTTGGAAATTCACTTCCCTATATATCTCCAACTGAAAAGTCAGTGTTCCTTGTTATTACTCTTAAGATATAAAAAGGAAAGAGGGATTTGTCAGGGGGAAAGAGTCCTTATCAGAAGCAGCCACAAATCCCCTTCATCTAACAGGATGAAGGGTCCTAATGAGTGGATTGCTGTTAATGGGGGGGTGGGGGGGAACAGTTTGCCTCAAAGAATTTCAGAGTGGTTTCCTTTCTCTCTCCCAGCACATCTGGGAGATGAAGTGGAGTGAATGCTGATGTTTTCAGAGGGTGTTCTCAGGCTCTCATGTGCCCAGTACTGTGTTGAAGGATGCCCCTGCCCCAGAGGTATAAGGGTTAGCGTGGCTAGGTGGCAGAGAGTCAGGGGCAGCCACTTTAGCAGACTTCTAGCCCTTTGTCAGATAATATTGGTAATGTTATCATTGATAAAGTACTAAGAGCTCTTTTTTTCCTGTTTAATTGCAGATGACAGACCCAAGAAGACACTTTTGCCTCCTGCTACTTACTACCAGTGGGTTCTTCATTTCTCTTCCTAATCTTATTTTGGAAAGATAAACTGTCTGTGGCTCTGATTGACCAGTTCGCTTTTTTTCCTCCTCCCCTCCCCTTTCCCCACTCGAGCACTTTCTGCAGTGCCTCCTCAGAAGAGCTTTTCCAAATAAACCTCAGAGGTACTAAGACTAGCCCAGTAGCTACCCAGAAAACAGCATCAGCCCTAAAAGTAAACCCCCTCTTTTCTACCTGGTGAAGGACACATATTTGAAGCTATTTACCTAAACTACACCCAGTAGGCAGAAAACTTGGGCTAGAAACACTAGTGCCACTTAAAGCTTAATCTAAGTATTTCTCTGTATAGTACCAAGAGGCCTGATATGTTTCAGCTTTCATATAGTTGACCAACTATGGTCCACCAATCCATAAGATCCTTGAAATATGGATAGAGCTCATATAGAAAAACGCTTCTACTTTCTTTTGGTAGCTTTCCTTTATGGTATCTTACTGTTCCCAAAGCACGTGGCTTTTTCTCCTCCTACTTCTCCCCAGTTGCTAAAGGAAATTGTACTAGCTGTCAGACAAGGTATGTATTAGGAAGGGAATGTTGATGTGGGTGGAGGGAGCTATCTATCCATTCTGTATGTACTGGGGAGAAATGCTTACCACCTCTTTGTGAAATGTATTTAATTTCAAAAATCTCCAAAGCTTAAATGTGTATGAAGACCTCGCAGACTTGACTAGGATATATCACAATACTTAGTCCCAGGCTGGGATTAAGGGAACAAACCCAGCATTTTGTTGGCAAATCAGACTTATGTGGCGACTTCCTAATCTCCAAGGCCTGGTTTTTCTTTGATAACCTTATTCATGCATTGTCTTGTATAGAGACTTTGGGGATCTGGCATCGATAGGAGCCCTAAGCACTCCATATAACAACTAATTCTGAAAATTATCTTCTCTAACCATCTTTGTCAATAACAGATAAAAAAGAAATTGGGCTAGTGGGAGGGCAAGTATTGTGGAACCAAGCTATAACAATGAGGCAGGGCTACTGGTCTGGGAACAAACTCCAGTCAGGTTTGAAGATAGAGCTTTTCCATTTTCAGCTCTGTTTGTCTGAGTAGGGAAATAGGTATTTCTGGGGAGGACAACATTTCATTGGGAAGGAAATCACTCCCATTATTCCCTCCTCCCTCCCCCCTTCTAGTTAAGGGTCAATCAGCACTACATAACAGCTTAACTTGGTCCTGGTAGGGTGGGAATAAGAGAGGGGCTGAATAAGAACTTCATTGCTGTATATTGGGGGGTGGGAGTGGGGAATGGACTTCTGACCTTTTATTTTGGTGTTGATAGCATACTGTTAAACACATAACTGCTGTCTAAGTTGTGGAAAGTAGGTAGAGTTTTACTGCAGGTAACTCCTTTTCCTTTTCACAGTATACATGACATACTTGGGGGAATTGGGTGGGGAAACAACTACTTTGGATTTTCAGGCATCCCCAGGGCTAGTCACTCCAGCATCTGGTATTCAGAAAGGACAAATGAAAACCCTTTTCTGTGTTTGAAAGGATGTGTCTACCCACCCCACTCCCAGAATACCTTTTGTTTCACACTTCCCCTCTTGAGACTAATTACCAGTAGCCTGACCCTTAGGAGTGTGAATAGCTCTCACCACAGATTACCTGCCAGTGTTAATTGTTAGCACTCAGGAGTGGGCTATCTAAAGTCTGGTTTCTTCAATAAACTAATGATTAAAATAGCCTGTTTGGCTGGTTCAGGAACTTACCGAAGATTGTAGGTGTTTCAGAGATTTAGTGACCAAGATCAAATTTGCCGCAAACGAGTCTGGAGATTCCCAAGAAAGGGTAAAAGAAGTTGCTTTACTTGACTGACTAGACTTTATCAATCAGGAATTTGAAGGAACAGATATTGTGAACACAGCTTTTGGAGTTCCTTGATTAAGAATGTTGTCCTTGGGATATGAATGAAAGATACTTGTGTTCCCGATTCTAGTTCATGCTGCTAGTTAAGGACTCCATTTTACTTTGGGTTATAACCATGGTTCACGTATTCATGGCCCAGAGAAGATTGAGTCCTGGATTCTGGCTTTATTCTGGGTTTAGGCTCTGAGGAGGGTTTGCTTTTTGGTGAGATTGCCTTTCCCTGCAGGGGTGCTGGAAGTACCATGGTGATTTGCAAATGTTCTCACTAGGAATAAACAAAAGTAGGTGATAAGTGCTGCTTAGTTCTCCTGGTAGCTCTGCCTGAGCAAAACAAGAGCATTTGTTTGGATTTAATTTAAAATAATGTACCACAGCACCATTTCAGTGATGCAGGAGTACAGTAGCTGCTTGTGTTTAATTAGTCTCGATGTTTGGGGGTAAAAAAAAGCATTATATGTGCATGTATGTGTCTGTTGGCATTATTGGAATACTTTGAGTTGTACTTTTTAAAATTCAATTTAAGTTCCAAGTTGAGCAAAAAACAATTAGATAAACTTGTACTTATGATGGCTATCAGTAAGTAAAGGGGCAGCTTGCAAAATTCAAGGCATTTTTGACATTTTAAAATGTCTTCAATATATTGACAATTTTGGGGAAAGGAAATTTGTGTGCTTATATTTAGATAATAAAGGAAGATAAAAACACACTTTAAATTTAAACGCTGTGAGAAAAATAATATTGTTTAATTCTTTGGGCCCTATCTTCATGGTGCTTCAGTGTTTCAGAACACATCCATAGTCTTATGTCAATCTTTGATCTCTTCAGAAGCAAACTGATAGTTCAAGGGACTTTAATCATTAGCTTCATACTAACAGACGTGGCCTGACTTGTCCACTTGGACCAGGTGAATGAAGACAGAATGAAGAATTTTACCCCTCAGTCCAGGCCTACAGCCTGGTCCTGCTTACTGACTCTTACAACTCCATATCCAGTGAGACTCAATTGTGAAATCTGAGACTTGTTTGCATCTAGAAAGAAGCACCTTAGACCCAGGAGAGCAGCCATGTGGTCAACAGATCTGCATTTGTATTTACCTTGTTGGAAGACTGACTGCTTTATATGAAACTAAAATAAGTTGAAGGGTTTGGGGGAGAACTGGAAGGAAAGATTTAAGTTGTTGAGTTTCCACATGTTACATGGAGGAACTAAAGCCCAATCTGTATGAAAAACACTCAATTGAACTCAGACCATGAACCTTAATTTTTGTGTGCTTGAATTGAAATAAAGTACCTCAAGTCAGTTTGTTTCAGTTGTTTGCTCACACTTCGATAAGGTTTACCATTTGGAGAGGGGGCAAGAAGAAAGGGGGAGGCAGCCAGTTGGTTGGTGGATAGAGCACTGGGTCCGGAATCAGGAAGACCTGAGGCAAACCATTTCAGTGTCTTTGGCAAGAAAACCCCAAAGAGAGTCACAAATTGTTTGACATAACTAAACAACAACAAAGAGAAAGGGGAGCTATGATCTGTTAGCCTTTTTCTGCCATTTTCTCACTAGAACTTTAGGGTAAAGGTAAAAATTGGAAGCTTTGGGAAACCACATTCTAGAGTTGATGTTGAAGGCTCCATGGAGAAATCTCTTGTTGCATTGTAAGCATCTGGGGGGATTTGTTGTCTTCAGAGAAAAAAGCAGCTCTTCCATTCATGGTATTTAGACTTCTGGGGAGGAAAGAACATACACAATAATGGGAGGGAGCAACAGCAAGGCCTCCTGTAGAAAGTGGCACTGGAGTGGAGCTTCTGACAGACATAGAGACTTCTGTGATCTGCGTTAGTGGAGACATTCTAGGCAAGGGGGCAATTGGTGCAAAAGCCTAGCAAGGGATAGAATTGCATCCTTGGAGCAGTAGGTAGGCCAGTTGGCCAAAATACCGAGTATATGAGGGGGAAGGGAAGTGCAGTAAGCCTAGAAAAGGTAAGCTGGAACCAGATGATGGGCTTTAAATATCAGAGGAATTTGTATTTAATTCTAGGTCCAGTAGAAAGCCACTAGAATTTCTTGATCGGGAAGTAAGAGAGAAAATCTAGCAGTGTCAATTTAACAAAACTGGAGGAGGGATTATAGGGAGTTAGAAATGGAAACTGGTAATACCAGTGCTAGGTTTATATCCCAAAGGCATCCCCAAAAAGGGGGGAAGGACTGTTTGTATAAAAGTAACAGCTCTTTTTATGGTGTCTTAGAATTGGACATCAAAGGAATGTCCATCAGTTGGGGGATGGCTAAACAAGCTGTGATACATGATGGTAATGGAATATTATTGTGCTATAAGAAATAAGAGGGATGATTTCAGAAAAACCTGGAGAGACATGCATAGTGAAGTAAGCAAAACCAGGAGACCAGGAGAATGTTGTACACAGTAACAGCAATATTCTTTGATGAAGAACTGTGAATAACTTAACTATTGTCAGAATACAGTGATCCAAGACAATCCCAAAGGACTAATGATGGAGCGTATTGTAAAGCTTCCAGAGAAAAAATTTATACTGATTGAACACAGACTGAAGCATACTATTTTCCACTTTCGTTTCTTTTATTTCAATCTTATTGTACAAAATTACTAATATGGAAATGTTTTACATGATTGCACATGTATAATCTATATCCAATTGCTTACATCCTTAAGGGGTGGGGTGGGGAGGGGAGGGGAGGGAGGAGTAAGAAAATTTGGAACTCAAAACTTTAAATAAAAATGTTAAAGGGGGCCCCTGAAGAGGCTGGTGGGCCAATTTAAGGCTATTGGAACAGTCCATGTAAGAAGTGATGAAGACTTGAGCAAGGTTGATAGTTGCAAGAGTAGAGAAATGAGGATGGGGCATGAGATTTATAGGTGCAAGTGACAAAACTTGGCAACTCCTTAGTTGTAAGCAAAGAGTGAAAGTGGTGACTGGGCATGTTCCCTAAGTAGGAATTATAGGAAGTCAAGAGTTTTAGGGGGAAAGATAATGAACTCTGGACCCATTTGTCACTCCTTTTGGCGGGGGAGGCAATGAGGGTTAAGTGGCTTGCCCAGGGTCACACAGCTAGTAAGTGTCAAGTGTCTGAGGTCAGATTTGAACTCAGATCCTTCTGAATCCAGCTCTGGTGCTTTATCCACTGCACCACCTAGCTGCCCCCATTCATCCTTTTAAAATTTAAGAGGTACTGAAAACTAGGGCTCATTTGAGTTGCTACCTGGTTCAGCACAAGATCCCAAGGCATCATCTTCCACATTAGGAAACAATTTAAGTATGGTGATGGGAAACAGGAAGACTTAATACAAACATTCCTCAGATGATCTGTAGTCATTTCAAACATCTTACCAGATATTAGCCTCAAAAGTGAATAACAAGGAGAAACCTTGGACCTGGATAATCTAAACATCAAATAATTTGTGTCCAAAACATTGGATCCAGTAGATGTTGGTGTTTTCACATGTTTGCTTTTATAAGCAGATTGAGGTCAATTGCCTTTTTTAAAAATGGGAAGTGATTATGCTATTGAAGATAAAGGAGTATGTGAACCCATATTTCATGCCTACTGTTTTTCTCTTGATCATGCTGTACTTTCACTATTATTATGCCTGGCTTTAAAATATTCTTTGAGACTTTCCAGGTGAGGTGAGAGGAGCAGACAGTAGGAGAGAATATCTTAGCAAGTTGAGGATTTTTTTTCCTAGGGAGGATCAAATGCCGTTTTTGAAATGCTTTAGAGCAGCCCCTGTGATTTCCTCATTTCCCAGAGATGTAGTTTCTGCTTAATCTGTCACTAGACCTGGAGAAAGAAAATCTTCAAAGACCCTTCACTAATTCTGAGGGGTGGAAGTGTTCATCTAAAAGGCCTGGTATTTACAGAAGATATATTTAAAGTGGCTTTCTAGTTGTGTTAGCTAAACCAGGGATTAAATGGAGCCCTTAGGTTCCTACACAGTCGCCTTTGGGTTATTTTGAGGACCCACTATATTTTTGGCCTAATTTTTTTTTCTTCAGTTGCTCATCCATTCACTTGTTTCTGTGACATCATCTGCCTTTCAGTATTCCATTTCTAATTATCTAGAGATTGTTTTCCAATTAGGGTGTTGATGGTTTTTGTTGTTGTTTTTGTTGTTTGTTTTGGGTTTTTTTTGCAGGTCAGTGAGGGTTAAGTGACTTGCCCAGGGTCATACAGCTAGTTAAGTGTCAAGTGTCTGAGGCCAGATTTGAACTCAGAGGGTCCTGAATCCAGGGCCGGTGCTTTATCCACTGTGCCACCTAGCTGCCCCTTGTTTTTAATGTATTGGTTTTGTTTTTAACTTCCCTCCTCTGAGTTACAGGCACCCAGTCACTGGTATTGCCACCAAATAATTTAGTGGAGTTGCAGAGTCCATATTTCTTCCCTGCCAACACTCATTTTCATTTTGCTTAAACCCTGTTTACAAATGTATCTTTTGCCTCTTCCCTCATCTCCCTGTCTCCTCTTCCCACCCTACTGCCAATATTGTGAACTTCAAGAGGCAAAGGAAAATCCCTGTCCTCCTCTTTCTAGCGTAGGCTGTAGAATCACCAGGGCCCATGTGTCAAATCGTATATCTCTTGCTGAGTTTTCACACAGAGATGTTTCTGGTTGGCAAGAAAACCATTTAACAGCCTCCTTTAAAAGCTGCCTCACTACAAGGTCAGCTCTGGGGTTGTCTCTCTGAGCTCCTGGGTAAACAAGATGAGATTGAAGCTGAATCTTAGCCAAGGACTTTACAGATAGACACTAATAAATACATCGAACACTTTTATATTGGAATATGGAGAGTATTTTTTCCCAATACAACTTTTTTATTAAGTGGATTCTTTACACAATCTAGAAGTAGCAAAGCCTTGCCCATAGATCTCTGATCTTACTGAAGTGGGTATCCATCCCAGTGTTGCATGTTCATCCATGTCTTCCCATTAATTTGCCACAGTGAATCCACCTAATTTGCTGGAGACAATTTACCTGACACTGTATGGATGCCAGTTGAAAATTTGGGCCATCTACTCCGCTTCTGTTTCATTTACAGTGTGTTGTAATCTGCCCATGCCTAGCATATGCCTCTCCATTGCCCTTTGGGCAAGTAAGAAATCCTTTAAAGATTATATATTTCCATCATTTGCAGATATGTCATCACTGGAAGAATGCTGGTGTTAATATCTTTGTTTTAGAGAGAAACTTGGGATCATTAAAATAATTATGAAATCTTCCTGAAACAGTCTAGCCTGCTTGTTATCCTGTTCGATTCTGGTTTCATTTCATGTTTGCCATATCCAAAATATACTGTGGGTGAGCACTATGGCTTACCTATCCATTTGCATAAGCCAGTTTGAACAAAAGCAGGTCTTCATCCCATTGTTTTTTCCTGTGTGAATAGTTAGGCCAAACTCTTGAGAGATTATGGATATCAATGACTTTACAAATCCAAGCTTGAGGGGCAGCTAGGTGGCGAAGTGGATAGAGCACCAGCCCTGGATTCAGGAGGACCTGAGTTCAAATCTAGCCTCAGACACAACACTTACTAGCTGTGTGACCCTGGGCAAGTCACTTAACCCCAATTGCCTCACCAAAAAAAAAAAAAGAAAAAGAAATGGAGAATGAAGGACCACCAACACCACCACCTCCAAAATCCAACAACTTAAAAAAAAAATCCAAGCTTGATGCAAATAAGGTAATGGCTAGAAACAGACTCAACAGCCCACTGTCATCCACAAATAGGAACATCTGAAGGACCTCAAGGAATATAAAGGAAGGGAGAATAACAGTCATGAAGGAGGAAGAAAACGTGGGCCTTATTAACAGAAAAAGGTTACTGAAAATATCAGCTCCCCATATCTTTGTCTACTTTCCCATATATTTAAAATTTTTGAGACTAAGCATTCATTGAAGGCATTCTTTTTGTGTGTGTGTGTGAAGCAATTGGGGTTAAGTGACTTGCCCAAGGTCACACAGCTAGTAAGTGTTAAGTGTCTGAGGCTGGCTTTGAACTCAGGTCCTCCTGACTCCAGGACTGGTGCTCTATGCACTGCGCCACCTAGCCACCCCTATTGAAGGCATTCTTGATGAGATTAGGAAGGGAATAATCAACTAGCATTTGTTAATATGTCTATGTTCCAGACACCATGCTAAGCAATGAAGCTAAAGTGAGTAAGCTTTCCCAATGGAGAGGAAAAAGAAACTACCCACCCTCAAGGAGCTCACCATCTAATGAGGGAGGCAACATACAAACTATACAAACAAAATATATACAGGATAAATTGGAGATACTCTCAGAGGAAAAGCATTAAGATTATGGAAGACTGGGAAAGGATTCTCGCAGAAGTTGAGACTTCAGCTGAGATTTAAAGGAAGCCAGGGAAAGTAGGACAAAGATGTATTTGTTTTAGGCATGGAGGACAACCAGTAGAAAATGCTTGGAGTTGGAAGACACGAGTATCTTGTGTGAGGAACAGCAAGATGGCTGATGACAGGAATTCAGAGAATACGGTGTAAGAAGACTGGGGAGGGGGGCAGCTAGGTGGCGCAGTGGATAAAGCACCGGCCCTGGATTCAGGAGGACCTGAGTTCAAATCTGCCCTCAGACACTTGACACTTACTAGCTGTGTGACCCTGGGCAAGTCACTTAACCCCAATTGCCTCACTAAAAAAAAAAAAAAGAAGACTGGGGAGGTCCCAGGTTATAAAAGCTTTTAAAAGCCAGGCAAGTTTCTGTATGGGATATCCCACAGCTGACCAAATTTGGCATTACCTACAACTGAAAGATACAGAGACCACAGGATTCCCACCATGCATGCTTGTCGATTTTAGAAACATTTGCCTCAGCATAGCCAAACCCTTAAAAGCTCTTCTCCAAGGGGCAGCTAGGTGGTGCAGTGGATAGAGCACCAGCCCTGGAGTCAGGAGGACCTGAGTTCAAATCCAGCCTCAGACACTTGATACTTACTAGTTGTGTGACCCTGGGAAAGTCACTTAACCCCAATTGCAAAAAAAAAAAAAAATGTTTTTAAAAAAAAGCTCTTCTCCAACAAGGTGTCTCCTATGCATATCGATTTCATAAAAGAATGAAAGGGGGCAGCTAGGTGGCACAGTGGATAAAGCACTGGTCCTGGATTCAGGAGTACCTGAGTTGAAATCCTACCTCAGACACTTGACACTTACTAGCTGTGTGACCCTGGGCAAGTCACTTAACCCCCTTGCCCTGCTAAATAAATAACTAATAAATAAAAGAATGAAAGATGTAACAACAGAAAACTTTGATCTGATTATGAACATCAAATAAATCACAAGATGGATATATATTCACCCAAAATATTTGACACTGTCATGGAAAATGCCCTACACATCCTCTATAGACAGTCTTCTCAGCATCATCACTTGAAAATAAAACCAATTCCATAAAAATGTATTAAGCACCTGGTATTACAAGAGTACTGGGGGGGGGCCAGCTAGGTGGCACAGTGGATAAAGCACCAACCCTGGATTCAGGAGTACCTGAGTTCAAATCCACCCTCAGACACTTAACACTTACTAGCTGTGTGACCCTGGGCAAGTCACTTAACCCCCATTGCCCCGCAAAAACACCCCCCCCAAAAAAAAAAACCTCCATCCCTAATGTACTTACATTCTACTGGATCATTTCTTTATGTAAATAAGTACAAGATAACTTGAGGATGGAGACAGCACTAACAACCAGGAGTATCCAGAAAGGCCCACCATAAGAGCTAGCACTTGAGTTGAGCATTAAGAGAAGCTAAGGATGGGGGGCAGCTAGATGGCGCAGTGGTTAAAGCGCTGGCCCTGGATACAGGAGTACCTGAGTTCAAATCCAGCTTCAGACACTTGACACTTACTAGCTGTGTGACCTTGGGCAAGTCACTTAACCCCCATTGCCCTGCCAAAAAAAAAAAAAAAAAGAGAAGCTAAGGATTCTAAGAGGCAAAAGGAAGAAGTGGGTGCCTCCCATGCATTCCAGGTAGTCTGTGCAAAGGAACACAGGTAGAATGTGGAATGCTGAGATGGAGAAACAGTGTGAGGAACAGTAAGTGGTAAGATTTGACATCTCATGAGGAGTGAGAGAGAGTGAAGGGTTAGGAATGACTCCAAAGATGTGAACCCAGATAATTGGAAGGATGATTCTTTTTTCTGAAAGGCAATGAGGGGTTAAGTGACTTGCCCAGGGTCACACAGCTAGTAAGTGTCAAGTGTCTGAGGCTGGATTTGAACTCAGGTAGTCCTGAATTCAGGGCTGGTGCTTTATCCACTGCACCACCTAGCTGCCCCCTTTTTTTTTCCTTTTTTTTTTTTGAAAGGAAGAATGATACTTTCAACAGAAATAGGGATGTTTGAAGGAAGGGAAAGTCTAAGACAAAATGAGTTCCATTTTTTTTAACATTCTTCCCTTTAAGATACCTATGGGGGGGCAGCTAGATGGCGCAGTGGTTAAAGCACCGGCCCTGGACTCAGGAGTACCTGAGTTCAAATCCGGCCTCAGACACTTGACACTTGCTAGCTGTGTGACCATGGGCAAGTCACTTAACCCCCATCGCCTAAAAAAAAAAAAAAAAAAAAGATACCTATGGGACTTCGAGGTGATGTCTAGCAGATAGCTGCTAATAAAGGCTGGAGTTCAGGAAAGAAATTAGGGCTGGATATATTTATGTCATCTGCATATAGATGACCCCCTAGGAGCTGAGAAGAGACAACCTTGGGAAACAAGCTCTGTTAGGGAGTATGGAATGGATTGTGACTTAGCAAAGGATATTAAGAATAAGAAGTCAGGTAAGAAGAAAATGAGCAAGTGTCATGAAAGTCAAGGAAAGAAGGTATCTAAGAGGAAAAAGTGATCAGAAATGTCATAAACTATAAAGTATTCAAGAATAATGAGGACTTAAGAAGGGCCATTGGAAATAGCAATGAAGAAATCATGGATAACCTTGGAGTCTTAGAGCAATTTCATTCTAGTGGTGGCATCAGAATCTATACTGCAAATATGTTTGGGAAGAGGCAGAGCCAAAATGGCAAAGTAGTAGAAAGAAGTACAGGAAACTCCCCTTCCCCAACCCCACCTCCCCAAAAACCCTACAACCATCTAGAAAACACCAAAATCATGACCAGGAGAGCCAAAAAAATCACAGTGACTCATTTTTCCAGCCAAGGTCAACATAGGCAGATAGAAAAGTCTGTGGACACTAGGGGCAAGGTCTATCTAGGAATGAGTCACTACAGGGTCTAGTGGCTGAAAGAGAACTCAGACTACCCAAGGGAAAGGAGAGGTCTCAAACTCATACTGAGGTACTGCCACCTTGTACAGGTGCCAACTGAAACCTTTATTGCTCATTACCCAGTTCTTAGTCATTACCCAATTTTTAGAACAAACTGAAGAGGAGACCTGAGCCCAGGGGTGGCCTTTTTGGGTAAGGAGTGGTCATGGACTCTAGACTGTACTAATTAAGGAACATGTTGAAAAGCAAGCAGCAGATATGTGATTTAGACCCCAGAAACAAAGTGGGGTCTCAGTTCTAGCCTCCAGCCTAGTCTGAATCCTGCAGTAGAACAACCAGGGTAGGAATCCCAAACCAAAGGAAAGCCTTCAGCTCTGTTATTCTGACCTAGCAGAGTTTTCCCAGCTGCCTAATAGTGACTGAGTTCAGCAGCTTGAAACTTCAAATGTGGAGAGCTCCACAGTCTCATTACTCAGACTCAAACCCAAGTCAGGAATTTGCAGAGCTCAGACAAGGGAGCAGAGATCATACTTGCCCTAGATCAGACCATTTTAGGAGCACTGAAAGCTTGCAGGTCTACAGCCTGAGCTGTCACTAAAATACTGGAATAACATAATATTCAGTACCCCCAAGAGACCAGCCCAGACATTCTCTCCAGAAGTACACAGAGCCTGGGTCTAACATCAAGTCAAAAGTCAGAAAGTAGGTTGGAAGAATAAGCAAATGAAAAAGAATCCCACTATAAAGAACTGTCATGGTGACAGGGATGCTCAAGACAAACCCAGAAGAAGAGAATGACTCCCAAATATTTATGAGCAAAGCCTCAAAGAAAAACACAACCTGGGTACAAGTTCAAGTAGTATTTATGGATGAGATGAAACAAGAATTTAAGGAAAGAGTTTAAAATGTTTTTATAAGTGAAATCAAAGTGCTAGAGAAAAAAGTAGAAAAGAAATGAGAACTATGGAAGAGAATTAGAAAGATAATTAACAGCTTGGAACAAGAGGTATACAAATGCCTGCAAATTTCCTAAAAATTAGAATGAATCAAATAGAAGCTAATGACTTCATGAGACAGTAGTGTGTGTGTGTGTGTGTGTGTGTGTGTGTGTGTGTGTGTGTGGTCAAAAAACTGGAAAAAAATAGAAGAAAATGTATCTTATAGAAAAACACCTGACCTAGAAAACAGATAAAAGAGAGAAAATTTTTAAATCACTGGACTACCAAAAAGCTATGACTGAAAAGGGTCCTAGATATTATATTTCAAGAAATCATAAAAGAAAACAGCCTACATTTCTTAGACCCAAAGGGCAAAGTAGGAATAGAAGGAATCCAATGGTTATCCCTGAAAGAAACCCCCAAATGAAAATTCCCAGGAACATTATAGACAAAATCTAGAGTTTCCAGATCAAAGAAAAAAATATTCTAAACAGCCTGAAAGGAAAAAATTTAAGTACCAAGAATTCACAGTAAAGAACATATATTATTTAGCAGCAGCCACTATAAAAGAGCAAAGATCTTGGAATGCAGTATTTCAGAAAGCAAAGAAAGGAAGGAAGAAATAAACATTTATTAACTGCCAGGCATTTAAAGTGCTATTATGATGTGCCAAGAATTGTGCTAAGTGCTTCACAAATAGTTTCTCATTTTATTCTCACACCCTGGGAAGTAGTTGCTATTATTATCCTTATCTTACAATTGAGGAAACTGAGGCAGACAAAGGTTAAGTGATTTGCCCAGGTCACACAGTGTCTGATTCCATATTTGAACTTAGTTCTTCCTGACTTTAGGACCAACACACTATCTGCTGTACCATCTATCTATCTATATCTATATGAAAAATATCTATAGTACCTATCACAATTTTTTTTGGTAAGGCCCAAATGTAGTAATTCATTTAAAGCACTTTGCATGGGGGCAGCTAGGTGGCACAGTGGATAAAGCACTGGCCCTGGATTCAGGAGTACCTGAGTTCAAATCTGGCCCCGACACTTGACACTTACTAGCTGTGTGACCCTGAGCAAGTCACTTAACCCCCATTGCCCCACAAAACAAAAACAAACCAAAAAAAAGCACTTTGAATGCCTTATAACTTATATAGGCTTATAATTAAGAATAATTTACCCAGGGGGTAGCTAGGTGGTGCAGTGGATAAAGCACTGGTCTTGGATTCAGGAGGACCTGAGTTCAAATCTGACCTCAGACACTTGACATTTACTAGCTGTGTGACCCTGGGCAAGTCACTTAATCCTCATTGCTCTACCAAATAATAATAATAATAATTTACCCAAGAAAACTGAGAATAATCCTATGGGGTGGGGGTGGGGGGAAAGTGGAGGACCTTTAATAAAACAGAGGACTTCCAAGCAGTCCTAAATTAAAGACTGAAGCTATGCAGAAACTTTGAAATGCAAACACAGGAGTCAAGAGAAACATGAAAAGGTAAACGTGAATGATCATGATAAACAGCTAACATCCCAATATGAGGAAATGATACCTTTGTCCCTGCTGAACTCTATCATCCTCAAGGGTCATAGAGGAAGTCTATTTGTACAGAAAGTCTGGGGGTGGTTCTGTTATAGTTTAATAATGGTCTTAAAGAAAAATGAAAAGAGAAAAGAGGAATACACAAGTAGGTGAAGGGGGAGGAAGATTAGTGAAACTAACATCCCTATGATGCACAAGTAAATGTTTATGCAAATGAGGAAGGGGTGGAGAAAACTACTAACCCTTGAACCTTACTCATCTCAACTGCTTAGAGGAGAGAATATATACATACAGAGTTGTGTAGAGTAATACATTTTAATTTTTTTTTTTTAGTGAGGCAATTGGGGTTAAGTGACTTGCCCAGGGTCACACAGCTAGTAAGTGTTAAGCATCTGAGGCCGGATTTGAACTCAGGTACTCCTGACTCCAAGGCCGGTGCTCTAGCCACTGCGCCACCTAGCTGCCCTGTAATACATTTTACTTAGCAGGGAAATAAGAGAAAAAGAGGGGAAGGAATGAGGAGGATCCCAGTAGAGGGAGGATAGGTTAAAGGAGAAATCAATCCTAAGCAAATCAAACTCTAAGAGTATACAAAAATACTTACAGCTCTTTTTGCAATGGCAAAGAATTGGAAACTGAGGGGTGCCCATAAATTGGAGAATGGCCAAAAAAATTATGGCATATAAATATAATGGAAAACTACTGTGCTTAAGAAATGATGAAGGGGGAGGGGGGCAGAGCCAAGATGGTGGAGGAAGGACATTAAACACACAGAGTTCCTGACACAATTACCCCCCAAACAGCAATAAAACAAGCCCTGGAGCAGCAAAACCCACAAAAAGATGGGCTGAAATTCTTTTCCAAATTAAAAGGGGCCATACTGGGTTGCGAACAGAGTCCAACCCAGCAATCACACCAACACAGACCCCAGACATGCTGTGCAAGAGAAACTTACCCCTGAGTCTGCAGTACCAGCTGACAGGGTGGGGGGGGGAGTGCAGGGGTGTCTGAGGGACCTAAGGAGGAATTTGGCTATCCCACCCCAGAAGGGAACCAGGAAGAAATCCTGAGCGGCGGGAGGCCCAGTCGGAGGAGGGGCACAGGCTCATCAAAGCTAAGAACCACTACATCACTCTGCTGGCTGGTTAACTAGCAAGTTGGTTTGAGGTTATCTTTGGACCAGAGAACAGGCCAGGTGAGAGAAAAACCTGCCCTCCCTCAAACCAAAACACCTGGGACCCTCTGAAGCTTGGGACAGTGTAGCTTGGAAGTAGAGCCCTACTATAAGAGGGAGTCAAAAGTCAAGCAAAAGACAGCAAGATGAGCAAGCAAAGAAAGTTGAGAACAATAGAAAGTTTCTTTAGTGACAAGGAAGAGACTGAGGTGCACCCTCAGAAGAGGATAGCAACCTCAGGGCCCCTAAACCCAAAGTTTCCAAGAAAAATATGAATTGGTCTCAGGCCATGGAAGCACTCAAAAGAGACTTTGAAGAGAAAGTAGGAGAGATAAAAGGAAGATTTAGAGAGGTGGAAGAAAGAATGGAAAGAGAAATAAGAGAAATGCAGGAGAGACATGAGAAAAAAGTCAACACCTTGAAAAGCCAAATGGAAAAGGATATACAAAAGCTCTCTGAAGAAAATTATTGCCTAAGAACTAGGATTGAACAAGTGGAAGTGAGCAACTATGAGAAACCAAGACAGAGTAAAGTAAATTCAAATGAATAAAAAAATAGAGGGCAATATGAAATATCTTCTTGGGAAAACAGCTGACCTGGAAAATAGATCCAGGAGAGATAATTTAAAAATCATTGGACTACCTGAAAACCATGACCAAAATAAGAGTTTAGACAGCATCTTCCAAGAGATTGTCAGGGAAAATTGCCCTGATATTCTAGAAGCAGAAGGCAAAATAGAAATTGAAAGAATCCACCAATAACCTCCTGAAAGAGATCCCAAAAGGAAAACCTCCAGGAATATTATAGCCAAATTCCAGAGCTCCCAGGTCAAGGAGAAAATATTGCAAGCAGCTAGAAAAAAGGAATTCAAATACTGTGGAGCTACAATAAGGATAAAACAAGATCTAGCAGCTTCTATATTAAAGCACTGAAGGGGGGCAGCTAGGTGGCACAGTGGATAAAGCACCGGCCCTGGATTCAGGAGTACCTGAGTTCAAATCCGGCCTCAGACACTTAACACTTACTAGTTGTGTGACCCTGGGCAAGTCACTTAACCCCAACTGCCTCACTAAAAAAAAAGCACTGAAGGGCATGGAATATGATATTCCAGAGGGAAAAGGAACTGGGACTACAGCCAAGAATCACGTACCCAACAAAACTGAGTATAATATTTCAGAGGAAAAAATGGAACGTCAATGAAAAAGAGGATTTTCAGGCATTTGATGAAAAGACCTGAACGAAATAGAAAATTTGACTTTCAAATACAAGACCCTGGAGAAGCATAATAACCCTACAGGAAAGTAGGAGGGAAAGAGGATAAAGAGGGAAGGGTGAAAGAAGGGAGAGCAGAGCTGGGGAGGGAACAGTCAGAAGTAAAAGACTTTTGAGGAGGAATAGGGTAAAAGAAGATAGAAAATTGAGTAAATATCATGGGAAGGGAATAGGATGGAGGGAAATAGTTATGATGATTGACTAAAATGGCAAGATGTATGGTACCTACTTTACTGGGCTATTGTGAAGAGAATTCTTTGTCAAGTTTAAGGTACTATATATAAAAGTTATGATGAACAGAAAAGCCTGGAAAGACCTACATGAACTGAAGCATAGTGAAATGTACTATATACAAAATGACAGCAATAGTGTAAGATGAGGGGGCAGCTAGGTGGTGCAGTGCATAAAGTACTGGCCCTGGATTCAGGAGGACCTGAATTCAAATCTAGTCTCAGACACTTAACACTTAACTAGCTGTGTGACCCTGGACAAGTCACTTAACCCTCATTGCCCCGCAAAAATTTTTAAAAAGTAGTGTAAGATGATCTGTTGGGAAGCACATGGTTATTTTCAGCAAGGCAACAATCCTTGAATATAACCTTGAAGGACTTATGAAAATCGCAATCCATCTACAGAGAAAGAACTGATGGTATCTGAAAACAGATTGAAACACAATTTTTTTCTTTGACAATTCCTTAATCTGAAGTTTTGTTTTTTAACTGTTTTCTCTCACAATCTAGCTAATGTTGGGGTGTTTTCCATGACTATTCATGTATAACTTATATTGAATTGCTTGAGTTCTTAGGGGTGGGGGAGTGGGAAGGGAGGGAGGAAGAGAAGTTGGAACACAAAATTTTAAAAAATTGATGTCAAAGCAAAAGTATACTAGTGGGGGATCTGAAGCTTCCCCTCTCAGAATTAGATAAATATAGCCACAAAATATATAAAATTTATAATTATATATATAATTATAATTTATATATATAAAATATATAAAATCAGATTACTTGCTGTCTTGGGGAGGGAGGGAGGGAAAAAATTGAAACTAGAAATCATATAAAAACAAATGTTGAAAATTATCTCTAAATGTAACTGTAAAATAATAAAATATTTATATAGAAAAAAAGTTTAAAAAAATAAAAGCCACATGTTTTATTTTTTAAAAATTGATGTCAAATTTGTTTTTACATATATTTTGGAAAATAAAATTCTAAACAGAAAGAAAAAGAAATGCAAGACTCTTACCATTTAGTTATGTATAAATTACATCTGTTCTACTTGGATTAGATTTAGATGAGTAAACAAAAAAGAACTGTGGCTAAAAAAAATGATGAGGGGCAGCTAGGTGGCACAGTGGATGGAGCACTGGCCCTAGATTCAGGAGGACCTGAGTTCAAATCCGCCCTCAGACACTTGACATTTACTAGCTGTGTGACCCTGGGCAAGTCACTTAACCCCAATTGCCTTACCCAAATAAATAAATAAATAAATAAATAAATAAATAATGAAGAGGATAGTTTCAGGGGAACTTAGGAAGATGTCTATGAACTGTTGCAGAATGAAGTGAACAGAACCATGAGAATAGTTTTTACCAAGTCAGTAATAGTTTGTTGGTGCTGTTTGTCCTTTGTTCTCAAAGAAGACCATGACATCAGGGTGATGTCATGACTTGCACTGAATTGGATTTAAAGACAGCAGGGATGTGCAGTTACCAGCCTCACTCTTTCCTCCAGAACCATCTGGGTTCAGTGGCAAAATATACATAAGGATGAATAGAACTGGCCCTGGATGCAGTGGGACACCTTGGCCTTTTTAAGCTAAGGTCTTTTCCAGGTCTGAGTTTACATGAGGCAACACCCATTCAGTGAGTAAAGCTAGGTAAGAAATGAAGCAAAGAATGGCCTCCTTTAGCTAGTCAAAACTTTAAGTCAAACAACTTTAAAAGACTTAAGAACTCTGATCAGCATAAAAACCAACCACAATTCCAGAGTAATGATGATACATGGTATTTACCTCCTGAAAAGTGAAAAACTCATAAATTCAGAATGAGATAGATAGACAGACAGACAGATAATTTGGAAATGGCCAATATGAAAATTTGTTTTACTTGACTGTACATGGCTGTAACAAGGCTTATGTTTCCCTTTTGTTCTCAGTTGGGTGGGGGGAGATAGAGAGAAAGGTGTTTTTTGATGATTGAAAAAAATTCATTGAAAAAAGTAGATTTGGGGGTTTACAAGATACTGGGTTTATAGAGATTGTTATATGTGACCCAGAGGTCACGCATAATAGCACAACATGGGCAGACTTTAAACAAAATTGTGCAGTGGAATATTATTGTACTCTTAAAATGAAAAGTACCAGGGAAGAAAGAACAGGAACTTAAATGAACTGATGAAAAATGAAATAAACAACCAGGAAAACAATATGCTCCATATACAACAATGAAGACAGAAGAACAAAAATCAAAACTGGATGCTGTAAAATTATAATGACCAAGTTTGTTCCCAAAGAAGAGCGGTCTTCCCTCCCTTCTTTGTAGAGGTTGGTGACAATAGGTGTAGAATACACCCTATAAAGTTAGACATGATTCATGTGGGGGTTAGTTTTGCTGAACTTTTTTCTTCCTCTTACCTCTCTGGGAAGGAAAAAGGGAGGGATATATTGAGAGACTGAAGTGATCTGAAAAGGGAGGCTGGATGGTGCAGTGCGTAGAACGGATATAAAGCAATGGGCCTGGATTCAAGAAGATCTGAGCTCAAACCCAGCCTCGGACATTTACTAGCTTTGTGACTGGTCACTTAGCCTCTGTTTCCTCATCTGTAAACCGGTGGTAATAATAGTACCTTACTCCCAAGGTTGTTGTGAGGATCAAATTAAATAGTAATTATAGGGGCAGCTAGGTAGCACAGTGGATAGAGCACTGACCCTGGATTCAAATCCAGCCTCAGACACTTTACACTTACTAGCTGTGTGACCCTGGGCAAGTCACTTAACCCCAATTGTCTCATCCCAAATAAATAAATAAATAAATAAAATAGTAATTGTAAAGCACTTAGCACAGTGCCTGGGACCATAATAAGCGCTATTGTTAGCTATTATTACTGTGGGACGTAGAAAATGCAATATAAATATTAGCTAGTATTAGTATTAGTATTATTAGCTATTATATGAAAAGAAATAATGACAAAAATGTTTTTTAAGAAACCTTGTAGAAGAACAGGGACATGACTCAGGTCTCCAACATCCAAGTTGACCCTAAGTACAGAGTCTAGTTCCCTACCGCGTGAAAGTCAAGCTTTCTCCAAGTGCAGTATAAATCAGGGTGAGAGTGGACAATCCTAAATCAATTTTAGTGTTATCAATTCTCATGGAAAAGCAGGGGAAAGGTTGTAGATCCCCTCTGTGTCCAGCAGGTGGCGATAAAATCTCAGGCAGCACCCGTACTTCGCCGGGCTCAGGGAGAGCTAAGGCGGCTATGAGCTGGGTAAGGGGCTCTGAGAGGTCCAAAGAACTTGTTGGAGAGTAAACAGTTGGTTTCTGCTCTTGTCAAGGCTGTTACCCACCTGCTTCCTCTTCTTTTGCGTCCAAAAACTAACGTGAGCCTTAGGCATGACTCGCGGCTACCCACTCTTTCCCTTGGGTTCGGACTAGTAAGATAGTCCTGGGGTTGAGAGTTTAAAAAGGACTTAAGAGACTATATAGTCCAGCCCCGTTGGGCCGATGTGAGAAACAATACCTACAGATGGGAAATGACTAGCCCACAGTCTCACAGGTAGTAAGCGGCAGAGTTGGAATTCGGCTCCGGGTCCTTGGGCTGCAAATCCAACATTCACTCCCTATTTATCATTGATGTTAAAAAGAAGTCCACTGGGGGGGCGGCTAGGTGGCAGTGGATAGAGCACTGGCCCTGGATTCAGGAGTTCGAGTTCAAATCCGGCCTCAGACACTTGACACTTACTGGCTGTGTGACCCTGGGCAAGTCACTTAACCCCCATTGCCCCGCAAAAAAAAAAAAAAAAAAAAAAAGAAGCCCACTAGAGAAGGGTGAGGGAGAGTAGTTCCTTTCTAGGACCAAATTCCAAACACCCTATGCCATAGGGATGTTTGCCAATTTGCATGAAGTCCTACTCCAGACATGGAAATAACAGCATCTCGGTTCCATGGAAGACTCCAAATTGGGTCACACACATACCCTATCTATCCCTGACTCTTTCCCAACCCTGAATTTAACCCAAAGCCAGGAGCAGCAGGTGCTGAGGCATCTAAGACATGCAGAACCCTTTTCCACAGTCAGCGGTCTGGCATCTTTGGGCATCAAGCCTCCAAGCAAATGGGCAGGCACCCCGCCTAGCAGCAGGCATTGTGCCAAGACCCCCAGCCTTAGGTGCAGTCAGCCTGCCAAGCCAGAGGGCATCCTTTTGGCACCATGCCCATTAGCTTTTTCCACTCTGGGCTGGATGGATCCCAAAACCTCCGACAGACCTCCTCATCTATGGGGAAATGGAGTTAGCTCTTCCCTGGAAACAGGAGGAGAAAGCAAAGCAAGGGGAGAAGCAGTCAAGGCTTGGAGGGATGTTGGCAGCATGAAATAATGAGTAACAAAGTCAGAAGATCTTGGCTTATGTATGACTGTGCTACCCACTATTACCACTATTACCCAGGTGATTTTTTTTGTGTGTGAGGCAATTGGGGTTAAGTGACTTGCCCAAGGTCACACAGCTAATAAGTGTCAAGTGTCTGAGGCCAGATTTGAACTCAGGTCTTCCTGAATCCAGGGCCAGTGCTCTATCTACTGCGCCACCTAGCTGCCCCCAAATGATCTTTTACAAACTGAACAATTAGCTTGGGCCCCCGATTTCCTGATCTGTTAAATGTGGGAATTGGACCAGATGACCTGCTAGATCCCTCCCAATTTTACATTCTTTGAAATAAGGTCATGGAGCAGAGGTGACAGCTCTCTTCCCTGACAAGAGAGGAATTATGCTGGCCTAGCTCCTAACCATTTCCTGAGATACCCAAAGTCCTGAATGAAGAGAAAGCACTTTGTCCTACGATTCCTGGAGGAGATGAAATTTGAGTGGAGGTCACTATCAAGAGTAAAAGTGCTGCTCCTGCCACCCACCATGTAACTCAGTCCTCTATTGTGTCACAGCTTGGGGGTGGGGCTCCCTCTCTTCCCAGCCCTGAAGAGACAAGAGGAGCCATGGACTAAGGATGGAGTCAGGGACTGTGGAAGAAGAGAAAATCCTGAATTCCCAGGCACCACCCCCATTTCCTCCATTCCTACCACTGGACCAACCACATCCCACATATTTCATGGGATAGCTAGCACAGAAGGTCTGAGACAGGAAAAAGGAACCCTAACCTATAAGTCTCAGGGTTCCAAAGAGGCCAGTGAAACCATATCCAAAAGGGTGGCATCTATTTGTATGATACTTTATAGTCATTAGATTGTAAGCTCCTTGATGGCAGGAACTGTCTTTTGTCTCTTTTGTATAGCCTCAGTGCTTAGCACAGTGACTGGCATATAGTAGGCCCTTAATTAATGTTGAGCGATTGATTGACTGATTGATCTTTACTTTCTCCTCTGAAGAATGAGATCCCAGTACTTCCTTCAAGGTCCCTGAGATTTCCCCTTCCCAATTCGTTTCATATCCTCTACCCCAGGGAGTTTCTGTGGAACATGGGAGGAAACTCAGAGTATGCGAAGGAGACCCCAACTTTTGGAATATCAATAATATCACATATCAATATGTAGCTTTATAGCATCTGAAGCACTTTCCTCACAGCAACCCTATGAACTAGGTCACACCAACATTATCCCTCCCCATTTAAGAGATGAAGAGTTGCCTCCACCCTAGTTCAGGTTTCCATTACCTCTCCATTCTGCTATTTAATAGCCACTTAATTAATCATTTCCACCATTACACACTCCCCTCTCTAATCTGTCCTTCACAGTAGCCAAAGCAGTTGTTTTTTTCTAATACACAGATATGGCCATGGCAAAAGACTGCTATATAAATGTCAGTTTTTATTATTGCCATTCTCTTGCTTTAAAACCTTCAGCTACTCCCCCTTCCCTAGAATCTAAATAAAACATTAACTCCTTAACCTGGCATGTAAAGCTTTCTGCAGCCTACTTCCACCTCACCTTTCCAGAAGGATTGCACTCCGTTCCTTCCATGTCATCTTTATTTCAGCCAGACTGGACTGTTCATTATTCTTGGAGCAAATCTTGTACTCTCTTGCCTCTGTTCATTCTCACAGATCCAACACTACACTTAGAGAATTCCACATTTGACAGGTGTAAACCTATTGAAACCTTTCTCTTTTGGGGGCGGGGTGATGAGGGTTAAGTGACTTGCCCAAAGTCACACAGCTAGTAAGTGTCAAGTGTCTGAGGTTGGATTTGAACTCAGGTCCTCCTGAATCCAGGGCTGGTGTTTTATCCACTGTACCACCTAGCTGCCCCAAAAATCTTTCCCTTTTTAAAAGATGCTCCTACTAGCTGTGTGACCCTGGGCAAGTCACTTAACCCCAATTGCCTCAAAAAACAAAAAAAAAAGATGCTCCTTAGAGACCACTTCTATAAAATCTTCCCTGGTCCTATGACCCCACCCCCAAATTTCTTATAGCATCTTGTCTAGACCCCTTCTTCACTCTTATCACATTCTGCCATGTTTTAGTCACTTGTGTACATGTCTTATTCCTCCTATTAGATTATAAACTCCTTGAGGTCAGGTATCTTCACATTGCCAGTGCTTAGGACTAAGCCTTGCACTTAGGAGGCATTTAGCAAAAGTATTTTGAATTGTAAAGTGGTAAAAGTATTAATCCTCATTTTTGCTGGTGTTCAGTCATGTCAGACTATGACCCCATTTGGGGTTTTCTTGGCAAAGATACTTGTATGGTTTGCCATTTCCTTTTCCAGCTCATTTATAGATAAGGAATCAAAACAAACAGGGTTAAAGTGACTTTCCTAGGGTCACACAGCTAATAAGTGTCTCAGACCAGATTTGAACTCAGGAAGATGAATCTTCCTAATTGCCAACCCCAATACCTAATTCATAGAGCTTGTGACTTACATGGTTTCATAGACGCTGGTGGGAGATTCAAGATTTGAACCCAGGTCTTTGGCTTCCATTACACTATACTGTAGAAAGAAAAGGAGACCAAGAGATCTCAAAGTTTACTTGAGACATAAGGCCTGTCCCTTTCTTCCCACCCCAACCTTAATTCTGTTTGAGGCCTAAATACTCCTCTAAAAATATAGGGAACAGATTTTTCCTCTTTTGCCATTCTTTCTTTCTTTCTTTTTTTTTTTTTTTTTGCAGGGCAATGAGGGTTAAGTGACTTGCCCAGGGTCACACAGCTAGTAAGTGTCAAGTGTCTGAAGCCAGATTTGAACTCAGGTCCTCCTGAATCCAGGGCCGGTGCTTTACCACTGCGCCACCTAGCTGCCCCTTTGCCATTATTTCTTTCATTGCTGTAGGTGGCATTCTTGATAGGGCACCACCATGGTCTACTCTGGCTTTCACTTTTTCCAGATATTTAAGAAAAGCCAAAAGTCATTCAATCAAAGAGAAGGAAATCCAGAGCCCTCTCACCAAAGTTTAAAAAAAAAGGAGAGAGGAGAGACCACCTAATTTCAATCAACCAACAAATATTCATTAAGGGCCCATGCTTCATTGGGTGGGGAGAGGAAGAGAACATTAGACTTGGATTACACGCATTCAATCTACCACTTACTAGCCTGATTAGACAAGCAAAGGCTTCATGCTGGGAAAGTTTCCTAGTACTTTCAACTATTTAGGGGAAAGTGGGGCTTTTGAGTATTAGATTATCTCTACCTAAGCACTGGTAGCTTTGTCTTGGGTAAGTCAATTTCTCTTGACTTCATTTTCTTCTTCTTCTTTTTTTTTTTGCAGGGCATTGGGGGTTAAGTGACTCGCCCAGGGTCACACAGCTAGTAAGTGTCTGAGGCTGGGTTTGAACTCAGGTCCTCCAGAATCCAAGGCTGGTGCCTTACCCACTCTGCCACCTAGCTGCCCCCTTGACTTCATTTTCTTCAACTGTGAAATGGGTTCTACATTTACTACCTAACCCACTGGGTTGTTGGAAGGAAAGCCCTTCTTGAACTACGAGGTTTCTGTGAAACTCGGGAAGGTCTCATTTCTCTTAATCATTTTTTCACATTACAATTATTTCTTAAGTATATACCCATTTATAGGAAAACGTAGATAAGATGGAATCTCTATCCTCAGAGAGTTTGCATTCCAGAAGGGGGATAAAATACCAAAAGAGATAAATGTAATATGTCATCAATGCTCATGGAATCAAATTGGAATGGAGGAAGAAGTGATTTGGAGTTGGAAGGTCTGTGTTCTGATTTGCAACTTCATAGCCCTGTAACGGAGTTAGACATTTCTCCTTTAGGCAAAACTGCATATATAAGAAAACAGAGTTGGATCTGATCATCCCTAAGACTAAATCCTATGATCCTCTGTTAGACGGGGGGGGGGGGGGGGCGGCGGGGGGGGGGGGGAGGAGATAGAGATGGATGACTGGGTGGATGGCTGGTTAGATAGACGATAGATTCATTGATTGATAGATGATAGATAGATAGATAGAGATGATAGAGCATTTATTAAGAGATTATTTTTAAAAAGGGGGGGCAGCTAGATGGCGCAGTGGATAGAGAACTGGCCCTGGATTCAGGAGTACCTGAGTTCAAATCCAGCCTCAGATACTTAACACTTACTAGCTGTGTGACCCTGGGCAAGTCACTTAACCCCAATTGCCTCACTAAAAAAAACAAACAAAAAAAAAGAGATTATTAAATTGGGGACAGCTAGATGGTGCAGTGGATAAAGCACTGGCTCTGGATTCAGGAGTACCTGATTTCAAATCCGGCCTCAAACACTTAACACTTACTAACTGTGTGACCCTGGGCAAGTCACTTAACCTCCACTGCCCTACCAAAAAAAAAAAAGAAAGAGAGAGAGGTTATTAAATTCCAGGCACTGTGCAAAGCACTAATTAGAGAGTTGAAAAAAATACTATGAGATCAGTAGAAGAATTTGTCCCATCAGGGAAATCAGAAGAGGCTTCATGTAGGATGTGGCACAAGGCAAGCTGTTTTTACTATTCTGTGTAATATATGGTCCATGCCCTCCTAGAATTCACAACCTTAAAGGAAGTACATACCAGTTAGATTTAGATAGGGAAAGAGAAGAATGGAGCAAACAAGAAGAAGCAGCACAGACAAAGCAGCTGGATCAACAGAGACAAGGAAGGTCTATGGGATGGCCAAGAACTATTGACAAGAATAGCCAGACCAGACAAGCAGAGGACACAGTTGGGGAAAACCTATCTAGTTATTTCTGCTATGGAAATTAGAGCTTCCAGAGTTTCACAGAAACCTTATAGTTCAAGGGCTTTCCTTCCAACAACCCAATGGGGTAGGTAGTAAATGTAGAACTCATTTCACAGGAAGGGACAGAGAAGATGCTGAATGTTGGGCTACCCCGTAACCAAGCCCTGGTAGCTTTGGCCCCCGCTTTCCCTCTTCCCAGGCCCACCAGCATTCTAAGATCTCCAACTCCATGGAATTATCCCTGACCAGAATAGGAGAAGAGAAAGAGGGTTCAGGCTGGTAGAAAACGTGGGTCTTTTTTCTCTGAACTTTTTTGGTCTATACCTTTTTTTCCCCACTTTGTCTCAGTTTCCTCATCTATAAAATGGGAGAAATAACATTTGCTCTACTTATCTCTCAGAGTTGTTTATAAGGGCCTGGCATTCATTGAGGACTAAGCCTTTAACAAGGGTTAAAGCATGGGAATTAGAGAGTGAGTCTTTATTGTAGAGTACACCCAAACTCATCCTTTCCTCATTCGAATACTAGACTCTCTCCGTCTCTTTGTCTCTGTCTGTCTGTCTGACTCTTTCTTGGTGCCCATTTACTCCCTGGGCTAGCACTCCTCCCCTTTTCTTCCCTATCATCATCATCATTGATGTCTCCATCATCGTTGTAAAATAGTCTCCAGAGTAGAGGCTGTCTATTTCCAGGGGAAATGGGATAGCCCTAAGGGGATGATCCCAAGGGAAAACCAACAAGGAGGGAATATGGATGGCATAGCCAATCCCAGGCTATGTCTCCAACACAATTACACCACTCCTTTTACTCATCATCCCAAAGCTCCCCTCATTGCTATGGGGTATCAGACATCAAGATAGATCTAAACCAGGGGCAGCTAAGGTGGTACAGTGGATAAAGCACCAGCCCTGGATTCAGGAGGACCTGAGTTCAAATCTGGCCTCAGACACTTGACACTAGCTGTGTGACCCTGGGCAAGTCACTTAACCCTCATTGCCCCACCAAAAAAAAAAAAAAAAAGATAGATCTAAACTTGAGTTTCTGCAGCAACTATGCAGATGACTTGAGCAAACCACCCTACTGCCACCAACATACTCACATCCTTCACCCCCCTCCCATCAACTCTTGGCTGGGGCAAGTACACCAGCTAGGTTGATCTCTGCATTCTAGTACTCTGGTTGGTAAGAGCCCTGCCCTCTCTCCCTTCCCCTTTTTGTCACCAGGACAGAGTTCAGAATAAGCAGATATTGTTAGATATTCTTCATTACAGATCTCATTATGGCAATCTTCCCTGCCTCTCCCAACACCTCCTTCTTGCCCAGCTCACTCCTCTTGCATTCTTTTTTTTCTTGGGGGTGGGGGGCAATGGGGGTTAAGTGACTTGCCCAGGGTCACACAGCTAGTAAGTGTCAAGTGTCTGAGGCCGGATTTGAACTCAGGTCCTCCTGAATCCAGGGTCGGTGCTTTATCCACTGTGCCACCTAGCTGCCCCCTCTTGCATTCTTAATTCTGGAGCTTTTCCTCTGATTATTTCAAATGTAGACAGTATATAGCTTGTTTGTACAGTTGTCCAAATGTTTTCTCCCCCCCCTCCCCCGTTGAACTGTGAGCTGCTTGAGAGCAGGGGACTATCTTTGGCCTGTCTTTGTATCCCTAGAATTTAGCACTATATCTGGGCATATCATAGGTGCATAATAAATGTTTACTGACTGAATGACTTCCCTGTGTCTACCTAAAGCATTGTGATCCTTCCAACCTCCCAGGTTATCAACCTCTTCATGTTCTTTGATTCTTCACTCAACTAAAATTATTCTCTTCAAAGTTTCCATGACCTCTCAAATGCCAGATCTGGTCATCTTATCTCAACCTCTATGCAGCATTTGACACTCACTGTTGAACACCCTCTTTTCCTCCTCTCTGAGTTGTTGAAAATTATATTAAGTACATAACCTATAAAAATCCTCATATCTTCATTCTTTAAACATTTGAAAACAATTTCCTAACCTGTTTAAAAAACTTCTGAACAAAGGGCTTCGGTGGGATTTGAACCTATGGGTTAAAAAAAAATATGACCCATTCTGAATAGTTTGTGTGAACTGACCGACATCAGAGAAAATGGAAATTTACTAATGGAATTTCAACAAAAACTTCTGCATAACTTGTTTGAAAAATAAGTATCATGATTTCATATGCACAGCTAACAATGCACTTCTTCCATTTGGATCAATTTATCTTTGTGAGGCTTTGGTTTTCTTTTGTTTTGTTTTTTCCAGCTATGACAGCCATTAAGAACAAGTATTGAAATAAACTGTCCTTAGTACTAGACCTTTGAATGGCTGGATCACAGAGGGTTAAACCTAGATGTTCAAAAGTAATTAAGCCTAACCAATCACATTGTTCTCCCTAATTAATGAACATAATAATTGGTGATTAGTGATCATTTTAGTGAGAGCAAAAAAGGGCAGCAAGATTAGTAATTAGTAATGATGTTTTAATGAGATCAAAAAGAGGTTAGTGAGATTAGTAATGGGTAATTAATAATATTTTAGTGAGAGCAAAAAGATTTTCATACTATTAATAAATAAAATATCATTTTCAAAATATTGTTCTGCCTTGATTTCATCCATTTTAAATGTCTATATTTGTGTAAAAGTTTGATAAGATAACATAATTATTAGTACAGTAAGTAGTAAAGTAATGAGAGAGGGATGGGAACTGGACCTGTGATTTCTCTGGTAAAGAAAGCTGCCAGTGAGAAACTGTCCCCAGAAAAACAGGCCAAAACCTTTTCTGTAATTTCTAGTCTTAGCTACCTGAAATTCTGAAAAGGTAACTGACTTCCCCGGGGTCACATGGCTGCTATACATCCAAGACACAGCTTCCTGGTTTGGAGGCCAGCTCTCTATCCATGATGACAATCTTACCAGGCCAAGCACAATACTAACATGGCGCCTCTCTAGTTGTTATTGTTGTTGTTGTTGTTGTTCATTCGATTTGGTCACATCCGACTCTTTGTGACCCCATCTGAGGTTTCCTTGGCCAGGATACTAGTGGTTTGCCATTTCCTTCTCCAGCTCATTTTACAGATAAAGAACTGAAGCAAACGGGGTTAAATGACTTGCCCAGAGCTACACAGCTAGTATGTGTCTGAAGTGGAATTTGAACTCAGATTTTACTGACTCCAGGTCCAGCACTCTACTTACCACACCACCTAACTGCCTCTCTAGTAGATATATATTTAATTTATAAATAAGCAAATACCCATCTATTGAGGTGGAAGCTCAAAAAACATTTTGTAAATAATAGCGGCGCACATCAAAGAAGTTTGGCAACCAGCAGTCATGGGGCCTTCATGAATTTTCTGGCACTGGATTGACCATATATGGGACAAACAATCTAGAGATTTTGGTTCAAGTCCCACCCACTCCATTTACTGTCCATGAAACCTTAGGCAAGACATCTCATGTCTCTGAGCTTCAGTTTCTGGATCCTTCTAAAATGGGGTAATAATTCTTGTACTACAGGGCTGTGGTGAGGAGAGTGTTCTGTTTTTTAATAAACCTTTAAATGCTATACAAATGAGGGCCTGTTTCATTGTTATAGCTCAGAATGGGAGCTGTTTGGAGCTCAGCACAACCAAAAGCTAAAGGCGTACTATAGAATTAATGTCAAAGGCTAAGGTGAGGACAAAAGCAGGGCATATCACTAGGATGAGGCTGGTGAAAGAAGATGGCAGCCAAGGATGGTTCAAGCTTTGGTGGATTATTGAGATCAGTGCAAGAAGGCATCCTGGCTTTGAAAGAAGGGCTGCTCCTTCCCTTCCCAGCCTGTAAATCCCCCTTCCCCTCAAGCTGAGCTAAGAGAAGGAAGGTGATTAGGGGTGGGGTGTGGGGTCAGAAGGGAACCAGCAGTCTGGGCTCCAAGCCAAGGGAAAAGGCCATTGTCTGTGCTGCTTTCTCTGTTTCCTGGACCCCTTCCCCCCACCCCAACTCCACTCCCAGGCCTGCAACTCAGTCTGGACTCCTGTCCCCCTCCTTCCCATCTTGCTCTCACCACTACTCCCCTACCTAGCTCTTGCCTTCCTCAAAGAGAAACAGGACCCCAAGCACCCCCCCCACTCATAGTTAGAGGGATAAAGAATTTCAGACCCCCTGCTTCCCCTTCCCCCCACAGCCACTCCCAGGAGATGAGGAGGAATAAAACCCAGTCCTGAACTTAGAGATCACTGGGGGACAGTGTTTCCGGGCTGTCGGTGAGTATCCTAGTTTCTCCTCCCACCTACCCCCCATTCTCCCAGTCCCAATCACCGGAAAAGCTGGGATTTTCTGGCAGAAGAAAACAGCAGCTGGAAAGTGAGAACAGGGAGGAGTGAGTGTGTGTGGGGGGGGTGGAATGGGGGGGGCGCGTCTGTGTGGGTGTCTGTGCCTCTGGATCCCTCCCAGAGGTTTTATGTGTGTGAGAGACACACAAAAATTCAACCAGACTGAGTATGGGCCAGGGTCTGGTGTATGACTGGCTTTGTCAGGTCAGGGAAATGCCCTGGCCTCCCATCCCCATCTCCAGCAGCTCCCCAGCCTCTTAGCTCTAAATGAAACCCCACCCCCAGCCCCTCTCCCTGGTCCGCAGTCTCCGGATTCAGCAGAGAGAGAAAAGGGGGCTTGGGCTAAGTCCCCTCAGTAGCACCATATTCGTCTAGGCCATGGAAGATTAGTGTTTAATGGCCCTCTTCTTGGCCCCTCCCTTTCTATCATCCCCGCCCCGCCCCAGCCCCCCAATATATGCACAAACTTAGCTGACTCAGAGCGGAAATGGGCAGTTGGGAGGTGTGATTTATGCCTCTGACTTCAACCCCCCAAACAAGCCTTCCCTGACCCTCCTCCCCCCAGCTCCCTTTCCACATGTTCCCCCTTCTGTTCCCCCCCAACTCAAGAATCCCAGACTCCTCTAGTTGATCAAAAAAGTCAAACCCCACCTTCCTCATCACCAGCCCCCAAAGTCCACAGAGTTTCCATTAAGACCTCTCCAGGAGGCAAGACGTTCTTGCCAGACCTCTAAGCCCCTGACAATAGGAAGTCCTTTTGGACTTCTGACTCCCATCCTGCCCTCTAGGGCAGTATTCCCATTCTTGTCTTGTCCTGTCCTCTAGTTCACAATTCTGCTTCTCCCCAAACAAGCTCCCCCTGTGCCCCTCACCTCTCCTCAGCAGTCCCACATCTGTGGCTCTGAACCCCTCTCTCCTGCATTGAGATGCCAGGGGCCCATCTGTGAATACACACACCTTTTTCCCTCCACAGACTTGTTGAGTCCCTGGCTTGTGGTGTGGAGGATGTGCAGACCAAGACCAGGGAGCTCCATGTAAATTGAGGTTTAGTGTAGGACCAGGCAGAGACAGAGGCAGACACAAAAGGGTTCTCTGCTCTAAACACAGAAGAGGAGTAGAGGATCCCACAGAAGGGAGACATACACACACACACACACACACACACGTACACAGAGGAAGAGTGACCTGGCCCAACCTCAGGCCTCTCCAATCAGCCTGGATCTCAGGTCTGTCACCCCAGCCCTTTTACACTAGATCCTTCCTTTCTGGGGGATCCTGGAATTGAAAAAAGAATAATATAATAACAGGCATGGCACACAATGATTTTCCTAAAGCACAAGTCACTGTGTCACCTCCCCTAATTAATAATGGCTCCCTATCACCTCCACAATCAAACCTAAAATCTTACTGGATCTTCAAAGTTCTTTACTACTCGGCCCCCTCCTATTTTTTCCTCCCCATTCTTTTCCTTTATGTAATGGCTCCATTCCATGCCCATCCTGGAACACAACACTTCCTGTCCTTTAACTGTGCCCCTCGACCTAGAATGCCCTCCTCCCTCCTCCAGGCCTAGCAGACTCACTAGCTTCCTTTAAGATGGAGGTAGGTCCCCGTGCTCTATCTCCAGCTCTGAGATTCCCTCTATACACACAGTGGTTTACACGCTCCCCTGGAGGGCAGGAGCAATGGTCTGCTGCATAGGATATGCTTCATAAATCCTTGTTGACAACAATTGACCATGATGCCATAAGACCAACAATAAAGAATGCAACCCGTCTCCTGACAGACAGCACTCAAGATGCAGAATGAGAAAAGGTTTTGGAAATGACTAATGAAGGAATTTGTTTTGATTATTTGTTAACAAGCGTTTTTTTACTTTGCTTTGTTACTGTCTTGGGGGCAGGGGGGTGGAGTCAGGAAGGTGAGAGGGAAAGAAAATAAATGCTTGTTAATTGAACAAAACCCATTTTAATTTCTAAAAAGGAAAAAGAAAACAATTGAAAAATAAATGCTTGTTGACTGACTGACTGGCATGGGGTAGTGACTAATTCATGGCAAAAGTACATATCTGGGAATCAGGTGACCTGGGTTTTATCCCAGCACTACCGATTAAACAGTCTGGGTCTCAGTTTCCTTATCTGTAAAATAGAGAGATTGTTGCGTGAAATAGAGGTTAGTCCAGATGACCTCCAAAGTCCCTTCTAGTTACAATTCTTCCCCCACTATTCTGACTTATTTTACAGTGTTTGTTTTACGGTTTTAGTTTATGAAACTCTCTCCCCACAACTCTGTAAGGTAGTCGGTTCAAGTAGAATTACGCCCATTTTGCAGATGAGGAAACTGCATCTCAGAGAGGTTAAGAGACTCAGAATGAGAGACTCTGATTAACCTTGGGAATCCCGCCCAATCCCTACCAGATGCATGACTTGACCATAGTCACTCAGCCCAAATCTGACTCTTCCCACCATGCCACGGCTGTCTCTCCTATGGACCCCTCATACTTACAAGATGCTTTTCAGAGGTAACATTCACCCAACTCCTTTGAGGTAGGCAGGGCAACTATTATTATCCCCATTTGACAAATGAGGAATCTGGAGCCCAGAGAGAGGTTAACTTGACTTGCCCCAGATCACATAAGTAAGACGTTAATAGCAGGACTGGGTCAGTTACCCGGGTCTCCTGACTTCCAGCCCAGAGCTCTTTCTAATACTTTACATTTCCTCTTGGAGAATGGCTCAGAGCTTCCCAGAGGTCACACCTCATGCCAGTCTCCTTGAATTAGAAGCTCAGACCTCTGGGTTCTAATTTCTGTACAAACTGCTCTTCCCCAAGTAGGGTGGAGGGAGAGGGAAAGCAGGTCTGAGTCCTCATTCTTGATTCCCTTTTCCTGCATCCTTCCCCATGAGACCTCTTTCAAGCTGCCCCCCCATCCCCCTAGGGTTCTGAGCTCATCTTGGATACTGATTGTTTATTCCCTGGCCCCCTCACACAGACTCCAGTCCCCCAACCTCTATAAATTCACAGGATGTCAGAATTGGAAGGGATTTATTCCAAGGGTTCTTAACATGGGGGTCTGTAGATAGATTTGAGAGAATCTGTGAGCTTGGATGAGAAAAAAAAGTCACATCTTTATTTTCACTAACCACTAACTGAAATTTAGCATTTCATTTCATTATGATTTTTTCCCTCCTAAAGAGCATTATTCTGAGAAGGGATCCATAGGTTGCATCAGACTATCCAAAGGGTCGATGACACAAAAATGATTAAGAATCCCTGACTCAGTCTGTCTCTATGCTCTGAAAAAGCTGAAGCCCAGAGAAATGAAAGTAATTAAAGGTTAGGAACCCAAGAACATGGGTCCCATCCCAGGGAGACCTCTCCCTTCCCTCAGAGCCCATAAAACCTCCACCTATTCCCCCTCTCTCAGATCTCTCTCCAACCTCTTCAGCCTCTCAACAGTTTTCCCTTTATCTTCTGTACTCCTCCCTCCAGTGGTCCCCACTAGATAACCCTGTTTGTTCTTCTACATGTCATTTGCCTGGGGGGGGGGTGGCGGGTAGACTTATCTTTGGGTGTATTCAATCTGGAAACTCAGAGTCGGAGCATTTCAGACAACAATGCAATGCATATCTGTAACTGCCCCCCCAACTCACAGAGCTCTCAAGCCGCTGAAATTCAGGGACCCCACAAATCACATGAATAGATTCACCAAAGTAGGTTGAGACAGAAATACAGAGAAAGAGGCTTATGGGGAGAGAGGAGACTGACCTCCCCAGGTTTTAGCCCATCACCTCTCCTTTTTTCATAGGGCTCCCTTTACCCTCCCCCAAACTCAGTCCTCTGGCTCTGGGCACCCCCCCCACCCCTCTTCCCTCTCCCTAGGGGCCCAGGCCAGGGAAAGGGAGTGAGAGAGAGAGAGATTTGGCCATTTTAGGACAGAGGAGCCGTTATGGGGAGACGGAGACAAACGGGGTGGGGGCAGCAGGGGAGGGGACCCAGAGCTTAGAGATTCCTTATTGGGAAAAGCCCCTATCCTGAGAGACAGAACCCAGACCTGGGCACCTAGCCAAGCTCACGGATCGCTCTCTGGGCCCCAGCCCCCTGCCAGTGGGGACTCCGCCCCACTAAACCAATGCCCATTAGGGGTCTCAAGTCTCAGGAGACAGATATTCACACCCATTTCTTTAAGACCCTTTTCTGGAGAATACCAATATAGATCACTATATCTCCCACTCAGTCCCCCAAGTCAACAGATAAAACTTTCAGTCCTTGATAAGGAAGACCTGCCTTGAGCAAACTGGGAATTCAGGCATCCCAATTCTCAGCCAAAGCAGAATTCTGTCAGATTGGGTGTTTGGGGAGGGGATGGGAGGAGGAAGAACGTCTCTAGGGATATTCCAAGGCTGTGACCTGTCTGTCTTTTTCTGATGCTCTGTCTGTCCTACTCCACCTCCATTTCCCCAGATGAACAATAGCCCGGGAGATACCGTTAATCCTCTATCCCAGGGATGATCTGGGTAGGCGGAGGAGAGAGCCTGAGGGGCTCCTCCAGTGTGAATGTAGTTGGGGGGGTGGGCATGAGTGGTGAGCATAGAATAAGGGTGAGTAACTATTCCCGCTGGGATGGGGGGGGGGGGGGTGTGGCGTGACTAATCAATGGTAGAAAACACACATTCCTAGACTTGGAGTGCAATGGTTGGAGGTGAGAGATGGGGGGGTGGGGACCTAGAGAGAGAGGGCAGAAGAAGCAGGGATGGCCATGTAGGGACACTGAGGAGGAGGCTGGGGGCAGGGCTGGAGGCAAGAGATGGAGGAAAGGGGCTCTCTCTAGCCCTTCCCCTCAGGGCAGGAAGAGGGGGAACAAGCACTGAGTAGCCAAACCCCTGGGTCCTGGCTCTACCAAGGGGGAATCTCTGAACCAAGGGTGTTGGCCAGGAGTATATTGAGGAATGGGCACTCATTTGCATGAGCTCCACATGCACAGCTAGCAGACAGCACCATTCCGCTCCCCCCAACCCCAACCTCAACACTCTACCCCACTGAAGGTAGGAGCCCCTCATCCCAATGTCTTCAGCCCCAGTTGACTAAGCTTCCTGGAAAAACTCCTGGCTGCCAAGCACTGGTTTGGGGGGTGGAGTTTTGGTGTGAAGGAAGGAAGACCCTTTTGTCATAGGGGAAAATGGAGTATGGGGTTTGGGGTAGGGGCTTGGGGTCCTGAGAAATTCCTCTTTAAAGAATTAAACCCTCTTGCACACAAAAGCAGTTAGAATAAGATGGTAATTTATTTCGGGACTGAGAAGGGAAGGGAAGGGAAACCAAGAGAAATCCTTGGACTTCTCTTGGGGAGAAAGGCACAGAGTGTGGCTCTGAGGTACCAATCTCCTCAAGCAGGAGACTGGCAGGTACTTTTATAGAGGATTGATGGGTGGGGGTGGGGGGGGTGACCATTTGACAGTGGAAAGTTCCTTTAGTGAGGGAGAACTATCCCCCACTGGTGGGGACTGGAGGAATTGGGTGAGGGGTGGCTATGGATCTCTCAAGCCATCTCTCTCTTCAGGACACAAAGGTAGCAGCCACAGCCAAACTTATCTCCCCAGGAGTAAGGGAGACCAGAATGAAGGGGGGAAGTCCCAAAGCTAGCTCAGTCAGATCTGGTTCCGCTTATCTCTCTAGGCCTATCTGTCCTCTGGTTTAGTTTCTCAAGGAGAAGATTCCTTGATGTGCCCCAGAGAACTTCTGGGGTACTTTGAGGAGCCAGGAAAGAGAGGAAACAACAATCCAGAATTTCCTGCCTCTTTTCTCCTTCCATCAAGTCTTTCCCCTGTCCCCAACCAGGGAACTAGAAGGGCAAGAAGTGACGAGGGAGCAGGTCTTTGGGAGGTCCTTTGGAACCTTCTGGCTTAGCATCCTTCACCCTCATAGTCCTGCAAATGACCCAATCATCTTCCTGCCTTTCCCAGAAAGACAAGCCAGACAGACACTGGTGGGGATTTCCTCCCATGGTGAGGTCTCGGGAGAAGGTTTCCTTCTTCTAGAAGGTCTTGCCAAACTTCACTGCTTCCCATGATGCCTCACTTCTCCTCCTGTCTCTGCTCACCTTGGAGTGTGAGGGTGCCTGGGAGGGAGGGGAGAAAAGGAAGGAACCCTCACCAGCTCGGTACCTACAACTGCCCCCTAGATGTAACCAGGAAACAGGCAGGAGCAGAGAGGTTAAGGAATCTGCCTGGGTCCACAAAGCTGGTAAGTGGCAGAGCCGAAGTTTGAACTCAGTTCCTAATGACCTGGCTACCGATCTTCCCTATATACCAGACTATACCCTGAACCTCCCAGCCACCAAAGGACAAGGGCATCGGGCTTCAGAGCTGGAAGGGTTAGGGTTAGAACCTAGTGAGACCCATGAAAGCACATGCATAGACAAGCAAACAGTGAGAGAACAGAAGGAGCCCCCAGCCTGAGAGTGGAGACCTAGCTTTTGCCACTCAGTAGCTGGGTGAACTCAGGCAAGTGCTAAGGGGCCTTTCGAGGTCCTCTTTAAAATTGGATCCTCCCTAAGGTAGCTTCTAGTTTTCACATCTCTCATGTGGAAATAATCACAGGCCTAAAGAGGATCATGTCAGTCAGTCAGTCAATGAACATTTATTAAACATATCTTCAAGTGGATAAAGCAGTGGCCCTGGATTTAGGAGGACCTGAGTTCAAATCTGACCTCAGACACTTGACACTTATTAGCTGTGTGACCCTGGGCAAGTCACTTAACCCTCACTGCCTTGCCAAAAAAAAAAAAAAGCATATTTTCTATGTTTCAGGCACTATGCTGATCACCAGGGATACAAAGATCCCTGCCCTCCAGGAGCTCACAATCTAAAGAGGAAGGCAAGGAGCAAACAAATATGTCAACAAAATATACATGGGACAAATAGGAAATAATAGAGAGAAAGCACTAGAATAAAGGGGAGGGTGGAGAGGTGAGATTTTAGCTGGGATTTGAAGGATGGGGAATCCAAGAGGCAGAGATGAGAAAGAATATTCCAGGCCTGTGGGACAGCCAGGGAAAATGTTTTGAGATAGGAGATGGAGTGTCTTAAACCTAGAAATCCTATGTATGGATAGTAGTCTTCACACCTAGACACACATAATAATCACATTGGGACACACATCCTTTGCATGCTTCCTAACGTGACCAGGAAGACAGATTGGCAGATGGATAACAAGTGTGTGAACTCAGTTCCTGATCTCCCAACCTGACCTAGCCCTGACATGTCTCTGGAACTATTTCCCCCAAACCTTTTTTTCCCCATCCCCGGCCACTATTTAGAACATCAGAGGGGTCAGTTAGGTGGCGCAGTGGATAGAGCACTGGCCCTGGATTCAGGAGGACCTGGATTCAAGCCTGGCCTCAGACAGATGTGTGACTCTGGGCAAGTCACTTAACACTCATTGCCCCACAAAAAAGAAAAAAAGAAGAAAAAAAAGAGGAAAATAGAACATCAGAGAATGGAGGTGGGGAAGGAAAGACCAATGTCTGGGCCCTTCACCCCCCAGTCTCCAGCCTTGACACTGAGTCATGTGTGTGATTAGGATTCTTGGAACCCTGGCCTTTCCCTGATGTAAGGGCAAAGAAAATGTCCATAGAGGGAGTTGGGAGAGATGACCTCAGCAGGCCTGAGCTGGGTTGGGGGCACTGCCATCAGACTTTCCACCTTGGCTCCACTACCCCAGGGATCCGGGGAGCCTGCAAAGGGCCAGAGGGAATTGTGACTCAGGAGCAAAGCAGCCTGGCCCAGCTTAGGAGGAGGAGGAGGAGGAGGAGGAGATGGAGGATGGAGGACCTACAAGGAAGGGGAGGAGAGCCATGAGTCTCCAAGGATCTCTAGTCCCTTCCATTCCTGCCCATCTTAAGAAAAGGGGAAAGGGGGGCAGCTAGGTGGTGCACTGGTCCTGGAGTCAGGAGGACCTGAGTTCAAATCCAACCTCAGACACTTAACACTTACTAGCCATGTGACCCTAGGCAAGTCACTTAACCCCAATTGCCTCACCAAAAAAAAAAAAGGGGGGGAAAGGGAGCCCAGAGGAGAAACAGAAATCTGAGGGACACACCCAGGATGGAGAATAGGTCTCAAAAAGACATTTTCAAGGTTGGGGAGAGTTGGAACTGGAGGTTGAGATGGAAGAGGAGATGATAAGAGGCAGAGAGGGGAGTAGACAGGGACTCCTCAGAGAAGAGGAGAAAAGGGAGTTGGGAGAGGTCAGAGAGGAGAGGAGGGAGCCCAAAGATCTGCACTTCTAGTTGCTCAAATTTCTTCCCATGAAGGTAATAAGAGTGAGTCCCTGGGGGTAGCTAGGTGGCGCAGTGAATAAAGCACCGGCCCTAGATTCAGGAGGACCTGAGTTCAAATCCAGCCTCAGACACTTGACACTTACTGGCTGTGTGATCCTGGGCAAGTCACTTAACCCCCATTGCCTCGCAAAAAAAAAAAAAAAGAGTGATTCCCTAAAAAGTAAAAACCAAAACATGACAAAGCCCCATATTTCCCTTAGGTCTTTCACTCCTTCCCTTCTCTTCTCCTTCTGGGCCCCCGCTTTCCCTCCTTCCCTACCCCCTTTTCTCTTCTCCCCCCATACCTCTCCAGCCATGATTCGCCAGGTCCCTGCTCTCAGTCTATGCATCTCTTTCATTCCCCATCCCCACCTTAGTCCCTCCCTCCCTCTCTCAGCTTCTGTCTTTGTCTCTTTTCTCTGTTTCCCTTCTTTTCCTCTCCTTCCCAATTCTTTCATCTGGTCATTCATTCATTCAGCATTCACCGGCTGCCTACGACGTGCAGGACATTGAAGTAGGTGCAACCAAAGTTAAAAAGATGAAGAAACTAAAAAGTGTCACCCTTCCAGGAGCATTTGAAAGTGGGGGAAGTTTTTACTAAGAAGCACCTGGGTCCAAGTCCTGGTTTTGCCCCTTCCTAGCTGTGTGACCATAAGCAAATCACTTCCCCTTCTATAAGCCTCAGTTTCCTTAGACCAGATGGTCCATAAGGCCCCTTTTTCAGGGGACAGTGACTGAGACCACCAGCTGGCCCAGATAAGGGAAGGCTTCAAGCAGGAGGAGTTTGAAGAATGGGTAGAATTTACACAGCTGTTTACTGGGGAAGAAGACCACCATCCTAGGACTAGAGGACACCGTAAGCAAAGGCAGGGCAGCAGGACAATGAGCTGCTGCCTTTGGGTCATGGAGGATCGATCCACTTTGCTTTGAAGTTGAGAAGCAATGGGTGACAGGACTGGAGATTTAATTTGGCTTCATTCAATTAGAAATGGGGAGCCAAAGAAAGTTTTTGAGCAGGCTGGTGATAAGTTCAGGGTTGTGCATTAGGAAGAATAATCAGGCAGTGGTACATGGGCTGGATGTCGGAGGAGATTCCCTATCTCCCCTCTTCTCCCCATTCCCCCCTCCCTCTGTCCCTTTTACCTTCCCCTTCCTCCCTGCCCCTTGCTATGTTGCCTCTTTTTGCTCTGTTCTTTTTCTCAGATTTCCTTTCCAAGGGGGGGGGGAGCAGAACAGGGTCCTTCCCATCTCCCTGGAGCACACCTGGCCATAATCTCCACCCCCTCCAAAAAAAAAAATCCCTCCTTTTCCTGGTCTCTCCCTCCTCCCCCTCTCCAGAGCTCCCCTTCCTGAGCCCCCAGCCCTGCCTTCCCTCCTCCCTCCACCCTTCCCAGAACATCTGTAAGCAATCCTCCTGCTAGGAGGGGGGAATCTCCTCCCCCGCCAGCTGTGGAGGTGGGGCTAGCTATGGCTGGCAGGGCGGGGCCTAATAGGAGGGGCTGACCTTCTGGAGAATTGGGATGTACCTTTCCATCTCCCCACTGGAACCCAGGAAACTGGTCCCTTTCTTAGGTCCAGGCTGACCCTGAGCTATCCTAAGATTCCAGAGCCGGAGCTGGAAAACACCTCAGAAGCCATCAAGTCTAACACCCTCATTTTACAGAGGCCAAGAGAGGTCAAATGATTTGTCTTCAATCCATCACAAAGGTGGTGAGCATCAATAGTAAGATTTGAACCTAAGACCTCTGACTCAGAGCCGCTACTACTGCCCAGTACCCAAGCTCACAGCATCCTCACCTCCAGAATCACCACCACCACTCCTGCCCTGAGGGCTTAGGATCTCCAGAAATCTAACAGCCAGGTCTTCCTCTCGCCAAGATCACTACAGACCCAGATCAGAGACAGAGGAAAGGATGGTCTCTGCCCTACCCCCACCCCCACCCTTCCCATCCCCCCAACACCAGCCAGCTAGTCTGATCTCCCAGTGCTAGTCTGTCCTTAGGAGGGGTCAGAGAGGGTTTCTGGTCTCCTTTCCCAAGTCTTTGAAGTTGGACCCTGGGGGTTGGAGATAAGAGCTGCCCCAGCTAATGGGGTAGGAGTGGGGATGGGGGTGGAAATGGGGGGAAACAGTCTCCCAAGGATCTACTAAGTAGGAAAGGAAAAGAAAGGCAGGGGAGGGAAAGGCTAGGTACTCCGAGCTAGAAATATGGGTTCTTTGTGAAATCGAACTAGAAATGGACTAAATATAAATGAAGAGCAAAACAACTCCCCTTCTCCAGGGACTCAGGAGTTCTAGGGGGCCAGAGTCAGACCTGAGGGAGCTTCAAGAAGTCTCTCATTTACCCTTGGTTCTCTAGGACTCTGTTCTCACCCCCTTGGGGATGATTAAGGCCTCAACCTCCAGGGGGATGCCTCATACCCCCCTGAAATCCCATTGTCCCAAGACTCCAGCTCTGGACCTGAGTCTTGGGGCCTGTGACCTAGGAACATCTGTGATCTCCCCAGGGATCCATTCCAGCCTAGCCCCTGTCCCCTAGCTCCCTAAGAGGTTAAACCTCTCAGTGGGGAATGGAGTCTATTCTTAGCTACACAGAGGATCCCTGGAAAACAAGTGTGTTCATTGCGAGGTGATGATGGACAGAGAGGAATCTGTAGCCAAGGAGAGTGAGTGAGTGAGTGTGTGTGTGTGTGTGTGTGTGTGTGTGTGTGTGTGTGTGTGTGTGTGTTTCAGGGAAGCTGAATTAGGAACATAAGTTTAAGGGGGGGTCTAGGCACAGGGAGAAGACCCAGGCATTCCTAGTGGCTAACCCTGGAAGCCAAAGACACTGGCAAGGCCAAGGGATCTGGAGGGCTGGACCCATCTCTAACCTGGGGCAGTGCACAGCTGACCTTGGAAAGGGCTAGGTACTAGTAATACTCCACACCCACGGCCCCAACCACTTAAATTCTGCTTTCCCAGAGAACCACAGATTTAGAGTTTAAAAGCTATCTAGTCGGGGCAGCTAGATGGCGCAATGGATAGAGCACCAGCCCTGGATTCAGGAGTACCTGAATTCAAATCCAGCCTCAGACACTTAATATCACTAGCTGTGTGACCTTGGGCAAGTCACTTAACCCCAATTGCCTCACCAAAAAAAAAAAAAAAAAAAAAAGGCTATCTAGTCTAACACCTTCCTTGTATAGATGAGGAAACTGAGTCCCAAAGAAGTTAAATGCCTTGCCCAAGGTCACACAGCTACTTAAGTGACAAAGTCAGGATTCGAACCCAGGTCTTCCGACATCAAATTAAGGATTCTTTCCATTAGGCTACATGGAGAAAAATTGAATAATCAGAAAGAACAAAAGGGCGTGTAAGAAGGATCCCTTGAGCTTTCTTTGCTGCCTCCCCCCACCTCTACCTGCCCCAGGGATGAGACCCTGCTTGAGGAGAAATTAATGAGTTGGATCATCTTCGGCCCTTCACAACCCCAAGCAGATGTACTTAAGGATCCCCATGTTCCAGGTCTCTCCCTGATGGGCTCCAGATGTGAGCACATCTGGGAAGGCCATCCCAGGAAGCCGCCACTCCCCACCCCTTGCTCCCACCCCTTGCTCCCACCCCGGAATAGGATTTTCCATCCAGCTTCCAGACAGACCCCTGAGCAGAGAGATCCCATCCAGTCAGATCCTTCCCAGAAGGGAATGCCTGGTAATGGCGGAAAAGCAAGGTCTGCAGCTTGGGACCCCAGGGAAGTGGGGAACTGAAGGTGGGGATGTTTGATGGCAGAACCTGGGAGCCCGGAGCTCCTCCATCCCCACTTCACTTCCTGTTTGTAGTCATTATGTTCGCTGTGGAATCCTGCCACCTCAAAAGCAGCTGAGAAGAAAGGAAGGAAGTTTAGGGAGGCTGTTCATAAAATGGCTTTTTCCTAGACACCTGGATTCTCCATTGCCCCTGCCCCCAACCTTTGCCCTTCTCCCACATTTCCCCCAAGGCCCTGCCCCTTTCCCCTTGCCACCTCTCCTCTCTGCCCAGGCTCTTCCCTACTCCTGCTGAGCCAGGGTGAAACTGTCCCACCCTGAGAAAACCCCCCCCATGGGCACGTGAGGGTCTCAAGTTGAGCGTATTAGGGAGAGGATCCCTCCATAAACAAGAGCACGCCAGTATCCTGACTTCCAGATTGCTTTTCCTCACCACAGGGCTCTCCCTCCTTCCCTGATTCTTGGGCTCCGGGGAGGCTACGGCAGGGTCAGAGGTTTATTTTTAGGTCTGGGACATGAGGCAGGGGTTTCTCCTGGGTCAGACAGGGTGGGAATGGGGATGGAGACTGAAGGAAGTGACTCATAGATGATAGAGTCATCTGTTCTCCAAAACAGAGTCCTGAGTCAGGACTGGAGGCAGAGATAGAACCTAGTGGTCTAGGTCCTCTGACCCTTTCTCTTGACATGCATCACTTGCATGTATCATTTCTATCCATAGATGGGAATCAGATGGGAGTCAAATAAATGGAGGGCCAGAGAAGCACATGGATTTGCAAAAGCTCACACAGATGGGAAATGACCATGTCAGAATTCGAACCCATGTCTTTAGACTCCAAAACCCCTTTCCACTCTGCCACCTGGGCTCAGGTCCCCACTACTACTAGTACTCTTCTTACTGTTTTCACCTACCTTCCTTTCCATCTTACTAGCCAAAGAACCAAGATAACTAATTTCTTCCTAATCCCACCAGCTCTCAGCCTCAAAGGCATTGGGCAAAGTAAGCTGGGTCAAAGGAGGATGTGGTTTCTACTTGAGGAAAGCTCCCTTTGTATCTCAGGCCTCTCTCCTAGTAACCTGTGTCCATCTCTAGTCTGTCCTTTTGTCCTCCTCCAAGAACGTAGGAACCCAGTATTTAGAGTTTAAAAGTCACCTAATCCAATCCTGTCAGGATTTTAACCCAAGTCTTTCAACATCAAATTAAGGATTCACTTAATTTCTTTGGAGAACAGATGACTCTAAATCTATTTATTACGTGTCTACTTCAACCCTTCTGTTTGGCAAGCTCTCTGCAAACGACCCCAACCACAATCCCACCCGATTTATCAGCTTCCCTGTGCCTCCTAGAGCTCTAGCCCAGCCTCCTTACTCTAGAACCCTGAGGTTTAGAATGGCCCTCGTTAACTCTCCCCTATATTTTGTGTAGAAACTCACCATTCTAGTTCTGCTGAAGCAGCGGGAAGTAGAAGGGACATTTAGACTTGTGGCTGAAAATGTGGATTCCAATTCTGGCACTAACACTCTGAGTACGGTGACAACAGGAAGTCATGGGTGGAAAGAACAGTGGAAGATGAGGGTTTGAATCCTGGCTCTGTACCTGTGTGATTCAGTGCCAGCCTCTTTTCTGCTCTGGGCATTAGCTTTCTGATGAACAAATTGAGGCAGCTCCAAATCATGTGATCGTATGACTTTCCAGGGCCTCAGTTTCTTCATCTGTAAAATGATGGAGTGAGAATAGAGGATTTTCAAAGACCCCTCCTGCTATAACTATATATAGATGCCTGTAACTCTGTGAACGTTGAAGAAAGCTAGAACACAACCAAGTTTCTCCCCAAAATCTCCTCTTGAAATTCACTCTTTTGTTTTTAGAACTTTGTTCTCCAAAGGTGGCAAGAGCCTGGAAACCTGGTGACAGCAAGACCCTGGACAATGTCCAGCCCTTGACCTTTAGGCTATCCTCCCCACCAAGGTGACTTTGATTAATAATAGTGTCAGTCATCATAGCTAATCATTCTCACCCAGAGGCTAAGAGAGAAAGAGTCTGTGAGGCAGAACAGAGGGACCTCAATGAGAAATAGACAAAAGAGGTGAAGCAAAGACACAGAGAGAGGGGCAACACTAAAATACACCCCAGCCAGCCTAGGGTGGTGCACCAGGAACCAGGAGATCCGGGTTCTAATCCTGCCTCTGCCACTACCAAATTTAACTGCTTAAGCTTGGACCTTAGTCAGCCTACAAGCATTTATTAAGCACCTACTGTGTGCTAGGCACTGTGGTAAGGGTTAGAGATACAAAAAAAGGACAAAAGATGATTCCTGATCTCAAGGAGCTCACAATAAGCAAACAGACAGCTACATACAAACAAGATATAGACAGAATTAATAGTAAATAACCAACAGAGGGGAAACACTAGAATGGTGGGGGAGTGTTAGGAAATGCTTCTCATAGAAGATGGGATTTAGCTCATTTTCCTTATCTACTGAAAGTGCATTTAAGGCTAAATGATCTCTCAGGGTCTCTTCCAGATCAGATATTATGATTGAACAGAAGGCTTCCTTGCTTGTCTTTCTGAGCTAGCCTCCAAACTTGTGAGGGAGGCAGGCACACAAGCCACCCCATTGAGGAAGGATTTCTCAAAGCAGATTGAGAAGTCCAGGAGCAGAGAAAGGGAGAGCCAGGCAGGACTCAAGGGAGGGGCGGCACGAGGTGTTGGGGCCACAGGGAGAGGACTTATAAGGGCAGAGAGAGCCAAGAGAGGAGGGATATTGGGGAAAGGAACAGAGGCCAGCCAGGGAATGACTAAGGGGCTCCTGGTATAAACAGGAGCAGAGAAAGGGCAGGGAGCTAAGGCTGTTTGGGTTGGCCTGGGCTTGGGGGGAAGGGGGGAGGAGGAGGACCTGGACAGAACATTGTGTCCACTTACCACCCCCCCAAGACTCCTGGGAAGAGTTGAGTCACACTCTCACCCCCCCACCCCCTCCCCCACTACACACACCCCCAGCTCCCTGGAAAACCCAAAGAACCTACCTAAACTGGAGACTTAGAGAGGAACTGACTCATTTGCATACATTTTGCATATCATTTATATGCTTACTGAAATACAGGGTCTCCACCATGCCTCCCCTCTTCCACATCCCGATCCAAACCCCACTACTTACTTAGGTGACTGAAACCTTCCAAAGTTCTTACTGGCTCCACTTTCAGATCCATTTCTGGACCCCATCAGATGGGGAACCTCAGTTTTACTCCTAAGAGGAGGTGTTGGTGATTGCAGATTTGGGGTTGGGAATGGGGCGCCTGCTTTACCTTCAGGTCAGGCAAATCAGTCCCTCCCTTGGGCGGCAGCTAGCACTGGGGAGGGATACAGGCGATGGCTATCTGAAATAGCTTGTCCTGTTTGGGGTAAGAAGTGGAATTTCAGTAGTTAGGAGAGGAGGAGGGTGAAGGAGGGGATCTGTTCCCTGGGCCCCAGTGGGGGAATCTGTTGAAATAATGGATCCATTTCCATCTGGGGGTAGTTTCTGAAATAGAGGGAGAGGCCCTAAAGAGAGAGGGAAGGAGGGCCTGAAAGGGATAAATAGGGGTGAGGCTGTTCTCTGGCCTCTGTGGTTCCTGCCCCCACCCCCAGGTTGAGATAAAGTCCTGAATCCTGGGAGGTGACATCATCGCCAAAAGCTGTAGGGGGCGAGGAGGAGGGGGCCTCCACTTTCTACCCCGTGTGTCTGTTTCTGTTTCTACAGGGGGCTAAGGGATAGTATCCACATCCAAAGCATTTAAGAGCCAGGAGAAGGTGAGGAAAGAGTCCCAGGGATCCCTTTGGCCCTTTAGAAAAACTGCCTCCAAAACCCCCTCCCCAGGATAGGAGTTTGAGGGGGCAGAATGCTATAAGGACTGAAATGTCACAGTCTGCCCAAACGCACACCTATTACACATCCCCAATTCGATTTAAGTCAACTCATAAGCCTGTATTAAGCAGCGACCACGTCCTAGGCACTGGATCCACAAAGAAAAACCATCATGATACTAGCTAGCATTTATATAGCCCTTTAATGGTGGCAGTGTAAAACATAATCTCACTGGAAATGTGTGTATGTAGATATTTATCTACATACACATATAATATAGTAATTGTTAATATGTGGTGTTATATTAATAATTGATATGTAATATGTAATTTCAAATGAAACAGTCTCTGCTCAACAATCAATTCCCCTGCTAGGAAGAGAGGAATCTGAAATTTCCAAGTGTAAAGGTATCAGATGCCTGGGTCCTCAGCTCTTGGTTCTGGGCATTGGGTTCATAAAGAAAAAAGGCAATATTAATAGCTAGCATTTATATAGCACTTTAAGGTTCACAAAGCACGAGGTGGCGGGAGAGGGAGAGGAAGAAAGAGGATATATAGATATAATCTCACTTGAAACATGTGTACATGTGTATATACATACATATACACATACAGGTACAAAAATAATTTCGAATGAAAGTCTCTGCTTTCCCTCAACAGCCTATTCCCCTGCTAGGAAGAGAGAAATCTGAAATTCCCAAATGCCAAGGCATCTGATGCCTGGGTCCTCAGCTCTCGAGGGGAGTTCTGGCCCTTAGAGTAGCCTCAGATCTAGAGAAGCCTGGTCTCTTTGCCAAACCTGGTGCCGAGAGCCTGGCACCTAGAATGCCCGGGTCCCAACCCCAGCTGGCTTGGACCCAGGCATCTGGTGGCCCCGGAAGGCAAAGAGGGAAGCCCAACTGGCTGTGTGCCAGGGGTTCCCCTTCTCTCTACAGCCCAAGGGCTTATCCTGAGGGAGATGGGAAGGGAGGCCCCGGAAATCGAGATAAAAAGATTAGAGGGGGGCCCCCTCATCCCCACCCCGCTCCGCCCTGGCTCCCTCTACCCTCCTGAGGTGGTTCCTTTCCTCATTAGGAAATTCTCCTCTCTCTTTTTCCTACTCCTTTTCCTGTGCGTTTACGTTCTACTTCTGGAGGGGAGGGGAGGAGGAGGAGTAGAAGAAGAAGGAGGAGGGGGAGGAGGGAGTAGAGGGGGAAGCAAGAAAGGGGAGGGGGAAGAGCTCAAACCCAGTCTAACCCAGTCCACACCAGGCCAGCTCCACTGGGTGGCTTAGGGAACAGGGGAGCAAAGAGGAACCCCACCTCGGCGGGGTGGGGGGCGTGGGCTCTGCGTTCCAAAGACCCAGGAATGCCCCCCTACCCGCCCCCCGGGCCGGCGGGGGGAGGGCTCAACCGGGAGTTTGGCAAACTCCTCCCCAAGTTGAGTCATTCGTCTCTGGGAGGTTTAGGAAGCGGCTCCGGGTCGGTGGCCCCAGGACAGGGAAGACTGGGCGCTATGGGGAGTCGGACTCCTGGGTTTCTGTTACACACTCGGCTGCTCCGCTCGGGCCCTCGGGCCCGGCACCGGCTCCTGCAGCTGCTGCTGCTGCTCCGCCCGCCGCTGCTGCTGCTCTTGCTGCTGCTGCTGCTGCAGTCTGGAGTCGGGGGCTTCAACTTGGACGGGGAGGCCCCAGCCGTGCTCACCGGACCCACGGGATCCTTCTTCGGCTTCTCTGTGGAGTTCTATCGGCCGGGGACAGAAGGGTAAGTGTGGCAGAGAATTGGCGCCCTGGCCCACTTGGAAAAGGGGGTGGTGGAAGGGGTTTGGAGAGGCCAGAATTGAGATCCGGGGGCACCACGGCTGGAGTTTGAGGATGGAGGGATCCGGTTAGACTTTGGAAGGACCAAGGCTGGAGTTTGGAAGCAAGAGGGTCTGGAGCTAGGGGAGCCGGGACTGGGGAGGAGGAACTGACGCTGAACTTTGGGGAGACCACTGTAGGAGGCGAAGGCTCGAATCCGAAAGGACTAAGGCTGGGGGGGGGGGGGGGCAGGGTTCTAGTTAAAGTGAGAGCCAAATGAGCTAGGACCAGGGCGGATTTTGGAGAGCTATGACTGGACGGCTGGAGGATATGTGTGTGTGTGTGTGTGTGTTGGGGGGAGGGGCAGCACTGGGGTTCGTGGGGGGCACCAAGGTTGAATTTGAATGGGGTACGAGTTTGGAAGGACCAAGGAAAGAGTTTGAAAACGTGGGGCTAGAGCCTGGAATCCCCCGGGGCTGCGATGGGATGGGGAGGGCGGGGGGAAGGGATGCGGGGAGATGGGGCTGAATTTGGAGAACACTTAGGTCCATAGAGTGTCCGGAGAGCCTGGAACTTGGAGAGGTTAGGGGGGCGAGGAAGCAGGGCAGGAGTCTGACCCGGGCTGGGCTAGGGGGTCGGGGCTGGGCCAGTAATGGTGGGTGGGGAGAAGGAGGGAGCCGAGGAATTGGTATTTGGGGGCGGCTAGGAGGGGTGGTGGCCAAGCTGGGGCAGTGGAGGCCAAGGAGTCTGTTGTGGCGGGGCCGGGGGACCTGGAGTTAGACGGGGCCATTGTGCTGGGGGTGGAGGGTCGGAGCCAGAGAGTGAGGAAAACTCCAGGGGGGGAGTCAGGAAGTGGCGGCCCGGGCAGGGAAGGGTGGTGGCGGCGGCGGCATAGGGCTGGGATGGAGGGGTCAGTCGGTTTGAGGGTGGGGAGCCCGGATCCTTCCTTAACCCCCCTTATTCCCCACTTCGCCAGTCTGCCGGCAGATCCCGGGGCGACTGCCGCCTTCTCTTCTGCCCTGTCACCCCAGAGCTTCCTCCACGTCCCTCCAACCCCAGCCCACCGGAGCCTTAGCACAGCCCGGCTCCAAAAGGACGTAGGCTGGAGTGGGGGTGTTCAGCGGAGACCTGGGGCGCTGGGAGGCGCCTGGGCAGGGGGCGGGCTCAGCCCCGGGCGGGTATGTGTGTATATGAGTGTGTATGTGTCGGCTGGCGGGGCGGGGGAGGCAGCTTCCCTTTTCCTCTCACTTTCCGGAGGAAGAAAAGAAGCTGATTTCCTGTAACCAAACAGTGGGAGCGGGACCTGGGGCTAGGACTCCTGGGTCCCCATTGGCAAACTAGGGTTCCAGACAACTATCTTCCCAGGAAACCTAGGAGAGGGGCTCCAGGGAGGTAGGGGTCCCTTTGGGGAGGGGTGCTCCCTTCCAACCTATCAAGATGACATGAAGTACCCAGACCCTCGGTCCCAGAAGAACGTGCTATCTTCTTCCAAACACGTTTCCATCGTGTTCCATTCCTGCCTCCCACCAGAGATGGGTGTGGAGAAGTCCAGAGTTTTTATCTTGTCTCTGCAAGTGTGGATCAGAGCATGGTTTCTCAGCGATTGAGGAGGACAAGAGTCTGGGATTGCTTATCGAGATTTAAAGAAAAGGTGTTGACTGAAGACTTGTGCCCCCCCCCCCCAGCCCCCATTCAAGGACTCTTTTTTCCCCTGGCCCCTGGCTTCTCACTGAGCACGGCATAGAGTCCTTCCACCACACAGTCATGCAGGCTCCTGGGAAAGAAAGAGTTAATCCCATTTGGTGTCCTTAAGTGGGGCTTCCCTGGTGTCTATGAGGAGGAAGAGAAAGGAGGGTGAGAAAGAAGAGGGGATGCTTAGGCCCCAGCTGTTGGCTCTGGGCTAGTTGAGGTCCACACCCACCCCACCTCCCCTCTGGCCTGTTGCCCAAACCCCATTGCATCACCCTGGCCTGGGACTTCAGCCAGGCCCGACTTCCCCCAGCCCCCCCATCCTCCCCCCCACATCTCCAGTGGGGCAGGGAGAGAGGGAGCCACTTCCCTGTGGCCAGGATTCTGCTGGGAGGGAAGAAAGGCAATGGAGGAGCTGGGAAGTTCTATATCTGGAGCCCAAGGGAAGAGATGAGGGAAGGAGAGCTTAACACCTGGCTTCTTCTAGGAAGAGAAGGGGTGGCAGTGAGGTCCATAGTTCCCAGGTGTGTTTTGAAGAAGGGCTATAAAGTAGAGGAGAAGAGAAAAGGCTGAGCTGGACATTAGGGCTCCTTGTCGGGGTCAGAGGAGAAAGGAAGAGGAGGACTCACCCCAAGAGAGCCCGACCCCCAAGGAAATGACTTTCTCTTCTTGCCTCTCCACCTCTCTCAGACATTCTCTAAAGCCCCTTCTCAGAGCATGACGACACATCCCTCTTCCCTGTCTTCTTCTAGCCCAGGGACACACACCCTTTAGCCCCTGACTCTCCTGAAGAACCAGATGGCTCCTGCCCTCTCTCACCTATATCCCCCCTCCCATCATCCCCGGGGTCTTCTCTCCTGCTGGACCCCGAGGAATGTCCTAGAGGTAGGGTTGGGGGCTGGGAGTCCTGGCTCCCTCCCCTCTGGATAGCGATCAGGCCTGGGCTGAGGCTCCTTTGTTCTTTGCCTCAGTCATCTCCACACTTTATTGGGGAGACTTCTGCTCCTAAGCCCTACCTCCAGGGACTAGAGGACTGGGACAAGGACCCAGATCCAACCAAGTGCTGGCTAATGTTACTGATGGGTCCTCAGGGAGGCAGACATCCAGATTCCCTGGACGCTGCCCAGTCTCCTGACCTTGTTCGGGCCAATGGAGTCAAACAATAAATAACCTTGTATTGAACAGGCTTGTTAATCAATAGCTTGACTGGTGAGAGAGGAGAGACGCGGTTTTGTGTTAAAGTGGACAGAGAACTGGACTGGAAGTCTGAAGCCCTGGGTTCTAGCCTGAAAACGGCACCACTAACTTGGGGGACCTGGGGCAAGTCATTTGGTCTGTTGGGCTTCATTTGCCTGATATGTGAATTAGGAGTGGGAAGGGTGGGCTGTAAGATCTCTCCTATGTCGGATCCTGGGAACTCAGGAGTTCTGGGGGCCTAAGATAAGAAGCAGGATCTGGGATAAGGAAGGGGCTAGGGAGTGGGGCTGGGAAGGGGCAAAAGGACCTGGGACTACCCAGTGACTTCATACTTGAGTCATTCTGTGACCTCAAGAGGTCATCCCAACCTTGGTCTTCCATCCCTGAGTATCACAGGCTTTGCCCCAGGACGCACCCTGGCTAGGGAGCCCACCCACCTCCCTCCTGCCTCGTCCCAAATTGTCTTTGCCAGTGCATCTGAAGCCCTCTCTGGTTAGGCTGCTCCACATAGTAGAGGAGCTGAATAAATTTGTAGGGGAGAGGCCTCATCACCCACCCTTTAACTTCAATGGGCCATGGATCCAGACCCTGTGTCCTGGTATGGCCCAGGCTTGACTTCCAACCCCAGCCCGCCCTGTTCTTTGGCCAGTCAGGTGCCAGTTCTGTGGGAATCCGGGCCTGAGTTCATGCCAGAACTAACACTCATCTCAGAGGGCATGGCTCCAGGGTTCTACTGAAAGATAGTTTAAAGTGCCCCTTAGTCATGCCGCCAAGCACTCCAGCAGCAAAGCCCAAGAGATCCAGGCAGAAGAGAGAGAAAGGTTGGGAGACAAATGGGGCAGTGAGAAGTTGGAAACAGGAAACAACCAGTAGTAAATATTTTCTCTCCTTGAAACACCCCCCCCATCCTTTTCCTCCATCCCCCTTTATTGCCCTACCCCTCTGTCTCCCTATACCATAATTCCAGTTATCTCACCCTCTGTTCCTATCTGTTCATTGCCATCCTTGAGCTCACATCCCGACTCCTAGCCCCTTCCCTAGGCAATGCCAGCTGCCCCAGCTTTCGTTTCTGGCTCTATTCACAGCTCCAATGCACCTTGGGACTTGTACTTTTCTCCCTGGACCCAGGACTAGGTATCTTGGGTACCAGGATCTTGCCCCTCAGCCAGACTTGGATTCAGGAAGGAAGGCAGCCTGCCTGTTTGGAATGAGTCACTCACTGCTTAGTCCTGGGAGGGCAACTGGACCTTAAGGAAAAAGATGAGGCAGGGAGAGCTAGGAGAACAAAGAGTGAGGAAACAGAGACACAAGCAATAACAGGAACAAAGCCAGAGGAGTGGGCATGGACCAAGCACAGGAGGAGAAGAGGCAAAGGGGCAATGCCAGAAACCAGGAGAAACACGGAAGAAAAGGGGGGAAATGGTGACAGGGAGGGGGTGGGGATGACAAAGCCAAGTGCCACATGGTGACAGACAAGGAGGGACAGGCAGAAGAGGGGATGGAGACACAAAGGAGGAAGGACAGGCAGACTGGCAGACAGAGGCTGGCAGAGGCTGGCAGGCCAGCAGACCAGTGAATCCGGACAGACAAGAAGAGACGAAGGAGCTCACTTCAGAAAGGAGAGAGAGAAGAAAGGGAAAACAGAAAACTTCCCCAGAGCTCTTTGCTCTGACCACAACCACCGTCCCTTGTCACCCACCCCATTAGGAGATGGGAACGAATCCAAATGAAGGTACAACCTCTGGCCCCTTGGGAACACAAAAGGTCCTGGTGGACACAAGCCTCCCTGGCAGTGGAGTGTGAAGAAGGCAGAAACACAGCCAGTGGTTGAGATGGGAAAGGAGCCTTGAGGAGTCCGAGCCCCCAAAACCAGCTCAGTGAGGAGCGAAATCGGGCGAGGAAGAAGCAGCCCTTTGCTCATTTCACTTCAGCTCCTCTCTCTGTATTCCCTCCTTTCCCATTTCCAGGACTCACATTTTCCTCCCATTCCCCCTAGGCCCGGAGCCTGGATGGATCCAGGCCTTGGGAGGGGTTTTGGCTTCAGGAGGGTGAGCGGAGGTGTCAGTGAATTTAGACCCAACTCATGGCTGGGTGAAGCCAGAGAGTTGGGTGTCCTGTAAGAGGAGAGACAATTCATAGGGGAGAGTGGGTCCTGCACAACCCTGGTCCCCAAAGCCATTCCCTTTCTCCTTTTCAGGAATTGAATTTTGGATTCCCTCTGGGAATTCTGGAGGAGGGAGTGAGTGCACCAGGGACTGGGAGGGTTGAAGAGGAGGAAGGTATGTTGGGGGGAGGGGGAGAGGTTAGTGACAGCGGCACATGGGGACTGCTTGGCTCCATCCAGCTTGTGACTCTGGCATTTGTGGCATCTCCCAAGATATAAATACCCACCCAGTGGGCACCTGCCCCTCCCAAGCCCCGGGGTCTGGACTCCTGGGTTTTTCTTACCTTAGAAGACCATGAGGTCTCAAATCACAGGAGATGGATCAAGGAACAAAGGCTTTGGAGAGGGGAAATTGCAGGGAGGGGTCGGGGGACCGGGTCGGGAAGAAGGTGGGATAAGAATAGATGGGGCCAAGGACACCGGGTAGTATATAGTACAAAGAGTCTGGGACTAGGAGTCAGAAAGCCTGTCTCTGATTCCTGGCTTGCCAGCAACTAATTGTATGACTCTTGGCAAAGAATTTCTTTTCTCTGGGACTCGGTTTCCTCCTCTGTAAAGTGGGGGTGATTTTTAAAAAACATTTTGTAAATGGCAAAGCATTAGAGAAATGAATTGTTCTTTTAAAAGAAGGAAGTTAGACTCGAGCCCCCTTATTTTCGCGATCTCTGAGGTCTGTTTCAGTGCTAAAGTTCTTAGACTTAGAGATGATAAGGGACAGGAAGTGGGAGGGAGAAGGGGGATGAAGATGGGCGCCAGCACTGGGGAGCTGCCCCACCCCCCTGATTAGCCCCTTCCCACAGGGTCAGTGTCCTGGTAGGTGCTCCCAAGGCCAACACAAGCCAGCCAGGGGTCCTGCAGGGCGGCGCCGTCTACCTCTGCCCTTGGGGCCCCAACTCTGCCCAATGTACCCCCATTGAGTTCGACAGTAAAGGTAATGGGGGTTGGGGCCGGGAAAAGGGGGCGGCTCTTGGGTGGGGATTGATAAGGGGGTGGAGTTGGGGGAGGAGAGGATGAGCCGAGAGAATGGGGCCTGAGGGAAGGGGTGGGGCCAGATTAGCCTAGGGAGCAGGCGCTGGTGGGAGGGGAGCCAGAGGCCAGTGGATGCCTTAGGTTCCGTGTATCGGGTCAGGCTGGGAGAAACCATCCCCTTCCTCCTTTCCGCCCCTCATCTTTTCCCTGGCTCCTTGTGTGGCTTCTGCCAGTGGCACTGACGATGTGTTCCCGGCCCAGCCTTCGCGAGGCGGGGCGGGCATGATTCAGAAACATGTGGCTCTCATTTCCCCTGAATCACCCACAACTCAGGGAGGCCAGGCTAGAGACAAGAGACCCAGACAGCGAGAGAGAGGGACAGGAACAAGGAGAGCCACGGGAGCAGGGCTAGTTGGGGACAGTCAGCAAGAGGATGAGGGAATGAGGCAATCGAAGTGATCAACTGGCAACAAATGATAGGGGGAGGCAACTGAGAAGTGTTGCGAAGTAGATATTGAGAGAGTAAGACAAAGTGAGATGAGAACAGGAAGGTGAGAAATCCGGAGATGCAAATTTAGGAGAAATCCCCAAAGAGACAAGAGATAAGCATATAAGGAAAGAGCTAGAGTCACTAGCTAGGAATCAGAGACAGAAAAGAGATAGCATGGAGGGATAGAGATGGTGAGGCAGAGATACAGAAAGGGCTGAGCTAGGCTAAAAGAGACAAAGACACAAGGGAGAGAGGTGGAGAAAAAGTAGAAGTGTTGACTGAGTGCACTTTAATAAATGCTGCCCTGAATTTTCTCTTTGCATCCAACCCCTTCTCTCATTATTTCTCACAGCCTCTTAAGCTATTTTCCTGTCTCCAGGCTCTCCCCCTGCTAACTTTTCTCATGCCCCTCAGATGTAATTTCAAAGCACTGCTTTGATCATGTTATTCCCCTACTCAAAAGCTTTCAGTGGCTCCCTATTTCCCTTTATGATTTGACTCTAAAACTCACCTGTCCAGGCTTATCTCCTATGACTAACCTTTACCTCACTTATGTTTCTTTCAGCCATCTCTCCCTGAAGACTTGGTTTCCCTAAGGCATCCTATGCTTTCCTACCTCCCTACCTTTGCTTAGTATACTCCTTCATGCCCTCCCCTTTTCCTTCCTCACCTTCAACTCTTATTCCCATTACTTGCTGGCCCTTTAGAAATCCTCCCCATCCTTTATGGCTTAGCTCAAATGCCACCTGAAGGCCTTCACAAGTTACCCTAGCTGGACCATCCTTCCTCTGTACTCTCCTTGCACTTACACTCCTTATACTCATTCACTTCTTGTAATTATTTGCAAATGTCTTATCTTCCCTGCTCATCTGTAAGCTCCTTAAGGGCAGAGAGTGCCTTATTCACCTTCATATCCACCACAGGGCCCAGTATATATACAAATATATACTATATGAATATACAGAGATAGAAAAATGTATGAATATATAAGATAAACATTTTACAGACAAATAGGCACAAATAGTTGGAGGGGTCCAGCTGCACAGACCCCTCCCCGGGGGATTTCTTCTTGCCTCTCAATCCTCAGACTCCCAACCCTAACCCTGGACGGCTTGGCTGAATCAAGGCAAGCGTGGAGGGCAACTCTGGAAATCCCTGAGTGGGGAGGGCTGAGTCAGACTAGGAAACTGTGTCTCAGAGATCCTCTTCCTCCAGTCTGGCTGCCAGTGACTCAAGGAGGGCTAAGGCTAGAAAGTTCTTGGGGATCCCCAGCCAGAGGGCAGAGACTTCTAGTGGAAACAGAGGAGTGGTGAAATTCTGGGCCCCAAGCTTTTCTCCCTCATGCCTGTCTTGCCCTTCCCTCTCAGGCTCTCGGCCCCTGGAGTCATCCTTGTCCAGTCCTGAAGGGGAGGAGCCTGTGGAATATAAGTCCCTGCAGTGGTTTGGGGCCACAGTCCGAGCTCACGGTTCCTCCATCCTGGTGAGGGGCACAGTGGGCATGTCAGGGAGGTAGGGTGGGAGCCAGGCTGAGCTAGGAAGGGGGTTGAATCCTGGCTGAGCAGTGCCTGTTGGTGCCCGCAGGCCTGTGCCCCCTTGTATAGGTGGCGCACAGAGAAGGAACCCCTGAGTGACCCAGTGGGCACCTGCTACCTCTCTACTGACAATTTCACCCGATTCCTGGAATACTCACCCTGCCGCTCAGGTATGGGGGGTGTGGGAGAAGAACCAGAGCATGACTTGGGGGTGGGGGGAGAAGAGATGGGACAGACCTGGGTCAGCATATCCTTGAAACCTGCTCTACAATGAGTAGGAAGCAGTCTAGAGCAGTGGAAAGAATATTGGTTCTGGTGGATAAAACACCGGTCCTGGATTCAGGAGGACCTGAGTTCAAATCTGGCCTCAGACACTTGACACTAGCTGTGTGACCCTGGGCAAGTCACTTAACCCTCATTGCCCTGCAAAAAAAAATATTAAAAATTAAAAAAAAAAAGAATATTGGTTCTGGAGTCAAAAGACCTACCTTTGAGACCTTGGACAAATCCCTTCCCCTTTCTGGGCCTTAGTTTCCTGTTCTGTACAGTGAGGGAGTTTCACCCTCTTCCCTTTCACCTCCTCCATTGGCCACGTAGCCCCTTCCCTCCTCCGCTAACCCATACCTCCTCTCTTCTTGCAGACTTTAGCTCTGCCACCGGGCAGGGTTACTGCCAAGGGGGTTTCAGTGCAGAATTTACCAAGGTAAGGAAGCTGGGAGAAGGGAGGGCATGAGCAGGGTAGGCACAGGCATTGAGCTCATCTCACCACCTCTGTACCCATCCCTCTGCCCACACAGACAGGACGTGTATTGCTGGGAGGACCTGGGAGCTACTATTGGCAAGGTGAGACCTGACCCCTAACTCGGACCCTTGCCCAGTGGTCCCTCAGCCCCTTTGTCCGACTGGGTGTCCTGTCCCTGGTACTGAACTCCCTCCAGCTTTCCCCGCTTTCCCCTCTCTGCTCCACCCTGTCCCTACCTACCTCCTGCCTTCACTTTTCCATCCAGGGCAGATCCTGTCGGCTACCCAGGAGCAAATTGCAGAGTCCTATTACCCAGAGTATCTAATCACTGAAGTTCGGGGGCAGTTGCAGACCCGACAAGCTAGCTCTACCTACGATGACAGCTACCTGGGTGAGTGAGGAGTGTGGCCTGGGTTGGGTGGGCGCAGCTTCTCCTCTCCCTGCTCCATGAATAGTATGAGAATCCTGGAGCTCTGGTCCTCCCACTCCCCCCATAGGCCTTTGCATCTATCTACTCCATTCCTAGGACAGGCTGATTGTGGAGAGCCTACTCTAGAAGCAGCTAGATATCTAAGTAAATAGACTGTTAGACCTGAAGTCAGGAAAGCCCAAGTTCAAATCCTGTCTCAGACATTTACTGCGTGATCCTAGGCAAGTCACTTAGCCACTTTCAGCCTCAGTCTCCTCGTCTGTAAAATAGAGATGATAATAATAGCATCTACACCTAGTGTTGTTGTAAGGATCCAATCAAACTACCTTAAAGCAATATATAAATGCTGGCTATTCTTACTGAGAAGCAAGAGAAACACCCTGGTAGAGTAGGAAGAACGCTGGAATCAGGAGAGACCTAGGATCATATTCTAGCTCCAGAAATTGCTATGAGCAAGTGACTCAGCCTCTCTGAAGCTCAGTTCTCCCATCTGTAAAAGGGCACAGTATTTGCACCACCACTACACAGCACTGTTAGGGTAGTGGTATTCAAAGCTTAAGTCAATACTCTCACAACCCAGATGGCCAGGTGGGAATTAGTGGGGAGCGGGGACACAGAGGAGACCCCTAAGAATGAAAACTCTTAACGGTCCTGCCCATTGTGTCCCACAGGATATGCAGTGGCTGTGGGTGAATTCAACAGAGATGGCACAGAGGGTAAGAATGTCAGCAGCCCAGGATTGTGGGAGATAAAGGTGGGAGGGGTTATGGATGTCAAACCTGGAAGAGGCAAAGATTAAGGCCTCTAATGCTTTTTCTCCTCCTTCCCTAAAATGTTTTCTTTCCTGCTTGCAGACTTTGTGGCTGGAGTACCCAAAGGGAACCTCACCTATGGCTATGTAAGACCCCTACTGGCCCTCCCCCTATCCGATCCATTTTCTCTATCATTCCTTCCTTCCTTCCTTCCCTCACTCACTCATTCATTTCTTTTTTTATGTTTTTTATATTATAGTATTGTTTTCTCACTTAATAGTATTTTATTTCCCCCCTCCCACACTTACATGTAAAGATAGTTTTCAACATTCATTTTTTTAAGGTTTTGAGTCCTCAATTCTTCTCCCTCCCTCCCTTTCCTCCCCCCTCCCCAAGACAGCAAGCAATCTGATATAGGTTATACAGTACAATCGGGTTCAACATATTTCCACATTTCACTCATTTATTGAGTGCCTGCTGTGTGCAAGGTACCGTGCTAGGGGCTGAGGAGATATTCTCTGCCCTCAAAGAACTAACAGTCCAGCAGGGTGGGAGGGGGATTGATAATGCACACAAGCAGCTATAAACAGAGGGTAGGAGGGGCAGCTAGGTGGTGCAATGGATAGAGCACCGACCCTGGAGTCAGGAGGACCTGAGTTCAAATCTGGCCTCAGACACTTAACACTTACTAGCTGTGTGACCCTGGGCAAGTCACTTAACCCCAATTGCCTCACCAAAAAGAGAGAGAGAGAGAGAGAGAGAGAGAGAGAGAGAGAGAGAAAGTAGGGAGAGAAATCACTTTACTCTGGAGGAAGCAGAGATGTCTCCATCAGATGTCTCCAGAGCTGGGCTTTGAAGAATGGGATGGTATCAGCAAAGATGAAAAGAGGTTCCACATGTCTTGTTATTTTGATGTAAATGGTTACTAAGCTAGTTTAGTTGTTTCCATTAATGTTTAATGTTATTTCTAAATAAAACATTTAAAAAAATGGAGATGGAGAAAGGCAAGCCAACAGTCCTATCTGACTGGAGTGTAGAGTATGTGAACAGGAATAGTAAGAAATAAAATCCCAAAGGTAAATGAGGAGTCAGAATTTTATCCAGTAGGCAGTGGGAATCTATTGAAGGTCTGGGGATAAAGGAGTGAAATAATTAGTTATGCTTTAAGAAGATTCATCTTAGAGGCTAAGATTGGTATAATTGATACACTTGGAGTCAGAGAGACCTGGTTTTGATTCCTGCCTCAGACACTTACTAAGCTATAGAATCCAGAGCAAGTCACTTGACATCTCTGGGCCTCAGTTTCCTTGTTTGTCTAAGGAGATAAATGATGTCTAAGATCCTTTCTGCCTCTAAAATCTACAATCCTGTTATTTATGATGCTATAATCTGGCAACAAGGGGGTGAGACCAGTTTTTAAAACAGTACAGGTGAGCAGTCACAAGGATTTGAACTAGGGTGGTGGCTGTTAGAAGAAAGGGCCTCAATTTCCTCATCTGTAAAAGGATGGGATTGGACCAGATCATTTCTAAGGGTCCCTCCAGCTCTGACATTCAGTGATCTAACAACTAGTGTAGAGAGAGAATTAACAGAATTTGGTGACTAGGTTGATTCAGGGGTAAAATATGGCCTAGTTTCAAGCCCAGCGGTGCCGTTAGCAGAAATAGACATTAGAACAAGGCACAGGTTTAAAGGAGAAAGAAATGAGTCCGGCTCCAGACGCACTGAATTTAAGGGTCTGGTGGGACATGCAGGTGGAAATGTCCAACAGACAGTTGGAAATACTGATCTCAGCCTGGGAAAGAGGCCAGGCTCAACTCTATTTTTGTCACAGCATGGCTCTCGCCAACGCCTGGGTGTCTGTCCCGTGAGTCTTCTCCAGTCTTTCCAGGGAACTTTGGGTGGGCTAGAAGTCCCAGTATTGTGTATACCCGCACCAACACCGCTATTTCTTCTCATCACCCAGGTCACCATCCTCGATGGTTCTGATGTCCAGTCGCTCTACAACTTCTCAGGGGAACAGGTGAGGACAACTTTCCAACCCTTTGCTCGCATCCCCAACCTGCCATGCTCCCTACAACCTCCTGCCCCCTCCCCAAGTCCGTAATGCCCCTTGGCTTATTGCCCAGTCTTATCCCCTTCCCTAGATGGCCTCCTATTTTGGCTATGCTGTTGCTGCCACAGACGTCAATGGGGATGGGTAAGTAAAAGAAGGGGCAGAACATTAGTATTTCTGGGGCCTGGGTAAGTACCATAAAAGTGGGTGGGAGACAGAGACCATGGGACGTTGGTCCCTACCATCTGAGACCCTGGCATGAGTAAAGTTGCTGCTGGTCCAGCAGGAGTGGAGGGTGGGGGTGCAGGCAGGAGCACATTTGCAGATCAGTCTAAGGCTGGGGGAAGAGGGGCCATTCTGTGGTAGCTTCTGGCGCCACTAAATTTCAGTACCCTGGAGCTCAACCCCAGCTGTCCTGACTTAGTTATGGCTGAGGTATGGGGTTGGGATTTAGGAGAGGGAGCAGAGATTGCTAGTTTCTTCCTGTCTTGGGATCTAAAAAGGTTAGGTAAAGACTTGAGGACAAACCCCTGAGTTCCTCTGGTTCAGCCCTGGGTATCTGGCTTCTCCTGGCTCAGACAGAAGGGGATGGCCGGGAATGAGGGATCAGGAAATCCTGATTTTTCCCCCCTGGCCAGGCTGGATGACCTCCTAGTGGGGGCCCCACTGCTAATGGATAGGACGGCTGATGGACAAGCTCAGGAAGTGGGTAGAGTATATATCTACCTCCAGCGCCCATCAGGCATGGAGCCTACGCCCGACCTTACCCTCACAGGACTTGATGAATTTGGACGGTTTGGCAGTTCCCTGTCCCCCCTGGGAGACTTGGATCAGGATGGCTACAATGGTGAGAGCCTTGGGATGAAGAGGGCCTGGACACTTGGATGTGAGGAAGATGAGGGAGTTGAGCTGGAGAGACTAAGAGCTCAGACACCTGAATCTGGTGGAGAGTGGGATGAACCGGGGGGCTTGGGTGCCTGCGATTTGGAGTGTGGAGTTCTGTTTCCCTGGATGGCAAAAAGATGTGGATAGATGAGTAAAGACCTAGTTCTAAGGGCAATGAAGGGGAAAGGGGAAAGAGTATGAACACTTCTCTCTGAGGAGTTATAATGTCTGAATTCAAAGGAAATGAGTCTGAGGGTCTAGGTGGAACCCAGGAGCCAGATGGCCAGGTCGTAAGGGGACAGAAGAGTGGGCATTGAGGTCTAAGGACACTACTGAGGGCCAATCTGGGCAGCCGTGTATGGACCTAGTAGGGCATCCTCATGTGTATCTTTCAGATGTCGCCATTGGAGCCCCATTTGGGGGGCAGACACAGCAAGGAGTGGTGTTCGTGTACCCAGGGGGCTCCAAAGGGCTGGGCACAAAACCCTCCCAGGTGCTGCTACCCCTCTGGCAACCGGGACATGCCCCTGATTTTTTCGGCTTCGCTCTTAGAGGGGCTCGAGACCTGGATAACAATGGATATCCAGGTGAATGCAAAGATACTCCCTTTACTTGATGTCTGGATCCTTTTCTCCCTCACGTCTGAGTCCAAACACCCACCAGGGGACGCTTAGATTCTTTGTCAAATGAACCATCCCCATGTCCCATCACCTCTTCCAACAGAGGAAAATCAGCCTCTGAGTGCAATCTCAGCTATGGCCACCAGAGGGCCACACCCCCAGCCCAGGCTCCATTGTGTTTAGAAAGCTGAGGATTTCAGTTTAGGAGAACACTAAGGCCCCTCAATGACAATCTCTTTGTAAAAAACTTGATGTGCATTTCCTTTTTTATGGTGTCTCACTGATCCTCCTATGTAATCTTTGTCCTCCCCTAACAAACAAGCACAGCCAAAACAAGATAAACACCTCGGGGTCATGGATTCAAATCCTAACTGTGACACATGCCGGCTGTGTGACCCTGGGCAAATTGCTTAACCTCTCCGTGCTCAGGGCAATTCTCTAAGATGCAGAGACGGTGGTCTTCTACATGGGTCAAGGAGAGGCTCCTGTTAGCTGTCTCTATCCCAAGCCAGACAGATGAATGCATTGCTCATGTATGAAAATGTATGCTTGGTTCACCATCTGTAGTGTACCACCCTTCTGCTGAAAAGTGGAGGGCATGCTCTCTGTCTATCTCCTGAATTCACAATTGGTCTGTGTGTCACGTACTCTGGTGTCCTCCTTTGTTATTTTCCATTATGTTACTGTGTAAATGGTCAATTGTTCCCAGGAGAGATGTTAGCTCAGGGTTCACTCACTCTCTGTGTGTACGTGTGTGGTTTTCTTGCAGACCTGATTGTGGGGGCCTTTGGTGTGGACAAGGCTGTTGTGTACAGGTATAGCAGGGAGATGAGGGTCATGGGAAAACTTTGGGACCTTTGGGAGTCCAAGAAGCTGAGTGGGAAGTGGCTGGAATCCAAGAAGTCTAGGCTTCTGAAGCCCTGTTTTCAAGGGGCTGGGGAACAAGGTAGAGCTCTACAGATCTTCCTCTTCTTCCCTCTGACCCTGATACTCCAACCAGGGGCCGCCCAATCATCTCGGCCAGTGCCTCCCTCACCATCTTCCCTGCCATGTTCAACCCTGAGGAACGGAGCTGCAGCTTGGAGGGGAACCCCATGTCTTGGTGTGTAGCTGGGGGAGCAAATCTCTCCTGGGCCCAGGTTGGGAGTCGAACCAGTTCTGGGAGGACTAGACCCTTGGGTCTATGCCTTGGGGTGGGGGTGGAGGTAGAGATCCTGGGTCAGTGTTGTGCTCCTGGGGACTGGGGAGACAAGCAAGGGGCTGGGTTGGAGGCAGGGAACTGGGCAGATTGTGGGCCTGTAGACAGAGTCCATCTTTTTTTACCAATCTCCTATCTCTCCCCAGCATCAACCTGAGTTTCTGTCTTAACGCCTCTGGAAAGCACGTCCCAGACTCCATTGGTGAGAGTCCCTTAGGGCCCTAGAAGGGTGGTCAGTCCACAGGCATTTATTTAACACGGACTGTGTGCCAGTCGCTGTGATAAGTCCTGAGATACAAAAAAGGGTAAAACACAGTTCCTGCCCTTGAGGAACTCACATTCAAATGGAAGAGACAACATGTAAACAGCTATTAATCTACGGCATATCTACAGTGTAAATGGGGGATAATCTCAGAAGGAAGGCAATGGAAGTGAGGGGACCAGAAAAGACCTCCTAGAGAAGGTGGATTTGAGCTGAGTCTAGCAGAAAGCCAGGAAATGGAGTTGAGGAGGGAGAACATTCCAGGCCAGTGCCAAGAAATGGAACAAGGAGATGAATGTAAGCTCCCTGAGGACAGGGACCAACTTTTCCAGATCCCCGGCACTTAGCACGGTGCCTGGCACATAGTAGGTGCTTAATAAATATTTAATCAGTGGTTGAAAAGAAGACCAGTGTTGCTGGATTATGATCCAGAATACAAAGAGCACAAGAAGGCAGGCAAGGAAGGAAGGGGACAAGTTGTAAAAGGCTCTAGAAACCAAGCAAAGGACTTTCTAGTGGATACTGTTGTTGAGTTCGAGTTAAGAGTGTGATGGGGTCATCAGAACTGCACTTTCAGAAGATCACTTTGGCAGCTGAATGGATTGCAGTTCAGAGAGACTTGAGGCAGGGAAACCAACCTCCCAGTGTGAGGTGATAGGGGTCCAACCAAGCAAAGAGAAAAGGAGAGGGGCAGCTAGGTGGCGCAGTGGATAAAGCACCGGCCCTGAATCCAGGAGGACCTGAGTTCAAATCCAGCCTCAGACCCTTGACACTTACTAGCTGTGTGACCCTGGGCAAGTCATTTAACCCCAATTGCCTCACCAAAAAAGAGAGAGACAGAGAGAGAGAGAGAAAGAAAAGGGGAACTAGGTGAGAGATACTGTAAGGTAGAAATGACAAGACTTGGCAACAGTCCAGGTATGTAGAGCGAGTCCAAGTGAGAAGCAGAGGTTGTGAGCCTGGGTGACCGGGGGGATGGTGGTGGCCTCCCCACTTACAGGAAGGCCAAGGAGCGCAGAATACTCTGGAAGAAAGATGAGTACTGACTCGGACATGCTGAGTTTGAGGTGTCCAAGGGACATTCAGTTTAAGAAGTCCAGTAGGCAAGACTGGAAGTGAAGAGAGAAGTTAGGGCTGGATAAATAGATCTGAGAGCTGATCCTGGAGTTGATGGAATCGCCAAGTGAGATGGTATAGAGGACCCAGAATAATACCTTAAGGGAATCCTCACAGTGAGTGAGCATGAAAATCCAGAAAAGAAGATGGGGAAGGGTCAGAGAGGTAGGAGGAGAACTTGGAGAGCAATGCCACCAAAATCCTGAGAGGAGAAAAGATCCAGGAGAAGAGGGGGATACACAAGGTCAGAGAAGCCAGAAGGATGAGGGGGAGAAAAGCCATTTGATTTGGCCATTGAGAGGTCATGGGTGACTTTGGAGAGAGCAGCTTGACTTGAATGATGAGGTCAGAAGCCAGGCTGCAGACTGCAAAGTATTGAGGGAAATAAGGAGAGTAAGCATTTACACAGTTCCTACTATGTGCCAGGCACTTTTACAAATACTATTTCATTTGATCCTTACAACAACCCTAGGAAATAGGTGCTATTATTACCTCCCTTACAGTTGAGGAAACTGAGACAAATAATGGTTAAGTGACTTACCAAGGGTCACACAGCTAGTAAGTGTCTGAAGCCAGACTTGAACTTGGGACTTTCTGAAACCAGGCCCAGCAATTTAACTACTGTGCCACCAGCTGCCTCTGATGAGGCAAGGGGACAAATAGCTCCTATGTCTTTAAGAAAATCAGCTAATGGGGCAGCTAGGTGGCACAGTGGATAAAGCACCAGCACTGGATTCAGGAGAACCTGAGTTCAAATCCGGCCCAGACACTTGACACTTACTAGCTGTGTGCCCCTGGGCAAGTCACTTAACCCTCATTGCCCTACCAAAAGAAAGAAAAAATCAGTTAGTGGACAGAGTGCTGTTCCTGGAGTCAGGAGGACCTGAGTTCAAATCTGGCCCAGACACTAACTAGCTATGTGACCCTGGGGCAAGTCATTTAACCCTGATTGCCTCCCTAAGCCCCCAAAACAAACCAAAAAAAGGGGGAAAAAAAGAAAAGAAAACTCGCCAGTAAAGTTGAAGAAAAGAAACCAGGCTTCTAAGTAGGGAAGGAAGGAGGAGAGATGAGTTCTAGAGGGCTGGACTCCTGGGTCCAATGACTCCCCCTCCCCCTACTTTGTTTAGGTTTCACTGTGGAACTTCAGCTGGACTGGCAGAAGCAGAAAGGGGGCATTCGCCGGGCACTATTCTTGGCCTCACAACAGGCATCCTACACCCAGACCCTACTCATCCAAAATGGAGCCCATGAGGACTGTCGGGAAATGAAGATCTACCTTCGGGTATGACCACACCCATTCAGAGTCCTACTCATTGGGTGGGAGTTAGAGGAGATGGATACCCTTGGGCTCTTCTTCTGGGAGGGCAGGACAAAATTTTAGGGATAGTGGATGCAAAAAAACTCCAAAACCTCTGCATGAGGGAGGTAAGGAAATAACCCAGAGATACTTGGAACAGTTGGTGGGGGTGGTGAGTGACTACTGTAATGGGAAGGGATTAGGGGAGCAGAAGACTGGTGTCTGGGATCCTTAGATTCTGGAGAAGAAATATTCCTTCAACTGGAATACACTGAAGATCAAGTCTCCAAAGGCCTTACAACATTCACAATAGGCTACATAGACTGGTTGTGCTTAAGGGAAAGATCCTAAGGTCCAATCACGAAAACTGGAATCATTCCCTACGTGGACCCAGGCCCAGTCTCCCAGCTCGACATCAGGCTGCATGGGAAGGGAAAAGGGGCAGGGGTGGGGTGAGAAGGATGGAGCTGTTCCCTGTAACCCGGAGCTGGGTCCACAACTCTCCCATCCCTATTCAATGCCTTTCACTATTGTCCCCAGAATGAGTCTGAATTTCGAGACAAACTCTCCCCAATACACATTGCCCTCAACTTTTCTCTGGACTCCAAAGCACCTCCAGACACCCATGGCCTCCATCCAGTGCTACACTACCAGAGCAAGAACCGAATTGAGGATAAGGTATGAGGGGATTAGGGGATTAGAGGGGGCAGAGCCTTTACAGGGAGCAGGTGAGAAGTAGGAAACAGGGGCAGCTAGGTGGCGCAGTGGATAGAGCACCGGCCCTGGAATCAGGAGGACCTGAGTTCAAATCTGGCCTCAGACACTTAACACTTACTAGCTGTGTGACCCTGGGCAAGTCACTTAACCCCAATTGCCTCACTTAAAAAAAAAAGAAGAAGAAGGGAACAGGAAATGGAGGGATTTGGTCTCTTGAGCCAGGAAGGTCTGGGTTCAAATCCTGACTCTACTACTTAACTATGTGAGCCTTGGTTTTCCCCATTTTGTAGAATGGGGATAGTAATATCTGTAGTACCTAACTCACAGGATTCTTGTGAGACTCAAATAAGAAAACTGGGTGGCCCATGAGGCTTAGTGCAATTATAAACTAGTAAAACTGTAAGCACTAAGACTGTCTGGGGACACCATGTCTATGTAAAGTATTTTGTAAAGTGCCATAGAAATGTCAGTTACGATTATTCTTATTTCTATAACCAGTTAATTATTAAAACCCATCTCATACACAATTATAATTATACTATGTTATATCATATTATATAATGTATGGTATATAATTTTATTATAGAATATATCATGTTATATATTTATTATAATAAATTATATATAATTTAATGATGGTGTTGGAGTTGGTGGTGATGGTGATGAGAGGAAGAGGAGGAAGAAGGCCATGGGAAGGAAGAGTTGGAGTTTAGGAAGATGGCATTCTGGGAAGGGGGAGGCGCCTACAGGTAGCCCATGGGAGGACAGGGCCGGGTTTTTCTGGAGAGGGGCTAAATTAAAGGGCATATCCCAAACTCTCCCTCCTCCTTCCTTGTCCTCCTTAGGCTCAGATCCTTCTGGACTGTGGAGAGGACAACATCTGTGTGCCTGACCTACAGCTCGAAGTGTTTGGGTAAGTGGGGTTGAAGCCGTAGTGCCCAGATGACCGAGGCTCTCTGTGTTCAAGGGGCTTGGAAAGTGAGGGGCAGAGGCTAGGGCAGTTCTAGCTAACACCTTGGTCCTGGGAATGGAGAAGGGGGTTCTGCTGAAAGGCTTAGAAGGACTTGGAGACAGGATGCTTGGAAAGAGGAGAGAGTACAGTGTGGGTGCTAGAAGTTTGGCCTCTGACATTTGTGAGCCAGGGCAAGCTGTTTCACCGGTTTCCTCATATGTAAAATGAGAGGAGTGGAGCAGATGACATCCAAGGTCTCTTCCAGCTCTAAATGTACGATGCCATGCATAGTTCTCCCCAACAGAGCCATAAACAGGAGTTCTGGCCCCCAGGGCATGTTGGGTGGATGTTGGGGTGGAGTGATGCTCCTTACCCAGAAGGAAGTCTGTTGCAGTTGAGTGCAGTAGTAATGGGAGGAGTGTGGGGGGGAGCTGTCCCCTTAGAGTAGTGCTTATTAAAGTGTGGTCCCCCCACCCCTGCAGGTCTGGAGAAGAGGGGGCATGTCACTGGGGGAGGGAATGCTCTGAGCCAGAGGTGGCACCCTTGGGGTAACATCCAAAGAGAGTCCCGGCTCTTCCACCCAGGATGGCTAGGGCAGGCCCATTTCCCTTCATGGAGGCAAATTTTCCTCGTTTGTGAAAAGAGGGAGCTGGCTTGGTTTGGTCCTGCTCTAGGGCTGGTGAGGCAGGGCCTGGGTCTCTTGCCAAAATGTGGGCAATTTTTCCTTGACCCTTGAGCCCTAATGTGTGACACTGCCACCCTCCCTCCTGCCAGGGATCAGACTCAAGTATACCTGGGTGACAAGAACGCCCTAAACTTGACCTTCCATGCCCAGAACTTGGGAGAAGGAGGGGCCTACGAGGCTGAGCTTCGAGTCACTGCCCCCCCAGAGGCTGAGTACTCAGGACTGGTCCGCCACCCCGGGGTGAGTGGGGCTAAAGGGAAGGGATGTGTGGGTCTCATAACTGGGAAAGCCTGAGCTGGGAAGGGGCTGGGGTGACTGAGGCAGGACAGGCTGGGGACCCCCCACCCAGAGAACTGGAGAGAGTGCCAGTGCTGCTGTTCTTTTCCCATAGAATTTCTCCAGCCTAAGTTGTGACTACTTTGCTGTGAACCAGAGCCGTCAACTTGTCTGTGACCTCGGGAACCCCATGAAGGCTGGAGCCAGTGTGAGTGGGAGGACGATAGGGTCAGGGTCAAAGGTGACAAGAGCCAGGGGAGGGGTAGATCTGGGAATGGAGTGGAGTCAAGTGAAGGGGCTCCAGCATAGGATTCTTCAGGCAGGCTCCCTTAATAAATGTTTGTTGATTGACTAGTCTGGAGTGGGACAAAGCCAGGGGAGGGAAGGGGGCCTGAGCAGCTGAGAGGGGAAAAGGAGAAGGAAGAGTGACAGGAAGGAGAGTGGGGTTGATGAAAGAAAAGGGATTGAGCTGAACATTTGCTGACGTTTATATGATGCTTTGAGGTTTGCAAAGGGTTTTACATAATTCTCTCCTTTGAGCCTGACCAGTCTCCACCCCTCCTTCCTTCTCTCTGGCTACAGCTGTGGGGGGGCCTTCGATTCACTGTCCCTCATCTCCGGGACAACAAGAAAACCATCCAGTTTGATTTCCAGATTCACAGGTAGGGACGGGGCCAGGGCCTGTGGGTAGGAGGAGAGGAGAGAGACCCAGCAGGGGAAGAGAGTGTCTGTTGGACCAAAGGCCTCTCTGCCCTGGCTCACAATCTTCTATTTTCTTTCCCCTCCCTTCTTTGTTCTTTGTCCTTTGTCCTGCAGTAAGAATCTCAATAACTCTCAGAGTGAAGTGGTTTCCTTCCTGCTCTCGGTGGAGGCTCAGGCCCAGGTCTCCCTGAACTGGTTAGTCACAGGGGCATGGTTAGGGATCTGGCTTGGGCACTGGGCTGAACCTTCCAAAGGGATCTGGGATCCACACTGACCCTTCTCTCTCTCCCCCCAGGGTGTCCAAGCCAGAGACGGTGCTATTCCCAATGAGCGGCTGGCAACCCCAAGATCCGCCCATAGAAGGGAACCACATTGGCCCTGAGGTCCACCACGTCTATGAGGTGAGAAGGGAGAAATAGAAGGGAGGCTGGCAGAGGGAGGGGGAGAGAAGAAGAGAAGCCCAGGGAAGAATCAGAATTCCATGGAGAGTTTAGAGACTGTTGAATCCCACCCTATCGATTTTTAAAAATTTTATTCTTATTTTGAACTTAACAAACACCAAATCAAATGGACATTTACACACACACACAGTAGAACAGAAAAAGATGATTGTACGTGAGACAGAAGGTATCTGTTTAGTATCTTTTGGAGGGGGGGCAGGGCAATGAGGGATAAGTGACTTGCCCAGGGTCATACAGCTAGTAAGTGTCAAGTGTCTGAAGTTGGATTTGAACTCAGGTCCTCCTGAATCCAAGGCTGGTACTTTATCCACTGCGCCACCTAGCTGCCCCTTTTTTTTGTTTGTTTTTTGTTTTGGGGGGAATTTTTTGCGGGGCAATGGGAGTTAAATGACTTGCCCAGGGTCACACAGCTGGTAAGTGTCAAGTGTCTGAGGCCAGATTTGAATATAGGTACTCCTGAATCCAGGGCCGGTGCTTTATCCACTGCGCCACCTAGCTGCCCCTTCTTACTCTTTTTAAGCATAGGAGCTCAACCTGTAGCATTCAAAGCTATTCTGTCAGTCTCTGCTTTGTCTTGGCCTTCCTTTTGTTCTCTGCTCGGCATTTAAACAAATGTCTGAATGACCCTCTTTTCTTTCACTGTTCCCCTACCTCCTCCCTCTCCATCTCCCCCCTATTCTCCTACCTTCCTACTATTAAAAAAGGAAAAGGAGAAAGGAAAAATGAGTTCTGGTAACAAACACACATAATTAAGGAAAACAAAATCCCACCTTGACTATATATATTGAACCTACCCCAATTCTATCAGGAGACACTATTACTGACAGTCTTCTGCAGTCATAGTCGGTCTTTGCATTGGCATCGGTCAGAGTTCTCAAGTCTTTCACATGCAGCCCTCTCACTTTACAGATGAGAAAACTGAGGCCCATCTTTAAAGTGAGGGCTTAGGACTTGAGATGATCTCTACATATCTGATAGCTCTGAGTCTTGTCATCCTATGAATGGCACACAGGAAAGTGGAGGTGACACTGGAGGGGGATGAGAGGCAAAAGGAGAGGCAAGGACTAGTGGCTGCTGGTCAGAAATGAGAGACTGTGGCACATTGCCTTCATTGGGGGAACAAGAGAGGGCAAGGGAGAGATCCAGCACAATTCTACAAAGTACCCATGGGGACCAGAAGGAGGGTAGGGGCCCTGGGAACTGAGAGGCGGGACAAATACCAGGAATCAGTAGAGCTGGGACACTGCACCGATGGCTTCCTGCAGGGGCTGGGGCTGTGAGAGAGAAGAAGGTATTTCTGTAGCACTTTAAAGTTTGCAAAGGAAAAAACCATGGAAACATTGTCTCATTTGACCTTCTGGAAACAGTTATGAGAGACCAGCAGCCCAGGTGTATTACTTTCATTTTATGGTTGAGGAAACTGAGGCTCAGGGAGGTTGTCAATGGGTGTTCAAGGAGGATTAGCACGTCTGGGTCTATTTCTACCACTGACCATCAGCATGGAAGCTTTGGCCTGCTCCATTTCTTTTTTTTTTTTTTTTGAAGTGAGGCAATTGGGGTTAAGTGACTTGTCCAAGGTCACACAGCTAGTAAGTGTTAAGTGTCTGAGGCTGGCTTTGAACTCAGGTGCTCCTGAATCCAGGGCTGGTGCTCTATCCACTGCGCCACCTAGCTGCCCCCCTGCTCCATTTCTGACTGGGGCTGGCTCATTCTTGCTTAGACATCTGGATACCGATGCCCCACTCCCAGCCCTCCTAAGGGTCATTTTTGGTGTCGGACTTGGTGGAAACACCCTCAGCCTAGCTCACTTCAGGTCAGAATTCCTGAGCTCAGGCAAACCATCAGCCTCTGCTTCCTAGGTAGCTTGGGCTACTATGGTCAGCAGAAAGAGATGTTTCTTCCTGCTCTCTAATAGACCTGCAAGGTCTATTTAGGAGGGAAGTTCTGTTTTGGATATGTTGAGTTTGAGATGCCAATGGGATAGGTAGGTAGGTAGATAGGTAGATGATAGACAAAGATAGATAGATGATTGATAGATGATAGGTAGGTAGATGATAGATGGATATATAGAGAGAGAGATGATAGAAAGATAGGTAGGTAGGTAGATGATAGATAGATAGATAGATAGATAGATAGATAGATAGATAGATAGATAGATAGATAGATAGATAGATAGATAGAGATAACCAGCAGGCAGCTAATGATGTGGAATTTGGGAGAAAGATTAAGACTGAATATATAGGGGCAGCTAGATGGCGCAGTGGATAGAGCACCGGCCCTGGATTCAGGAGTACCTGAGTTCAAATCCAGCTTCAGACACTTGACTCTTACTAGCTGTGTGACCCTGGGCAAGTCACTTAACCCCAATTGCCTTGCCAAAAAAAAAAAAAAAGACTGAGTATATAGGGGCAGCTAGGTGTGGCGCAGTGGATAGAACACTGGCCCTGGAATCAGGAGTACCTGAGTTCAAATCTGGCTTCAGACACTTAACACTTACTAGCTGTGTGACCCTGGGCAAATCACTTAACCCCAATTGCCTCACTAAAAAAAAACACAATAATTTTTTTTAAAAGACTGAATATATACATTTGGGAGTTATCTTTGTAGAGATGACACTCAAACTTTGTCTGAGAGCAGATGAGCTCACTAGGTAGAGAAAGAAGAGAAAGAGGCTCAGGAAAAATCCTTAGAGGAAACCTAAGTTTCAGGAGTAGGAGGTAGATGAGGAACCACCAAAGGAGGCTGAAAAGGACTAATCAGACTAGTAAGTGGAAAACCAAGAGAGACAATGTCCCAGAAGCTAAGGGAAAAGGGTATATTCTGTAGTAAGGGATGGTCAGGAGTATTAAAATCTGCAGTGATCAAGGTGTATGGGTCCTGAGAAAAGGCCACCAGATTTAGCCTTGAGAAGTTGTTGGTGACCTTATAGAAAGCAATTTCAGCAAAGTGTCAACAAGTCAGACTGCAAGAAGTTGAGAAATAAGTAATCTTGGGGTAAAGGATAGAGGGACTTAGAAATACGTACAGGTCAGTAGTGCCAAGATCAAGGTGAGCCAGAGCTGAGGTCAGTACCAGGACTGAAGCATCCCCTACTAATGGCTCCATTCTTCTTTTCCTCAGCTTATCAACCAGGGTCCCAGCTCCATCAGCAGAGGGATACTGAAGCTCAGCTGCCCGCTGGCCCTGGATAAGCAGCAGCTCCTCTACATCACCAACATTTCAGGGCTTAGCAACTGCACATCTAATCACAATCCCAACCCACAGAAACTGAAGGTAAGGAAATAGGCAGTGGGACAAGAGGGAGACGGGAGGTGTGGAGGGATGTGGGATCTGAGCTCTGGAAAAGAGCTCTAGGGAAGGGGACACTGCTCCGTTCAGTTCACTTCACTTCATGGTCATTTATTATTCTGCCTGCTGTGTGTAAAACACAGTGGTAGCTCTTGGGGAAGATGCAAAGTTTAGGTAAGGTAACGTCCTTGGCCCCATGGAACTTACAGATGAGATGAGATGTGTAAATACATATCATAGAATCACAGAATTTGAGAGTTGGAAGGAATCTCAGTGACAAAGGAAGCCCCATTCTAACATACCAGATGAGTGGTTGTCCACCCTGTTTGAAAACCTCCAAAGAAAGGAACTGTTGAAGAAATTTATCCTACTCTTGGGTACCTCTTATTGTGTGGAAGTGATTCTTGGCATCAAATCTAAATGTGCTTCTGTGCAACTTAATTGCTAGCAATTATATAGTGCCTACTATGTGCTAGGTACTCTACTAAACAAATATGATTTCATTTGATCTTCACAACCTTGATTTTTACCTACATTGTGAGGTGGGTACTATTATTATCCCCGTTTTACGGTTGAGAACACGGAGGCAAACTGCTTAAATGACTTGTCCAAAGTTGCATACCTGCTGAGTGTCTGGGAACAGTTTTGAACTCAGATCTTCCTGATTCCAGGCCCAGTGCTTACTAGCTCTATCTGTCTATGCAGTGTGCCACCTAGATGCTTGGTTCTTCCCTCCGAGGCCAAAATGAGCAAATCTGATCCCTCTTCCATGCATCGTTGATCAGTCGTTTCAACCACTTCCAATTCTTCGTGACCCCCATTTGGGGTTTTCTTGGCAAAGATACAGGAGTGGTTTTTCATTTCCTTCTCCAGCTCATTTTACAGATGAAGAAACTGAGACAGAGTTAAGTGACTTGTCCAGGGTCACATAGCTAATAAGTGTCTGAGGCCAGATGTGAACTCAGGAAGATGTGTCCCATGACAACCCTTCAAACACTTGAACACAACTGTCATATCTTTTCCAGACTAAACATGTCCAGATCCATCTGTCCTGACCTGTAGCCCCATTGCCATCCCAGGGGACCCCCTTCTAGACACTTTTCCAGCTTATCCAGTACCTAGGCCTGATCCCGCTATCCTAGAAGAGATCTGACCTGGAGAGTACAGTGGGATTTCTCACCTCCCTATTCCTTCATCTTTAAGATTTTGTCTCTCTACTTTTCTAACTTTCTTTCCATAACTTTCTTGGATTGCTTTTTTTTCCTAATTTTTCCTCATTCTATCTTATTTTATTTTATTTTTTTAGTGAGGCAATTGGGGTTAAGTGACTTGCCCAGGGTCACACAGCTAGTAAGTGTTAAGTGTCTGAGGCCGGATTTGAACTCAGGTACTCCTGACTCCAGGGCCAGTGCTCTATCCACTGTGCCACCTAGCTGCCCCATATCTTATTTTATTTTTTGGACTTCTTTTTAAGTTTTTCCAAGATTTCTTTTTGGGCTAGTGACCATTTGATGTTACCTCCTCCCATCCTAACAGAAACCAAGATTCCCTCAGCTTTTCTTTTTCTTTTTTCTTTCTTTTTTTTGGGGGGGGAGGCAGTGAGGGTTAAGTGATTTGCCCAGGGTCACACAGCTGGTAAGTGTTAAGTGTCTGAGGTCAGATTTGAACTCAGGTCCTCCCAAATCCTATCCATTGCGCCACCTAGCTGTCCCTCCCTGAGCTTTTCTAACTTCCACAGCACACTGCTAAGTCACTTGGAGCTCTTGCAATTCAATTAGACCCCAAGATCCTTTTCAGAACAATCTCTGTCTATCTGTGCCTCCCTCACTTTCTGCTTGGGGGAGGTGTTCTTTTGTGCCCATGTGCCAAACTTTATATTTCTCTCATCAGAACTTCATTTTATTAGATTCAGTCTGCCAAGATGTTTTTGGATCCTAACTCAGTCATCTGCTGTGTTAGGTGTCCCTCTCAGCTTCATGTCATCCACAAAGTTGATGGGCATACCATCTATGCCTTTATCCAAGTCACAGATAAAAATGTTAAACCACTCAGGACCAAGCACAGAGCCCTGGGGCCTTTCACTGGAGACCTTCTGCCATGTTGATGTCAAACCATCAACAACTGCTCCCTGAGTCTGTCCATCGGACCAGTCCTGAGTCCATCCAGTTGTATTATCATCTAATTCATACTTTTCCAAGTTTTAAAAAAAAAAACCCATGAGATATTATATCAAATGACTGGCTAAAATTGAGGTAAACCATATCCATATCTTTTCTCTGATTTACTAGTTTAATAATCTTGTCACACACACACAATATGTAAGATTAGTCTGCCATGACTTTTTTTTATTCTGGGTCTCCCTATGTCACCTGAGTAGGAAGTACAACATTTATTCATAGATCAAACCCCACTGTCGATCAATAAGGAATGACTTGTTCTTGGTGCAGTCATGTTGGTTCTTTGCTATTATCACTTCTCTTTCTAGATATTAGACAACCATCTTTTAATATCCTTTCTAGAACGTCCCCAAGAATCAACATCAAGCTCACTGGCATGTGGTTTACAGATGATTCTCTTCCCTTTATGAAAAATCAGAACATCTGCCCTTCTGCACAGTTGTGGGAGCTCCTCTGCTCTCTGTGATCTTCCATACCTTGTTGATAGTGGCTCCCGATCCCATCTGCCCATTGTTTTGGGACCTGAGGATGTAGCTCATGTGGGTCAGTTGACTTGAATTCATCAAAGATGATTAAGTGCTCTTTTTCCATCTACTTACTTATCTTGGTCATCAAATCCACGTTTGCCATTTTGATTCTGTCATTTCCAATGAAAAGATCATTCTTCTTGGCAGAGAAAACAGAAACAAAATAAAAATTGAGCTGTTCTGCTTTTACCGATTGTCAGTCATTGTCATCCCATCTACCCTCCCAGCAAAAAAATAAAAATAAAAAAGAACTGAACTGCTCTACTTTCCTTCTGGTGTCAGTTATCATCCCATCCCCCACCCTGCCTTTGATCCTCCTGTTTCTCTCCAAATAACTTTAAAAGTGATTTTTATGAACCTTAGCTTCCCTCGACAGCCTTAGTCACTCTGATAGTTTTTACAGGACTTACATTTACGTTGACTTTACTTACATTTACACTCTTACGTTCATCATCTGTTACCAGGCCTTAATTCCATTTTCTGTACATTTCTTTTAAAAGTATACATCAGTTGATGAGTTTCCTGTGCATCCACATTGGTCTCTAGAGAAGTCTCATTTTTTGTTCCTCATTGGAATTGTTTCCGCTTGTGTCTTCAGGATTTCCTTCTTGAGCATCTCTCAGGCCTCCTGGGCTAACTATCGAAATATTTTAGTCTATGAGATCATACTTGCCTTTCCTCTGAACCCAACAAAGCCTGCTTTCCTAAAATCTAGGGTAGATATCGGGTTATTTCCCTCTCATCCTTCCAACCCTAGCAACTATTTCCTCCCTATTAGTGAGACTTGTATCCAAAATAGGATTCCCCCTTGATGGCTGCTCCACCTTTTGAAGGATGAAATGATTGCTAAGACATGTCAAAAAGTTATTAGACACTTATGTGGATTTCACGTTTTATTCGTACTATTGTTAAGTGCATAACAGAAGTACAGACAGAGTGCTTTTGTACTGGGGGTGGTCTTTGCAGGAAGGGAGAGAGGAATGAAGGAAGGCTTCCTGCAGGAAGTGGTGGTTGAATTTAAAAGGTGAAGAGAAAAAAAAAAGGTGAAGAGAGGAAGGGAAGACATTCCAGGAAGCTACGCTAGGGAGAGGCCAGTGATGCTGGTAGGAAAAGAGGAATGAAGGTAGACACTATTGAGAATCCAGGAAGGAGACAACAAAAATAGTTAGCAGTGAAGTAAACTAAAAGGAAGGAGCTCCTGGTTCATCAAACAAGGCTTCTCTAGAACAGAGATCCAAGGTAAACCAGCCCTGAAAATAGGGTCACCTCTACAGGGAAAGGGGAATGGAGTCTAACTTGAGTTTCTCTCCCCCCAGCTGGATCCTGAGGAGCCCCAGCACCAGATGCAGAGACGGGAGGCCTTAGGCCGGGGATCTACCCCTGGGCCTCGAGTTCTGGTAAGTTTGGAATTTGGGGAACCCTGGGACTGGGGGAATAGACTCAGGACCTGAGAGTTGCTGGAGGGCGTGGAGCCAGGGATTAGATTAGGAGCTAAATGTCCAGACTTCTAGGTCCTGGATACCTTACTCTTCTAATCCTTCTTCAGAAATGTCCTGAGGCAGATTGTTTCCTGTTGCGCTGTGAGCTAGGACAGTTACACAGGCAGGAAAGCCGAAGTCTACAATTGCACTTCCGAGTATGGGCAAAGACCTTCCTGCAGGTGAGTGCCTGATGCCAGACTTTCCCCCCTCCTTCTGTGTGCCTGTCTGTCTCCCCCTCCACCTGCCTTCCCTTCCTCTTCTTCTCCCCCTTCCCTCCCTATCTGTCCCTGTCTGTCTCCTTCTTCTGCTGTCCCTTCTCTTTCCTCTCCCCTTCCCCCTCCCTCTCCCTGTGTCTGACTTTCCCTCCCCCTGCCTCCCCTGCTCCTTCCTCTCCCCTCCCCCCTCCCTTTCTGTCCCTGTGGCTGTCTCCCCTCCCTCTGCCTCCCCTGCTCCTTCCTCTCCCCTCCCCCCTCCCTCTCTGTCCCTATGTCTGGAGCCCTCCCTCTGCCTCCCCTTCCCCTTCCTCTCCCCTCCCCCCTCCCTCTCTGTCCCTGTGGCTGTCTCCCCTCCCTCTGCCTCCCCTTCCCCTTCCTCTCTTCCTGTGATTTCATAGGTCCAGCTCCCAGTCAGGAGCTTTTTCTACCAATTGCAGACTGGCACCTTCTCTGCATCTTACACTACCAGAGATTTGCTTGGGGCCCAGAGAGGTCAAAGGGACTTCAGCCGGGGTCTTCCAAGGCCAGCTTGCTATCTACTACCCCATGCTAACCTTTATCATCATTCACTGGAATAAGAGATAGAGGAGCAGCCCTGGAGTCAGGAAGACGTGGGTTCGACTCCTGTTCCTGATTCATATGAGCTGTGGTTAGATCATTTAGCCTCAGAGTGCCACAGGCACTAAAACAATAAATGACAGATGAGTTGCCAGGATAAAGGCATATCTGGTATTCCCTAAACGGATGAAACAAAGGGGCCAAGGTGAATCCCCAAAGTTGATGTCTTTTTTCTTGCATCACAGTATTTTCCCCTTATGCACCTCCCTACACTGAACTTCTTGTAGCCCCCCAAAAAGGCAGGTAGTCAGAACCACTCTACAAGGTGTCCTTATCTGACAACATGTACCATCCCACCTCTCTAGTGAAAGGAAATAGGTCTAAGGATCCAACCCCCCGACCTTTCACCTCCAACTAACCCCACTCCCCCAACCTAGGGCCCCCAACCTCCACCTCTTCCTCCTCCTTCAAATTCCCATTCCCAATATTTACCTCCTCCCCTTCTCTGACCATTTTCTGAGCTGTGGACCCATGCTTCCACCTGGTGGACAAGATGTGTATGGCAGCCTCTCCTTCCTGACCTCTTCAATGACAAAGAGCCAGAAAGAAATTCACAAGGGGGAGACAGAGAGACAGAAATTCAGAGCAAGGAGAGATGGGGAGGGAAAGACCCAATTGGACAAAAACACACAGGCAAAAAAACAAAGAGGCAGACATGCTTTGGGAGACAATTCAATACAAGGCAACATTTATTGAACACCTACTGTGCGCACAGAACACTTTGCTAGTTCCTGGAGGGCATACTTGAATATAAGAAGGACCCTTGATTCTGCTGGTATGAGTCCTTCCTGCCCCAATCAGCAGCAACTCTTCTGTGCCTCAGTTTTTTGCCCAAACTTCATTACGTTTTGATCAAACTCTTCCTTGGCTGACATATGTAGTCCTTCTTTCAGAACCTTTTCAGGTTTACTTACTCTCCACCAGCCCCACCTTCAAGAGCCCATGGTTACCTCCAGGTCAGGGGAAGACTCGAGGTGATATGGGGGGATGGAGGGGTTAGATACAAATCTTTGATAAGACAGGATCTTGCACCCTCACAGTGGTTAAAATCCAAAAGAAGAGGGGGCAGCTAGGCAGCGCAGTGGTAAAGCACCAGCCCTGGACTCAGGAGTACCTGAGTTCAAATCCAGCCTCAGACATTTGACACTTAATAGCTGTGGGACCCTGGGCAAGTCACTCAACCCCCATTGCCCCGCAAAAAAAAAAAATATATATATATATCCAAAAGAAGGAATAGCTATGTGGGGCAGTGGATAGAGCACCATCCCTGGAGTCAGGAGGACCTGAATTCAAATCCAGACTTAGATGCTTACTAGCTGTATGACCCAGGGCAAGTCACTTAACCCCAATTGCCTCCCCCAAAAAATCTAATAGAAAGATATAACACTGGTACAAATAAACAATTATAGTACAAGGTACAACTTAAAATGCATGAGAGAGGGGGGCAGCTAGGTGGCACAGTGGATAGATCACTGGCCCTGGATTCAGGAGGACATGAGTTCAAATCCGGCCTCAGACACTTAACACTTACTAGCTGTGTGACCCTGGGCAAGTCACTTAACCCCAATTGCCTCACCAAAAAAAAAAAAAAAAATGCACGAGAGAGAGTCAGGCAAAGTTCTGAAGGAGGCCTGAGATAAGGAAAGGTCATTACTGAGATTATCAGACAAAGGTCTATGGACAGCATGACTATAGAGCTGGATTTTGAAGGATGGGTTGACAGACACAAGGATACTGTGAAGAGAAGACAGAAGGCTGGAAAGACAGAAACAATGCCTCGGTTTCCTCATCTATAAAGTAAGGCTTGCCCAGAAGACTTCCAAGGACCCCTTTTATCCTTTTTTTTTTTTTTTTAGTGAGGCAATTGGGGTTAAGTGACTTGTCCAGGGTCACACAGCTAGTAAGTGTTAAGTGTCTGAGGCCGGATTTGAACCCAGGTACTCCTGACTCCAGGGCCGGTGCTCTATCCACTGTGCCACCTAGCTGCCCCCCTTTTATCCTTTGATATGATGATGTGAAGAGACTCAAAACTACAGAAAAAAAATTGAGAAAAGAGATCTCTCTCCCTACCCCCTGAACTTATGGGGTAAGGGAATAGAGATGGCACTGACTTTCTCTTCTTCCCTTGCAGTGGGAACATCAGCCAGCCAGCCTACAATGCACCGCAGTATATGAAGCACTGAAAATGCCGTATCGGATCCTTCCCCGACAGCTGCCCCGAAAGGAGCTTCAGGCAAGTCGGGGACCTGGACCTCTAGTTGAGAAGCACAGGGAGGAAAGCAGAGGTGGGGGCCTCACCTCATAGTGCCTAGGACTTGGGTGGGTTCCCATCCCAGGTGTAGGGACCAGGCCAGGGCTTTGGGGTCCAGATACAGGTTGAGGGGAAGCCTGGAGTCCCCTGAAACCCCTTTCTCCTCCCCTCCAGGTGGCGACTGCAGTGCAGTGGACCAAAGCAGAGGGCAACCAGGGAGTCCCACTGTGGATCATCATCCTTGCTGTGCTCCTCGGCCTCCTGCTCCTCGGCCTCGTCATCTATGTCCTCTACAAGGTCAGTGGCAAGCCCAGGCAAACTCCCTCCATCCCCCAGGGCAGAACCTCCCAGACCCCCAGCAACAGTCTAACAGCCCCAGTCACGATGACTGCCCCATAACAACTCTGCTCACATGTTCTCTGGGGGCTGTGGCCACACCTTCAGCCACAGTGTCTGGAAGAAGCCAGTGAACAGTAAGATCTTAGATTCAAATCCTGGCTCTGCGACTTTGACTGAGTCACTTCCTGTATTGAGAGCTCAGTTCCTCATCTGTAAATGATAGAGCTGGACTAGATAGATGGCTGCTGGGGTCCCTTCCGGCCTTAAAATCTATGGGCAGGGGTGGCAGCTAGGTGGCGCAGTGGATAAAGCGCCGGCCCTGGATTCAGGAGGACCTGAGTTCAAATCCGGCCTCAGACACTTGACACTTACTAGCTGTGTGACCCTGGGCAAGTCACTTAACTCCCATTGCCCCGCAAAAAAAAAAAAAAAAATCTATGGACAGAAGGAGATTCTCTGGTGGGCTCACTGGGCACATATCTGGTGATTGCCAAAGGCAATGGGTTAGCTTTGCTGCTCTGTCTTCTCACACTGAGCATATAGGGAGCGACTGACCCTGTGTGGGGGACTTCAGGGGGAGGGGACAGGGACTTTGCACAACACTCACACGATGAGGATCAGGAGGAAAATGGTAGAAGAGTAGATGGAATCTTACCACTTTTATCCCCATCTCCCTCTGCCCATGAGATATTTCTGCTAACTTTCAAGAAACCAAGGAGAACTCACAGCCCCCCCCCAGATAATCCTGCCAGCTGCTTGAATCAGGAGGGGGGGAGATATGCTGAAGGGGTCTTGGAGGGAAGAAGAACTTGGAGCCCCTTGAGACGCTTCTGCTTAGGGATGCTTAGGGATTGGGGGGGGGGTTTAAATTCATTGCTTTCAGTGCCTCAGTCTAAGATCCAGATAGCCTGTCCCCCCTGCTTCAGGTAGCTCATTGATGTATTTCCTGTGACCCCAAGGCCAACTCCATGACCCTCATTATTGGCTCCCATACCCTCCAGTCTGGCCAGCCTGCTGAGGCCTTCCTAACCTTCACAAGCAGCATTCTGGAGTCAGTCAGGGGAGTAGAGGGGAGAAGCTAAGGGGGAACTGGGGGGATACAGTGCAAAGAAAGCCAGGAGGGAGATGGCTGGATGCTCACCTCTTTTTCTTCCCATGTCCCCAGCTGGGATTCTTCAAACGGTCCCTCCCATACGGCACTGCCATGGAGAAGGCCCAACTCAAGCCCCCTGCCACCTCGGATGCCTAAGATCTCCCTGCCCCAGACTCCTCATCCTGAAGGCCCTGACCCTCCCCAGCTGACTGGGGCAGGGGGAGGGAGCAGGTGCTTCCTAAAGGTGCTTAGGGTCAGGGAAGGGGGGGATTTGGTCTTCCCCCACCCTGGCTCAGAGACATACTTGAAGAGTTAGAGCTGGGGTTGGGAGAGCTGGGGACCCTCTCCCCAATGCACTGTGAAGGACCCTGCAACCCCAGCCCCTTGGAGACTTGGGACACAAAGCTCTTTGGCAATGGCTCCAGAACAGAGCTGGGAAGTCCAGTGCCAGATTCCCCGGGAACCAGCTGTCATTCCCCAGCTTTGAGGCTCCTAACAGGGGAGTTCAGTCCTTCGCCTTGTGAGAGATCCAAGGGCCAGAGAATCTTCTGACCTGAAAACCTGGAACTCTGTGGAGGGCAAATGCTCTGGACCTCAAGAGCCAGCCCGCCCCAGGCCTGGGTAAAGAAGGACCGCAGAGCTAGGAGGGTGGGCCCAGGCTCTGGCTCAGGACCGATTTAGAGACGGGACGGCCCGTTCTGTGCACCTGGCTCCAAGGAGAGCCAGAATTCGGATGAAGACAGGTCTCCAGAGGCGTCTGGCACTGACTGAGAACCCTGGGCCTCTCTAGGACTACTTGAGGATTCCAGCCCGGCTAGGACTCTGGGTTAGACTGATGTAGCAGCTCACCTGGAGGCAAGTCCAGGACCTGACTCAGGAGAAGTTGGAATCCCAGGAAGCCCAGGGCCCTGCTGGGAACTACAAGAGAGGCAGCTGCCAATCTGGAACTTCAATTTGGCCTCATTCCAGGGCCTAGGAGCAAGAGGGCCTGCCTGCCCGCCTGCCCGCCTGCCCTGGGCCAAGCAAGAATGTTCTTACAGCTGTAGTGATGCTGCCTCCTTCCCTTTCCTGCCCCTCTTCCTGGCCCTGGGGACATCCTGGGACTTATTTAAACTCTGTTGCAAGTGCAATAAACTTGGCTAGGGGCCACCACTGACCACAGGCCCAACTGTTGTCCTGCCCCACCCCCAAGACACACACACACACACACACAACTTCTGTGCCCTTTCAGGGCTCCTGGTTTCACTTTTTGTACTTGACCTCTTGTTTTACCTTTTCCCTGGGAATGGGGAATTAGTGTCTGAGAGGTGCCTGGAGAGAGATAAAATGACATGAGGAGAAAGAGAAATTCTCTTGGACTCTAGTCTGGAAGGATCAGGTTGGGAGGGGGGCTGGTGCTGAGGCCAATCAAGAGAGGGCATTATCATTTCCCAAACATCCGAAGGATGATCAGTCAGTGGTAACAAGATGCTAAAAGTCCAGGAGAATACTGGGAGAAGTTGAGCCAGGGAAGAGAAAGGCTGAGGGGGTCACTGGACCTTGCAGTCCTCTAAAGCATGATTTTTGAAGGGGGAAGGATACTTCTCTTTTCTGTATCTCTCCTTTGGGCCTGTAGCAGGAAGAGAGAAAATGACCTGAAGATGAAATTGAGATTAGACTTGAAGGGGGGCAGCTAGGTGGCACAGTGGCTAAAGCACCGGCCCTGGATTCAGGGAGTACCTAAGTTCAAATCCGGCCTCAGACACTTGACACTTATTAGCTGTGTGACCCTGAGCAAGTCACTTAACCCTCATTGTCCCACCAAAAAAAAAAAAAAAACAGAAAGAGATTAGACTTGAAGGATTTTCTATGATGTTTGGGAAACCCTAAAATTTGAAGGCAGCTGCCCAGAGATTGTCAGGCAGGTGGAGGACAATTGTCCTTCATAGACTGAGGTTGCAATGTTGGGATCTAGCCACTGGAGGGCAGCTTAGTCACAAACCCATGGACTGATGGTCTGAGGGAGGCTGTGGAACCATCACTCCCACCCCCAAGCTGTTCTGTGGTCTGTGACCCAGCTCTCCACTCCAGCCTAGCAGTAGTTGTATGTCCTCAAACATCCCTTTGGGGAAGTGAGGCTCCTTCTCAAGGGCCCCTGGGATGGTGAAGAATTGGTACTTGGGGGATGTGAGCAGGCAAGATAATAACAAGAAAGGTCAGGTTACTTCCATTCGGTCCATCCCAGTCTCAGTTCTCTTGGGGAATTTTTCCAAGTGTTTGTGGGGAGAGGAAGAGGAGGGACCTCCCTCCCAAGGAGTGAGGAAACACTGGCACCAAAAATATGGGTTCTTAGTTACATGGATTACTTCATCCATGCCCTTACCTCCTGCCCCGCAACCTTTCAGATCCTTTGTCTAGTATGTGTGGAGTCTCTCCTAAGGGCAGAACTTATGTGTGAGAGTAAGTGATTGGAGCTTGGCAGATGTGAGGGTGCCTGTTTGGGTGCAACCATGGGTGATCTCTGGTGAGTAATGTGACTCATCTTTTTTGTGAGGGATACATGTCCCATGACTCCCACAGAAGCTCAGGGTCTCTCAAGGACACACAGCAACTGACTTTGAGTTCAGATCAAGAAGGGGGTCTTAGAGATCACCTCATCCAACTTCCTCATTTTACATCTCAGGAAATGGAGGTGATGTGATTTGCCCAAGGTCATACAAGTGGTAAATAGCAGAACCAAGATTCAAGCCCAGGTCCTCCCAGTTCTAAATCCTATGCTCTTTCCACTTCATCAGAAAGAGAGTCCAGGGGGTGGCTAGGTGGCGCAGTGGATAAAGCACTCCTGGATTCAGGAGTACCTGAGTTCAAATCCGGCCTCAGACACTTGACACTTACTAGCTGTGTGACCCTGGGCAAGTCACTTAACCCCCATTGCCCTGCAGAAAAAAAAAGAAAGAAAGAAAGAAAGAAAGAGAGTCCAAAGTTTAATCCAGTTCAAGGTACAAATTGCTCCATCCCTAAACTAAGGGTCCATACCTTGCCTTCCCAAGATCTCCAAGCACTTAGAAGATGAGTGGGGCCTGAGTAAACCAAGAGAGCCTAAGAGAGGGGAGGAAGGCAGGAGCTGGAGTTTGGGGATGCCTGTGCCCCCACCCTCTCTATGCCAGACCAGAGGAAGAACAGAAAGCTGAGTAGTTGACCGCTAGAGGGGTACTGCAGAGGGAGCGACATCTGGCCAGCAGGAAGCTGATCTGGGGGTCTCGGGTTTCCCAACATCAATTAGAGCAGCCAGCCAGGCTCATTAGCAGCCTGGGGCGTAGAACTCATCAATAATAGATCCACCCCCATACTGCCCCCCCAAGCCCAGCCACTCACCAAGGTCACCCCTCCCCCTTCCACCCTTTCCTCCCCCTAACAATCCTTTCTCCCTTGAGTCAGATGCCCTTCCGCTCCAACAAGAGCCTTCTCCATTGTCTCCCTATCTTAAGAACTCTAATGAGGTATGGGGTAATCGTGGGTTATGAGGGTCAAAGATCTCTCTCTGTCTCTGTCTCTGTCTCATCTCTATCTCTACCTGACAAACCACCCCAGACGATCCTGTGCCTCAGTTTCCCTTCTAGAATAACAATAACTCATGTTTCTTTGACACTTGAAGGTCGGAAAAAAAAACGTTCTCCCTCTTAGCACCCATATCATTGTCCCTATTTTATAGACTAAGAAGCTGAGACTCAGGGGTTGTGGCACAACGGAGATTCAGACGCTAGCTGGGGGGCCAGTGCTCTTTCCACTCTATCAGCCAGCCTTTGGAATGCTGCTCTGATAGGGGTGAAATGGAAGAAGGAAGGAAAAGCAGTTCTGGGCTAAGAGTTCCCTTTTCTTCAACCTATGAAAAATAAGGAACCAAAATGTATTTCCACCTGCAGGGCAGCTGGCAAAGGTGAGGACTGGGACCAGATAACCCCTTGTCAGGCTCCCAGATAAGAACCAGGAATCCAGATACTCCGAGGTCCCACTGGTCCCTAACCTCTGATGCCTGGGTGGGGGGAAGGGGTCTAGATCCCAAGCCTCTGTCCTGGAAACTCTTTCAGCCTCCTTGAAGCAGGCCAGAACCCAGGTGGCCAGGACTCCAGTTTCCCAAGGCCTGCCCTCCTGTCCTTGAAATGGAGCCTGCCTGTCAGGGAAGGGAAATAGATCTTTTCCCTCCCAACATCAGATCGATGAGAGGGGACATGGTAGAGGAGATCAAAGTGTCCCAAAGATGGGAACATGAGCATCGGACCTCCCATCGATCGACTCACTGGGCCCCGTCCAGTTCTAACTCAGTGATTACTAGTCTCGAGATCTTGAGTCCTTCCCTCCTCAAGAAGCTGAGAATCTTGGCCACCAGCCCTCCCCCCCTCCCTAATCTATCCCCATTCCTGTCACCCTCCCCCAGACTCATTCTACTCTTCCTATCCCCACCCCCACCCCCAGAACCTTCTCCCTCTGGCATTCTGACTCAGGTTGTCCAGAGAATGGGCTTGGCATTCTGGGAGTTTAGGGGCTAGACGGTCTCTCTTTTTACCTTCTTTACTAAGGAAAGGGAAGGGGTAGCTGGGTGGTGCACTGGATAGAGCACTGGCCCTGAAGTTGGGAGGAACTGAATTCAAATCTCACTTCAGACACTTACTAGCTGTGTGACCCTGGGCAAGTCACTTAGCCCCAGTTGCCTTAAACATCAGGGGCCATCTCCTGTCATCCTGATGTAAATCTCTCCACTGGACCCAGATGACTCTGGAGGTGAGAGTGAGATTGGCGACCTTGCACAGCCCTCCCTCACTTAAATTCAATTCACTGCAAGTCATGACATCCTAATGTCATGGTCCTCTTTGAGAACCCGACAACAACAAGGGCAAGTAACAAGAAGTCCCAGACAGTAGCAGCTTCACCCATCTTCTCTACTGCCTCCCTGAATTCCTGCCATCATTCCTTTCCCCTCCAAAACCCAGATGTACTGGGTCCCCCCACACCCCCACTGAGATCCAGATAATTTGCTCAGGTACATTTTTTTGTATCAGGACCCAGGTCCTCAGGGGTCCTATCACCCAGCTTACCCCAATCCACTAAAATATCATACACACCAGGGAGCAGCTAGGTGGCACAATGGAAAAAGCACCAGCCCTGGATTCAGGAGGACCCGAGTTCAAATTCAGCCTCAGACACTTGACACTTACTAGCTGTGTGACCTTGGGCAAGTCACTTAACCCTCTTTGCTCCCCCAAATATATATATGTGTGTGTGTGTGTGTGTGTGTGTGTGTGTGTGTGTGTGTGTGTGTATCACACCAGTGATCTCTTCCACCAGGCTCATACCTTCATGCACGACCCAATTATCTTATTTCCCAGCCTATTCTTCTCCTCAGGACCCAGGCATCTCATTCCCAACCCATTCATTCAACTCAGGGCCTGAGCGTCTCATCCCCAAGCTCCACATTATCCCCCTGAGAGTCAGGTTTTCTTTTGCTCAGGCCTGAGGTGCTCTATCCCCCAAGTGTCCTATTGCCTAGTTCACACCACCCATTCCCCAGGCTCCTCTCTTACTCCCAGGCCCAATCATCCTATGCTCCAGCCCATTTGCCTCTTCAGGACCTAGGTAGGGTCCTTATTCTCCACCTCATTCATCGCTCCCCACCCACCCACCCCCAGGGCCTAGGTGTCCTGTGTCCCAGGCCCAGATCTCCTTCCAGGACCCAAATATCCTGTTCCTTAGTCCCAGGTCTAAACACTAAAGGTACCCTTTTGCCCAGTCCTCAGATTGCCCCCAAGACCCAAGGACATTTTTACTCCTTCCCTCATCCCCCCTTCAGGACCCAGGGAGGATGAACTCTGACCTGTACTGACCCAAGGCCCATCCCGTCCCTGGCCTAATCCTACAGCACCCCGGGATCTAGGTATTCTATCCCCCAGGCCCAGACCTCTTTTTAGGAACTGTGTATCCCATCCCCCAGACTCAGATCTTCCCTCCTCCCATGCAGATGTCCTGCCACCCAGATTTAGGGCTCAAGAAAGAAACAGAGAGAAAACCTGAGAGACAGTGAGACTGAAAAAGAGTCTGAGAAAGAGACAGTCGCCTGGAGAGATGGATGTAGAGCACTGGAACCCCCTCCCACACAGCGCCGCCTCCTCCTCGCTTGGCCTCCCACGTCCCGGCCCCCTCCCCCTCCTCCCTTTCCTCCCTCCCTTCCTCACCTGCTCTCAGCCTCAGCCCCGCCCCCGCTCCGCCCTAGCCCAGCCACCAGCTCCTCCCCTGGCTCCTCCTCCCCCCCCAACCCCGCCAGATCGGCCCCCGGGACGGAGCCGCGCGGAGCCCCGAACGCCTGGGTCCCCAGCATGATCCTCGGTGAGTGGCCTCCGTGGCTCCAGTCTCCGGACCCCTGGGTGTCCCCCCTCTGGATCTCCGTTCCCCCCAGTCCTGGGCTTCGTGGTGACAGCAGTCTCCTGTCAGAGCCTGGCTCCCCCTCCCCCCACATCTGGCTCCACATCTGTGCCCCCCCCAAGAGTCCCCTTTTCCCCTACTGTTCACTACTAGAGGAGGTGGGGGTAGGGGAGAACGAGACTCCTGTAATGAGTGTGCTGCATATTTATGAGACTCATGAATATTCTATGAAGGCAGCCTGGGATTGAGGAGGGGGATTGTTTGGGGGCTGAGGTTGGGGGGGGGGGTAGGAGAACTGCACTGCCACCACCACCTCTCCAACCCACATCCACACCGCCTGAGCCAAAGTGGAGGGGGAAAGGAGGAGGCTGGGAGCAAGGGTAAATTAAGGGAGATGGGGGGGGGGGTGGAATTGGTACAGTTTGGACCTAATGGAGACCGGGCAGAGTGGGGAAAGGAGGAAACTGGGACTGGGGTTGAAGAGAAAATCGAGTCTGAGAAGACTATGGGTATAGTAAGGGAAGAGGGACTGGGGGGGGGGGGGCTCGGGGAGTAAGAGTAATGGGACTGGGGCCTGGGTGCTGAGGGGGGAAGGGGCAGGGTTTGGAGGGCTGGGAAGGGGGTCACCAGGACTTGGAGGGTTTTGTGTAGTGGGGCTGTAGGGAATGGGAGGAGGGGTGGGGAGCTGCCTATCCCAAAGGCCTGGGCGGCTCAGATCCTGTCTCTGCTCCTGTCTCAGCAACCGTCCTGGTCCTACAGGCTGGAACCTGCCCCTCTCACTCCCAGTTCCATGCGCTGGGAACCTGTACCCTCCACCCCCCTCCTCCTCCTCCTCCTCCTCGGCTGCCCTGGGCTGGGGGAAGCCGGGCTTTGAGGGGGAGTGGGGACGGGGAAGGGGGAGGGGATTCTGTCTGGCCTCTGACAGCCCCATAGCCAACAACATCCCCATCCCTGGTGACCTACATCGAAAGGAGCCCTGGGGGATGGGGGTGGGGTGGGAGCCTGGCTCAGTCTTGGTCCTCCTCTTTATCTCTGTTTCTGACTTTGTTTCACTCTGTTGCCTTCCTCTAAATTCCTGAAGGCCCTGCCTGCTCTGACCTCTGATCTCTCTCTGACCAGGCAGGCTACTGACCCCCGTTTAGAGAAGCATACCCCCACCCCCCACCCCAGCCACCTGTAACTCTCCCTCCCTAGCCTACCCCCTACCTTGAAGACACCTGGACTCTTTGCTTCGGGCCTAGCAGCTGCCCTCCCCTCTAGCGGCAACCTTGCTTCTTCCTTTCTTCCTCCCGGCTTTTTTCTTCCCTCCTCCTTCCCATCCTGTCTTCCTCTTCCTCTAACCCCCTCTATTTCTCTTTCCTTCGATGCCTCTTGTTCTCCTGCCTACATCTCTCTCTTGTCTCTCCCCCTCCATTGTTTATTCTCTCTCATGGTCCTTTTCTGTGTCCCATCCATCTCTCTCTCTCTCTCTCTCTCTCTCTCTCTCTCTCTCTCTCTCCATTTCTCACCTTCTCTCTCTTTTCCTCCTTTCTATGACTCCATTAGGGGAGGAAGGAGGGACTGATCTCGTCAGCAGCCCTCCAATCTCTCATCCTCCAAAGCTTAGGCCTCCAGCCCAGAGGCTCAGCATTCCTCAGGCCTATGTGACCCCACACCCTTGGCCACACTCTGGGGGCCCAGGGCCTCTGTGACAGCAAAATTAAGGTCCAAGATAAGTTGGTTGGAGTGGCTCTTCTCCTAATGGCCAACGGAGCCCAGGGAGAGGTAACTGGACTCGAGAAGAGCAGAAAACCTGGGCCAGTAGCTTGGGTCCAGATTTTCTTAGAGTTCCCTTTGCTCACATCACCCAGGAAGGCACCATAATAACCCCTTACCTTTGCCAAACATAACAACAGAGGGGAAAAGAGGGAGGGAAGAGGAGGAGGGGGGTGAGGCTGCCACACCTGCCAGGAAGAAAAGGAGGGAGAGACAGAGAGAGAGAGGGAGGGAGAGATAGAGACAGGGACAAGCAGAGACAGAGACAGGTGGGGGAGGGAGAAAGAGAGAGAGAGAAAGAGATGGGGGAGGGAGGGTGATAGAGACAGAGGGACAGAGAGAGTGGGGGAAGGGAGAGAGACAGAGAACAAACCCCAAAGCCTGAATTTTTAGGCTCTATAAATCCTAGATTCTGGGCCGGTTTGGCTATGGTTGGGGCTGAATTCGAGTTTTGTTCTGAGGGAGCTAGAGATTCTAAATCTGGGGTCCAGTTCTGTTTCTAACTCTAACCTACAAATTGAGATCTTTGACAGCTGTTGAGTTCTAATTCCCTGACAGAAGGGGTCCAGAGGTTCCTCTGCCCTTCGATGTTTAGCCTGATTCCCACCCACCCCCACTCTAAAAACCATGGCATCCCTCCCCCATCCCCATCTCCCTACCCCCAGGGTGTATGTAGCAGGGAGGGGGGAGGGGAGCTGTTATTACTGATGATGGTTTAAATTGTTGCTCATAATCATCCCCCTATCCCTTTCATCTTTGACTTCAAAGCATTTTCTAGTTCTTAATCTGTCTCCTTCCTGGAAAAGGGAAACTGAGGAAAAGGAGAGGTCCATCTGGGACTCATAGAAAGAATGACCCAAGAATTTACCACTCCCCCCTTACCCCACTCCCCACACACTCCTTTGATAGGAATAAGAAAACTTGGGGAGAGTGGGGTGGGTAGGAAATGAATGCAAATCTCCTAGGAACCCCATCCTAGAGACCCGGGCCCCCACATTGCCAGGTCTCCTAGAAGGCAACTGCCCCGTCAAAGGTCTTTTCCTCCAGGGCTACCGGGGGCCACCCCACCAAACTCACCCCTCTTCATTTTTGGAAATCTCTGTCTTCCTTCCAGGACCAATTCAGATGATATTTCTTCCAGGAAGTCTTTCTTGAGCTGATTCTCTGACTCTTCTCCCCTTGATTCCCCCCCCCCCATAAAAGTTATTTCTTCTTCCTCAAATTTCTCTGAACACTTTCACATTTTCCCTTCATTTTGGTTATTTGTGTCCATGACTTTCCCCCTTTCCCCACTATTGGAGTATAAACACCTTGATGCCAATCTTTTTTTTTTTTTATCCCCAGGGCCTAGCCCGCTAATATTGTAGGCTCTATGTATATTTGTTGAGCTGACTAGAATGCTCTGGTTATCCAAAGCCTTTGACCTTGACCTTCACCCTCCAACCTCTGCTCCTACGGAGACCCTCACTCCAAAGTTCTGATCTCAATATTTCCTCTGCTTCTCTCTGGTTTGGGCTCCACCCCCACCCTTAAAATGAACCTTTCAGTCCCTCCCTCTGATCCTAATCTCTTTTTGAACCCTACTCTAACCTGAGCCTGACCCTTTCTGAAATACCGCTCTCTTCCAATTATCTCTGGTTCCTAATACTAACTTTCATTTCAGTGCCCACGTGGTCACTAGGCTTTTCCTATTCCCCACCCAAGGCTGCACCAACCCACGTTTTCTCCATTGGAATGAATGGACCTGACCCAGGACTGGGGGGACGTGTCTAGGGGATGAGGGAAGATGTTGAGGGATGGGGCTTTAGTAACTGGATCTATAAATTCCTGAGTTCCTAGCTGAGAGGGGCTGAGGGGTGGGTTTCAACAAGAACAAACAGGTATCTTGAAGCTAGAGGGGGAAATGAAGCTAAATTAAAATGTAGGAGTAAGGTTGAGGATGAAAACAGACATCAAAACAATTCTGAGATTACCTCCAGGATTAGACTACTGAGATTGTTTTGTAAAGCCCTTGTTGTTAGCTCGTGGCTGACTTTTCGTGGCCCCATTTGGGGTTTTCTTGGCAAAGATACTGGAATGGTTTCCATTTCCTTCTCCAGCTCATTTTACAGATGAGGAAACTGAGGCAAACAGGGTGAAGTGACTCCACCAGGGTCTCACAGCTAGTATTTGTCGGAGGCTAGATTTGAACTCAGGAAAATGAGGCTTCCTGACTCCAGACCCGGCACTCTATCCATTGCCACCCTGGTGCCTCTTCAAAGAGGGCAGGGCTCTCTCTGCCTGAGGGCAATTACTCTAATGAGCGTCTCTTCTTTGCCCCAGCCTTGATCCAGTTCCCTCCCTTTAGCTGCACAACCTCTTCCACTCACAAAAGCCCAAACCTTCCTCTCAACCAGTCAGCTGCACACCAGGACACCTGGGTTCCCTAGCTCATTTCCTGCCTTCTCACTCACACTCATCTCTTCCAATCCAATCCAGTTGGATTCAATAAAGATTATTAAACTCTTAGTAGGTGGGAGATCTTCCTCAAAATCAGTCCTGGATTTGCTTCCTCCCTTTCCCCACTGTCCTCATGAAAAGGAGAAACATTCCTCTGTCCCTAGGAAAGAGAGTCTCTCACTGGCCCCATCCCCCCCCCAACCAAACTTGGGGGCCCCAGTAGGAGCAGGCTCAAAAGAGAATGTCATAGAGTGGGAGGTGGAAATGCTGGTTTGAAGGTAATAGGACCTACTTCTGAAATCCAGCTTTGCCACTAGTGACCTATGTGACCTTGGGCACTTAGCCTCCCAGGGACTCGGTTTCTCCATCTGTAAACTAGACTATTTCACAGGCCCCCTCCTAAAGGGAGGCATCTCAGAGAATGGGGACAAGCATACCTGTCCCACCCCACCCCACTTTATTTATAGTATAGCATGGCAAACTGGCCAAAGTGCTTTCCTCACAACATCCTTGGGTACTATACCTGGGTATCATCGTTTCCTCTCTTTACAGATGAAGGAACTGGGGCTGGCAGAGGTTAAACGACAATTATTAGATAATCCCACAGTTTGTGTCAGAGCCCAGGTCTCGTGACTTCCAAGTCCAAATGCTCTTTCCATAATGCCTCTCTCTCTCTGTCTCTAATTGATCCCTTAACCCCCTACCCTGTCCCACACAAACACATCATGGCAGGGGTCCGATCTGGAAAAAAGGGGGGCGATGGTGTTGCATAGGTACCACTCCTTCGCCCCTCCACTGGGCACTCAGACATCGAGAAATCGTTCCCTCCCCTTCTCTCCAGACCTGGTATGAGGGGGGTGGTGGTGGTATGGATGTAGGTGATGGTTTACAGTTCCTCCCCACCCCCCGCCTTGTTCTAAGCCTTCCATCCTAGGGATGTGGGGAGGGGGGGAAGGGGCAATAACTGAGAGGATGGAGTTCAAGACCTGGAAGTCAGAGCAATGGGCACGGTGCCGCCTCCAGTTTCCAAGGGTGTGCTGAGAGGGAGGAGTAGAAGTGATAGCTCCTAGCCATGTGTGGTGAGTAGAGGGTGGGGAGGGAGGGTGCTGGGGGCTCTGGGAGAGCTCAGGTTTCTAGCACCATTCCCTGCTGCCACTCTGGGCTAGTTAATGCTGCCCAGGCCTGGTGTACCAAGGGATAAGGGGAGGAGGAAGGGACGGCAAGGCCATAAGAGCATGAAATAGGGAGAGGAAGTGACCAAAATGCGCCCATGTCCCACTGTCCTGTCTTAACCTCTGTAGTTTTCCCTCTCAGTCTTCTGTCACCATTTCTCCAGTCTCTGTCGATCGTGTTCCCTGTATCCATTCTCATCTCTTTCTTTTAAAAATATTATTATTTATTTTAAACAGTTCTTAAAAATATTTTGAGTTCCAAATTCCCTCCCTCCAGCCCCTCCCCCAGTCACTGAGCATTCCCATCCCTTTCTCTTTTTTCCCCTCCTCTCTTCAGAGCTGAGGTAGCTGAGGGCACGGAACCCAAGTGTTCAGATCCCCAGCTGCTAATCTAGAAAATTCAAATATCCCAAGCACCCACTTTCAGTCCCCCAAGCCGGACTCCAGCCTCCAGTAACCCCCTGCTTTCCCTGCGCCTCCGAGATGCAGCACCAGGATTCTGACATCCTGCCCAAAGAGTTCTAGCTCAGAGCTGAGGAGATGCCCCGGACTCCGGGGACAAACTCCCCCTACCCTGAGCTGTGTCTGAGTCTTCCCCCACCCCCTCCCTCTCTCCTCTGCTTCCCCTAATCCCTGCTCCCCCGCCCTCCCCTCTGCCCCACTTTTCCCAGATCCTGATTGGCTGATTCTCTTGGCCAGGCTTGGGGGGTGGGGGGATAGGAGAGGGAGGGTGTCAGGGGCAGGACCCAGGAAAAGGGAATTTGTCAGGGCTAGAGCCCGGAGTTGGGGGGGGAGAGGTGGGGCCAGTGCCCTGGGGCAGTGGGCACAAGTTCCACCAGGTATGAGAAAAAGCAGAATCCTGGAAGAGGGAGGAGAGGAAGAGTTTTAAAAGGACCCAGGCGACCCTTTCCTCCTTTGAAAAAGAGAAGGGACAGGAGCCAGTCCCTCAATCTCCTGATTCTACAGTTGTTCCTAGGAAAAAGCAGGTGGGGGTGGTCGGTGAGCTGGTGAATGCCTTGGTGCTCCCCCAGGCTGGGTGGCCCAGGTCAGATGGAGGCCCTGCGGGTCTCCCCAGAGTAGCTGCCTTGGCACGCCTCAATTGGGCTCTTTGATAGGCTGGGTTGGGTGGGGGGGGGGCAAGGTTTGGGAGAGCTGGGATTTTCATTTCCTCCTTTGGTTCAGACTTAGGCATTCCCCATTCTGATTGCCCTGGACTTGCTTCCTCCTTCAAAAGAGAAGCAGGAGATGCCTGGGTGAGAGAGAACTCAAATGGGGTCGGGGGGTCGGGGGAGGGAGAAAGGGGGAGGAGGGAGGAGAGAAGCTGAAGAAAGGTTTTATATGATTCGAGAGTAATGTTGATTATTAGTTAAGCTTTGTAATGAGGGAAGGGGGAAGGAACAAGTATTTATTATGTTCCAACTGTGTGCAAAACACCACGCTAAGTGCTTTACAAATATTCTCTCATTTGAACCTCACAACGACCCTGGGAGGTGGGTGCTATTATTATCCCCATTTGACAGTTGAGAAAACCGAGGCAGACAGAGGTTACATGACTTGCCCAGGGTCCCACAGCTGGTAAATGTCTAGGACGGTATTTGAACTCAGATCTTCCTGACTCTAGGCCCAGAGATCTAGCTATCCACTATGCCACCTAGACATTACTTAAGTGCTCTCTTCTGGGCTACTGAGGAATTCTGCAAAGCCCCTTCCCCCCAAATCTGGGCCTCCAATTTCTCCATTGGATCAGTAGGCTGAATCAGAGCCATCTTTCTCCCTAATTAGTTTTCTTAATAGAAGTACAAAATGAGAGAGAGGATATTTCTGCCTTCTGCCTAGTCAGATCTCATCTTCCTTTTCAAGTGGGAAGGATCCGAAGATCATAGAATTTGGAGCTGGAGGGGACTTTAGAGGTCCCTGAGTCCAGGGCCTTGATTTTACAAAGGAGGAAACTGGCCTCCAATGGTGAAATGAATTGCTTAAAATCACAGTGGTGGAAATGAGCTGAGGCAGGATTCACACTCTAGACCTCTGACTCCAAACCAGTAACCTTTCCCATCACACATGGACTATTGTGTTCCATCCTGCCTTATTCTTAGAAAGGGAGACTGTCTAAGGAGCTCGGAACCATTACACAAGAACCTTTCCATCAGGGAAAAGGCATTAGAATAGTTCTTCTTGGGGGGCAGCTAGGTGGCGCAGTGGATAGAGCACCGGCCCTGGAGTCAGGAGTACCTGAGTTCAAATCGGGCTTCAGACACTTAACACTTACTAGCTGTGTGACCCTGGGCAAGTCACTTAACCCCAATTGCCTCACTAAAAAAAAAAAAAAAGAATAGTTCTTCTTGGGCCCAGAAGGCAAAATGCAGAGGAATGAACAGAAGCTGCACAGAAGGAAAATACTTCCTAACGACTGGAACTATCCCAGAGTGAGAAGGACTGAGTCACCTCTCCCCACCCCCCTTCCTAGCCCGTATATCCCATCCCTCCTCCCTTTCACTGGAGGAAAGGGTCACCTGGCCTGGGACCTACTTTCATTTCTCTTTTCTTCCCTCTTCCAAGCTTCTTCTCCCTTTTCTTATACCTGGTGGGAACTCATGCCCACTGCCCTGGGACACTGTTCCCAGGCCCCCTGCCCCAGGGCCACAAGCCTGACAAATTTCCTTTTCCTGGGTCCTGCCCCTGACACCCTCCCTCTCCTGTCCTCCCGTCTTCCCCCCTCTCCAGGCCTGGCCAAGAGAACCAGCCAATCCGGATACTGGGAAAGTGGGGCAGAGGGGAGGGGCTGCCTTGGGATGCAGTGAGTTTCTCATGATGGGAGATCCTCGAGTAGAGGCTTGGAATGACCACTTCTCAGGATGGTGTAACTAGGATTCATGATTTGAGTGAGGGTTGATGACATGGAAGTTCCTTCTGACTGTGAGAGCCTAAGACTTCTTCCTTTGGGGTGCTGAGCGCTTTGGGATCCTCAGAGAGGAGGAAGAGTGCCAGATTCCAGGAAGATAGAGCTTGGGAGAAGGAACATCTGGGTCCCATGCTTACCAAACAGAGAGCTTTCTTGCTGGGTCTGAAAAGTGCTTAGAGATCTTGGGGGATGGGAGAGATCTGGAGAAGGGAGAAGTGAAACCAGCCCTGGCGGGGAAGAGTGAGTTGTACCCTCCCTGTTTCTGTCCCCTTATATAGCACACTTAGAGCTGAAGCCCCATGGAGTGTGGATGGGGGGTGGATGAACAGGACAGACGAGGTGGCTGCAGTTGGAGAGGGCACCGTCCCCGACTGTCACCACTCAGCTTTCCCCTGCCCCCTATAACCTACCTTCTCCCTGCTACAGGAAGCCTGAGCCGGGCGGGGCCCCTTCCTCTGCTCCACCCGCCCCCCATCATGCAGCCCCCCCTCGACCTCAAGCAGATCTTGCCCTTCCCAATGGAGCCAGCCCCCACCCTGAGCCTCTTCAGCAACTTCGGCACGGTAAGGAAGGCCCTGCCCCTCCCGGGCCCTGACCTGCTCTCACTCAAAGCCTTCCCCCTCCCCACTCTTCCCTTAGTCTCCACCTCTAACCCCCTTCTCTTTCTTCAGACTCCACCTCTTCCTCTCTCTCCCCTTACCTCCCACCTCCCACCCTTCCCATCCTTCAGACCCCACCCCTTCTCACCAGTTTCTAATCCCTGCTTCTCCCCTTTGAGCCTCCATTCAGTGCTACTTTTATTAAAGACCTATTTAATAAAGATACAAAAGAGAAATGATAATAACTCTAGCCTAAAGGAGCTTAAGGTTTAGTGAGGAGACATGATATCCCCCACTTAATTCCTCAGACCTCATTTCCCACTCTCTTCTTCAGACCCCACCATGTTTTCTTCCTTTATTGCCCTCCTAAGCCCAGGGGCAGCTAGGTGGTGCACTGGATAGAGCACTGGCCCTGAAGTTGGGAGGACCTAAGTTCAAATCTCACCTCAGACACTTACTAGCGGTGTGACCCTGGGCAAGTCACAACCCCAATTGCCTTAAACATCTGGGGCCATATCCAAGTCATCCTGATAATATAACTTGCCACTGGACCCAGAACGCTCTGGAGGAGAGAGTTAAGTTAGTGACCTTGCACAGCCCTGCCTCACTTAAATTCAATTCACTGCAAGTCATGACATCTGTCATGGTCCTCTTTGGGAACAAAGGAACAACAACCTTCTAAGCCCAGGTCTCCTTTCTATATTCATTCCCATTTCTCTAGCACTGTAGGGTATTTCCTCACACCTCTGAGAGGAAGGTATCACTGTTACCATTTAACAGATGGGAAAACATACTCAAGGTTAAGTAATTTGCCCATGAAGATAGTATACATGTAGAACTTGGAGTTTCAATTCAGTTCTCTAGATTTAAAGTCCAGTACTATTACAACTATTTGATGCTTACAATCAACCTAGCCCAGCGCTGGACACTGGGAGGGGTATAAAGAATTATAAGAGAAGGGAAAAGAAGAAGCATTTATATAAAGTTTACTATGTATCAGGCTCTGTGTCAAATATTTTTTTACAAATATCTCATTTGATCCTTTTGATTTGAGATATAAGAATAGGTCTTGCCTTCAAGGAGTTTATAATCTAGTTAAAGAGATACAGTTTACTCAAATGAACCACCAGCATGTAATTAAGAGAAAACAGTATCTAATTAAGTGCCAAAGTGTGTGATACAGACAAGTCCTGAAAAAGTTCAAAGGGAAGGGGCCATGAGCAGTGAGAGAAGACTTCCTAGAGGAAGAAGGCTTTCAAAGGCTGAATGAGTACTGGTCCAGGAAGTGGTAGATGAGATGATTCTTTGGGTACCATTTGGACTAGACAGCCTCTGATGGGCCCTCCCAACACTGAGTTTCTTAAGAAGCTTAATGTTGGTGCCAATCACATTCTAGGGAACAGTCCCCAAGGAGCCATCTTTTCAATGGGTGATCAGACTACAAGGTAAGGTTTTGTGACTTTACATTGGTGTCTGGTCATGTAACCCATGGAGTGAGTTTTAATTAGCTTGAAACCACCCTATGGCTTTTGGAACCCCTGGTACAATCCCAGCTCATGTGTTTCTCTGGGTTTTCACTTCCTGCTTTGTAAAATGAGAGAGTTGAACTAGATGAATCTCTAAGGTCCCTCCTGGTTCTAAACACCAAGATTGTGTAGGCTTGAAATGTCCAGCATGGCCTGAAATTCCCACCCTCAGAATGGCCACTGTTGTTAACCCAGTGATACTCAACCTCAGGGTACCTTGTAACACTTGAAGCTGAAGACTTTCCAGTTACAATGTTCTTTTTGTTACACAGAGGGTAACTAGTCCTACAGTATGAGTGGGCAAAGAGACCTGGGTTCAGATCCCCAGGACTCACCAGCCATGTGACCAATTAGAAATTACTTAACCTTACTTAGCCTCTGAGCTCTTTTTCTCATTTGCAAAATGAGGGTAAAACTGCTTGTTGTGAGGAAAGCACTTTCTAACACTTAAAGCTTAGAAATATGAGGTGCATGATGTCTAGGTAGCCTGAATTATTGGCTGGGTGAGCAGGGGCAAGTCACTTAATTAACCATAGAGCCTCAGGAAACTCTAAGACTCTAAGTGCATACACACACAATACACACATATGTGCATGTGTGTATATGTATGATATTTACTCATGTCAAGGAAACATAGGTTCTGATCTCCCGACCACTGACACTGTATGACCCTTGACGAATCATTTAACCTTTATGTGCCTCAGGCAATTCTCTTGGCCTTATTATTAAGATCTGTTTCTGTGTATTTCTGGAAGGAGTTCCCATATCTCAAGTTCTCTACTTGGATGAAACCGCAGACTGTATATTTGTGTATTAAAGTTGTTGAAGGCAACTGTAGAAAGAGTTTCCTTATCTATTTATCTTTGTATGTGTCAGCTAGAGGCAGCTCAGATTGTTGGGCCTGGGGTCAGGAAGATCTGAGTTCAAATCCTGACTCAACTTACTAGATGTGGGACCCTAAGCATGTCACTTAAATCTTTACCTGCCTCAGCTGTAAAATGCATCTACCTCCCAGTGTTGTTGCTGTGAAAATAAAATGAGACAACATTGGTAACATGTTTAGGCGCTTAATAAATGCTCACCAACTCCTTGAGGGGTAGTGGAATGTTTTATTTCATCTTCGCATCACCATCCCCTAGCATACTGCCTTGCACAGACTGAGTTGGTACTTCATAAGAGTTCAGTTGTTGAAGTGATAGAGAGGGAGGTGTCCGAGGCGATTGATTATTATTAGTCTTCATCTTGAATGACTGAAACAATGGAGGTGACAATAACAGAAATAGGGGAGCTGGGAAGTAGGTTTGATTTGGGATGTGGGGGGGTGGGGGGAAATGATGTACTTAGTTTCAGGCACATTGAGTTTGGGGCATTGAAAGGACAGAGAAATAAAAAGGACCCAGAAGACCATTAGAAGTTCAGTACTGGGGGGCAGCTAGATGGTGCGGTGCATAAAGCACCAGCCCTGCATTCAGGAGGACCTGAGTTCAAAGCCAGCCTCAGACACTTGACACTTACCAACTGTGTGACCCCGGGCAAGTCACTTAACCCTCAATGTCCTGCAAAAAAAAAAAGGGGGAAGAAGAAGAGGTTCACTACTGAGGACAGTGCTACAGGGGGTGTGTGACTGAAGTCTGAAGATCATGAGCCCTTTAGCTGGGGAATCATTTAGACCAAAACCCCTTTTCTTACAGATTAAGAAACTGGGGTCCAAAGATGTTAAGTGGTTGCTCTATGGTGTCAATAGAGCCAAGATTTCCTTAAAAAAACAACAACACAATTCTCATTTGTTTGTTTTGTTTTTAAATCCCGTCCATTTCTAAATATCTCTCTCCTCCCACCCCTTTTTTATCACAAGGAATAAAAATGAAAGAAAAAGAGAAAGAAAAGCATCTCAGCAGAACTAACCAATGGATTGATTAAGGCTGAAAGTATTGAATATACAATGTTCCATACGGGTAGTCCCCACCTGTGCAAAGAAGGGAGCCAGGATTCAAACCCACATCCTCAGACATCAGATCCTTGGCTTTCCCCTCTATTTCATAAGTCAGAAGAATTGATCTATTATCCTGGAACCAGTCACAAATAGTCTAATGGACTAAATGAGAGATTTGGGGCCAGGAGAGACCTAAGTACCAATCCGGGCTCTGAAATTCAATAGTTCTGTAACTCTGGACAAGTCATTTAACATCTCTGAGCCTCATGTTTGCATCTGTAAAATGGAAAAAAGGATACAAGGTAATCTACTTTGTAGAGCTATTGTTTTAAAAATTATTACATAAACCAGAGGCATCAAGCACACGCCCGGGTGGTCTGAACCACATTAAAATGTAATTGGGAAGGGCCAGCTAGGTGGTGAAGTGGATTCAGAATGACCTGAGTTCAAATTCAGCCTCAGACACTTGACACTTACTAGCTGTGTGACCCTGGGCAAATCACTTAACCCTTATTACCCTGCCCCCCCAAATATGTATATATAATTGGGAAATATAAATAAAAATATGATAAAACATAGTAATGTGTTTTAAAACGAAGTCAATATGGGGTTTAGTATCCCCATCCCCATTTCCATTTGACTTTGACACCATTGGTAGAAACTATTAAACCTAGGGACCTATGAGCTAATATTGATTTCATCTGCATAGAGGTAACAGTTAATGCCTGGAGCATAGAGAGAGAGAGGCCAGAGCAGGCCACTTAACAGGAGATGGAAATAGGAAAAAAGAGCCAGCTAAGAGGAAACAGAGAAGGAGGAGCTGATGGGGAGGGGGAGGCCGAACCAGAAAAGAGGAGGGTCAAAGGAGACAAGGAAGAGAAGGTTTCAGGAAGGAGGGTATTGTCAGCAGTATCAGATGCCCCAGAGAAGGGGCGGGGGGGGGGGGGGGGGGGGGGGGAGAAGGGGTAGGAAAGATCAATGGCTTTAACAATAGGGATTTTTCCAGCTCTTTCCTCTCTGCTCCTCCTCAGATAGTAGCCAGCTCTAGAGTAGAATACACAATTACTGAGTTAGAACTAGAAGGTACCTTAGGCCCACCCTATCATTTTACATATCAGGAAACAGACCTCCAGAGAGGAAGTGACTTACCAGGTCATTGGCCCATAAAGAGGTCGCACTATTTATTAAACACCTACTATGTGCCAGAGGCAGTTTGGTGTAGTGAATAGAGAACAGGCTTTGAAATCAGGACAGAGCCAGGTTCAAATCCTTCCTCCAACTCTTACAGGTCATGTGACCTTGGGCAAGAGCACCTAACCTCCCAGTTCTCTAGCCAACTCTTAAGACGAACTTCTGCAGAGGAGTTGACCTGCATTGATAAAAGGAGGCTCTTCACCTGAGAGATCTCTATGCCTATGAGATCACAGGTGCAGTCTCTTTCCTATATGCTTGGTGTTTGGGATCCAAAGACAAAACTGCAACAGTCCCTGCCCGCAAGGAGCTTACCTTCACCCCTTAATAAGTTGCAGAGCTGGAGTTTGTTTGTTTCTTCAGACCCCAAATCCAATTCGTTTTCCGCTACAACAGCAGTCTGGCTACCCTTTCAGGGGGTCCTTGTAGTGAGGTCACGTCCATTTACATAACAATACTAAGACATTTTAATTTCTAATATAATCAGTAGATAGAACCCACATAAACAAAACCTCTTTGAAGAGTCCTCAAACAGTTTTTAATAATTTTAAGACCAAAAAGTTTGAGAACCGTTCCACTACACCATCTGGCTGTCCATTTCCCCTGACCCACACACCCCAGTTCTCCCTGTACACCCGACAAAGGACCGCGTGCTGACGGCCCTTGCCTAACTCCTTTGCCCTTCCCGAAGACTCCTAACGTCACCTACTCCCAACTCCTAACGTCACCTTTCTTCTCTCTCTGCTTTAAGAGGTGATGAAATGAGATCCAAAAATACAGGTTAGGGAGGATCTAGGATCGAGGTATGGGGAGGGGGATGGGCAGGGTGCAGGACTGGAGATATGCGTTGGGAGAGGAAAAGAGGTCTTAGGTGATCTGAGGTTACCTTCTGTTGGTTCTGTCTCCCTCCAGCACCGCCCCCCCCACTCCCTCCTCCGCCCCGCGCCCTGCCACACGTGGCCGCCAGAGGGCAGCGCCTGCATAGTTCCAGAAGCTTGGTCCTGTCTTCAGCCTGGTATTGACCCAACCAGGAGAAGGGAGCCCTAGCCTGTTCAGTGTCTAAGGTCTTCTGCAGCGTGGCTCCCCCCTAGTCCTATCAGACAGGGGGTGGCTCAGGGAAGGGCCGGGGACCTGGATACCTGAGTTCCGTTTCCATCTTCCTCGCCTACAGGTGAAGGATGATGCGCTCCTCTTTTGTGCCTCAGTTTCCTCCAATTTAACGGGGGAGAGCAAAGGGACCCCCGAAGGGAGGCTGCGGCTTGCGTCCCCGTTTCAGAGGGGAGTCAGGACAGGGCAGTGGATGGGGAGGATGATCTTGGTGAGGAATGAAGGGCAGGGTTCGAGCATGAGAAACAGGGACGTCAGAGGGGAATGCAGTGGAAGGATGCTGGACGCCAGAGATCAGACGGAGAAGGGTCATTATCGCAGGGCGCGGAGGTGCCTTGGTCCGTCCGCCTGCAGCGGACCCCTCTTCGGCTGAGATCTGGGCGGAGAATGAGACCCTGCATCCCCATCCCCTTGTCCGGGGCTTCTGCGGTCTCAGTTCCCGCCCCCGGCCCGGGCCCGCCCTCAGCCCCTCCTCGGAGGCGGGGCTCAGTCCCCGGCCGGTACCGCCTCCCTCTACCCCGGCCGGCCCGGCCGCACAGCCCCGAGCCGCACGGGCAGCGAGCGCCGCGTCCCTGGCCCGGCCCGGCCCCCCTCCGCCCGGGTCCTCCCACCCCGGGCCATGGAGTCGCGGCCCCCGGGGTCCCGCAGGGTAAGCGACCCCGGACCCCCCGTCCCCCTCCGCTCCCCTCGGCTCCCGCCGCTGCCGCAGCCCCCGCCTGCCCCTCCCCTGCAAGCTGCCTCTCCCATCCATTGAACCCCTGGTTCCCCCACAGGCCCCCACAGCCCTGCATCGGTCCCCACCCCCACATCAGATCTCCCGATCCCAGAGAAGCCCGCCCAAACTGCCCCCTCCACGCTAGATTCCCCGCCAGTCCCCCCCAAGATCTCTTTTGGAGCACTCCAAATCTTCAGGCTGCTCTCACCACATCACCAGATTTTCTACCCTTCTGCGGATTCCCATGCCTTCCAGAGCCCACTGCATCTGCCTTTTCTCCCATCCCGGATTCTCACCCCAAACCTGCCCTCTTTGTGCCCTCTTCATCTCCCAGGATTCCTTCCTAGCCCTCCAAGTCTCCCACCTGCTTCTCTCAGACAAGCCCCTCACCCATCCTCCCTTATCTCAAATCTGGATGTCCCTTGCCTCCAGGCCCCCGATCTCTGGCCTTCTTTCTTTCTTTCCTATCTATCCTCTTTCCTGGTCTGTTTTTAATTGGGGGGGGGGGCGGCGTTGGTCTGGGAAAAGGGTGAAGAAATCAATAGAGGGGCAGCTGGCTTTATCAGATAAAAGGCAATTGAAGGGAATATAATCACAGCCCCCCTCCTCAATTCCCCTTTCTGGTTTCTCCCTGCTTCCTTCCCTCCCCCCCCCCCAACACACACAGCGCCTTTCCTGATTTATTCTTCCATAGCTTCTCAAAAAGACAATCCACTTTGATTTTTAATCTTTGAGGGCATCTGGGGGAATATATTTTGGAAACCACTGTGGAGAAGGAGCCTATTTCTCAGGAAGGGGCTCAGGGGTGAGGATGGGCTTTGGCATATTCAGAACTGGGAGCTAGGTCACTTAAGTCCCCCTGACCTTGGCCTGAACCATTCTTTCTCTGTTGATAGAATTAGGCCCAGGCGTTCTAACACCAAGGCTGACATTTATTCCAGTTTCCTAGGAAGGAAGATACCCAGAGGGGAATGGTATGACTTGGGTATCACTCAACCTTCCCTCCCCCTCCCCCCAGGCTGGTATTTACAGAGTTAAACTAGACCTTTGCCAGAACCTGAGAATAGGATGGGGGAGCTTCTGGAAAAAAGGTTCTCTCACTCTGGAGGGGAGAAAGAGAATTAGACAGGACCAGCTGTGGGTCAAGAAAGGTCGAGGGAGGGTGGTTGGGAAGAGACAAAGAAAGGACAGTGTCAAAATCATTGTCGGAACTGTGGGGCCTCCACACCTAGAGTAAAAGACAGGAGCTGGTGGAATCATCTTGCCTCCTTTACTCCCTATCCATTCCCCCCTCCCCAAGCCCCCCCCCCATACACACACACACACACACACACACACACACACACACACCATTCCTTCTACCCCAGCTCATCTGACTTGGGTTTCTTGGCCCATATTAAGTTTCAGGTTCAACTGAATCTCCAACCTCCACCTAGCATGTGGAGAAGCAGAGGTCTCAGGGGTAAAAGGGGCTAAGGGGCCAGGGTCCCAATGGACAGAGGAAGGGAAGGGTTTAAGGTCTCAGGGTGAGATGGTTTCAGTTCTGCAGGCCTAGGTCTAGCAAGGGAGTCTGTGTCACTTCTATTTTCTCTCTCTCTCTCTCTCTCTCTCTCTCTCTCTCTCTCTCACTCACACACACACACACACACACACACACACACACACACACACTTATATGAATGCCAAGTACACATTATACACATACGCAGATAAACACATATGTGGATTACACAACACAGCCGTTCACCCATGTCTGTAGCCCTGTACACACAGAGATAGATGTAGATGAGCAGCTGACGTATAAAGAGCACATGATACCCATTCACGTCCCACCCATACACAAAGACTCATCACAGCATGCTTAATCCATACTCACACACACCCCCTTCCATTGGTTGGCTTTTCCATGGACGTGGGCTTGGTCTTTTAGGGGGGTAGGGAAGGTAGATATTGATGCATGTCAATCAAACATTTTTTTTTTTCTGGATGAAGCTAAGGCTACTAGCACCATCAGTACCAAAACTTGAGGGGAAGGCACTGAATGGCGGTCATCTTCTGTGACCTTTCTCTAGTGATCCCAAAGCCCCCATCCCAGCTGTAAAGGGCTTCCCTTCTCCTCTGGCACAGTTCCTAGAGGTGGGTTCTCTGATCATCTCCCCAATTCCCTTTTCAAACTCAGAGTCTTTCTGGAAAGAGTGAAATCAGGGCAAGGGGAGTTCAGCCCCGGAGCTGAGGATCTTGGAACCCCCAGCTACCCGCCCTCACTTGACCCCTCCATCTGGATGATTATGCTTCAACCCCAGCTTGGCCCCATTGCTATGGGTGGTCCCTGTCACCACCCATTCCTCCCCATCCCCAACTACATTGCAGGGCTGCCACTCCCAGCTCCCTAAGAAGAGAGGGGCGAGAAGCCATTGTCCGGTGCTGGGGGGCCCCTGGCTCCATCTTTTGGCTTCTCCTGGCCCCCTGTGGCAGAAGAAGTTTTCACAGGAACTCCCATCTCCTCCCTTCCCCATGTGGGCTCTTGGCAGGCAGCTGAGAGACATCTGCTGGCCCATCTCTCCCAGGGTAGGGAGCGATGCTTTTCAAATCCTGACCAGCACTATGGCCCTGGCCCCAGGGGCCCAGCTGCTCAGGGAGAGAGAAGGATCCCAAGATCCCTAACTTTCTTCCTCTAGCCAGAGGGAACCCTGAGGAGGGGCAGGGACTCCTGGCTTTCCCACCCAACCCAGTCCCTTTGCTAAATTCCAGCCACAGCTACATTTTAGGAGTTACTCTGGTCACCAAGTATATCTTTGAGACTACAAAGCCCCAGATGGGATCATCTGTAACTTATTTTGCTACTCCATTACCATGTATCCCAGGCACCCCAGGCATTCCCTATCCAGAGCAGGGGCCCAGAAGGAGATGAGGTTGGGGAGAAGGATCTCACTCAGCTAACTTAGCTTCAGTGGGAACTGGTCTGGAAGGTCACTAGCCATGGTGGATGGGGTTGGGAATGACAAAAGGTTGGGGATATTGGGGTTGGGAATACTAGAGCTGCAAGTAGGAAAGGATGTTGAAATTGGGAGGACTGAGGTCAAACGTACTTGGGGGACTGAGAAGGCTGACAGAGAAACTGGAGTGTGGAGATATTAAAAGAGGAGAGCCCTTTTTGGCCTTTGGAGGCTGGTGCAGTATGCTAGGGTCTGTGACTCATCCCCTGACTCTGTCCTCAGATGGATCCTGTGCAGAAGGCTGTGCTGTCCCACACCTTTGGGGGACCTCTACTCAAGACCAAGCGGCCAATCATTTCCTGTAACGTCTGTCAGATCCGATTTAATTCCCAGGTGAGGGGCCAAAATCAGATAGAGGGAAAAAGGTAGGCAGGAGCTGAGGGGACATTAAGGTGACAAGGATGGAGGCTGGTGGAACATTGGTGGGAGAGAGGAGGGGCCTAGAAGGACAACAGGGGGATCTTGGGACAAGAGAGGTGGGAGGTGGGGGAACATTGGAGGAAAGGAGGGGACTGGGAGGACACTGAAGAGAGAGGGACAGAGATTGCTTGACTTTGGACATGAAATTGACAACACACCCTTGATACACAAATTAATGAACTTGCGTTATTTCTTGGTCCTGGAGAGGCTGCAGGCAAGCCTCCCCTCAGGCCCCCTTCAGGCAAGCTGCTCCTTCCAAAGATCACCCCTCAGTTCCCTCTAGTTATAATCTTCATGGAAAGCTGAGCTATTCCTTGACCTGGGGAATTTTCAGAATAGGAGAGATAAGATTTGAGAAAAAGAAAAGCCATATGGTATAAAGGCAGGAGAATGGCTAGGATGACCCTTCAGGATGACCCTTCTTCCTGTCTGATAACACATAGAGTCTGTGACCTTCCCTATGTAACTTCCTTTTCTCTTTCCTTCACCCACCATCCCCTCAAACCCACTAAGACACACACACACACACACACACACACACACACACACACACACACACACACCACTTGCCCCAGGGACCCAGAAAGAGCCACCCACAACCTTGGTGTCTAATCTTCCTTGATGGTCTCCTTTCTAGGTTTCTGCTATGTGGGACAGAAAAGGGATTTTTGTGGGATCTAAGTGCTTTGAGATCTTTTAGGGGAAAACAGCGAAATTTCATTCTGCTGAACACCTGGACAGTGGATATTAGGAAAGAACATTTAGTTTCTTTCTTTCTTCTTCTCTTCTTCCTTCTTCATGCTGCTGAGCTCTGTCTTGTTACCACCCCTCTACACCCAGCCTGCTGAGTCTACTCGTTCCTCCCCACCCCTTACATTCCTACCTCTATCCCAGGGACCTTGTGGCTCCAGGGATCTTGTTCAACCAGCAAGAGGTTACTGTTTTGGGGGCGGGGAGGGAGATAGAGGGAATGATAGAGAAAGTCCGGGTTATGAGCAGTTCACCCACTCAGAGCCAGGGACAGGACCCAGACATCCAATTCCCCTGAACCTCTTACCCTGGTCACCAGTGGTATGTGGAAAGCTAGGCAGTAGGAAAATAGCTCCCCTTTTCCCCCATTGCCTTCTCTACCTCACCCTCACCCTCACCCTCCCACCCCCTACTGTGGGTTCTGTTTTGACAGCTGTCTCTGCTTCTGTCTCTGTCTCTTCTGCTAGAGCTAGAAAGCTGATCCAGAAGGCCTGTGGCCAGGGTCCTGCAGGGTCTCTGCCATGGAGACCTCAGGGGAAACAAAATCCAGCACACTCAGGACAGGGACCCAGGCTTATATACCCCAGACCCACTCCTTGAACCTTATGCTGAAACAGGCACTCTGAAAAAGGGGTAGGCATGAGGGCTGGGGGGGGGGGGTCTGGGAGTTGGGGAGGGTAGCAGCCAGAGCAACATCCAGGTCCTTTCCGAGTATGGATTAGTGTGTACTCCCTTCCCTTCTCTTCAAGGGCTAGGGAGGGAGTAGTAGTCTGAGGCAGGCTACTGAGGCAGGCCAAGGTAGAGGGGCAGGGTAGGAGCAAGGTGGGGCTAGGCTCTTATTAACTTCTAGGGAAAGATATTCTTAACCAGGTTCCCCAAAGTGGGATACATATATATATACATGTATATATGTGTGTGTATGCATGTGTATATATACATGTGTGTTTACACACACACATGTGTGTATAGATATGTATTGTTTATATGTGTATATATACACATATATACATCTATATTTTAATAACTATTTAATGTAATCAATTTCCTTTGTAATTCCATGTATTTTACTTTGTGCATTTAAAAATGTGATTCCAAGAAGGGGTCCACAGACTTTACTAGCCTGCCAAAAGGAGCCCAGGACATACAAAAAATGGTTAAGAACTCCTGTTCTGGGACCCAAAAACATGACTGTCTGGGTACAGGAAATATCCCTTTGTCTTTTCCATCAACTGAACACCCGAAAAGAACTGGGATGATTTGCAATCATTTGTATATACAAAGGTCAAAGTGATTCTCTGGATTCTATCTTCCTCTCCCACCCAGTCCGCCAGCAATGAGAACTCTGGGGGAAGGGATGGAGAGTCTGTGTGCAGAGAGCGATGTGGGATGAGGAGATGACCTGAGCTCTGGAGGAAAGAATGGATTCTCAACCCCTCTTCTGACCCTCTTATTCTTCAGAGCCAGGCAGAGGCACACTACAAGGGCAACCGGCATGCCCGACGTGTCAAAGGCATCGAGGCCGCCAAGACCCGTGGCAAAGAGCCTGTTGTCATCAAGGAATCTGGAGACCCAGCGCCAGCAGGCAATAGCCCTCCCAGTGAGGATGGAGGGGCCCTCCGTCCAGGTGTGTCTATCATTCCCATGATATACATACACATATCTACATATTATATACACATACTTATTATCTATATATATAGATATATTATACATACATATAACATACAGATTATACCTACACATAGACCTATATTATATAGACATGCATATAACACATATACATAAACATATAGATAAATTATATATTATATACACATACATATAATAGACATTTATACATTTTATATATATATATGTGTGTGTGTGTATTTCTTTACATTTTTCTGGTTGTATTTCTGTCTCTACTTGCCCATATATTTCTGTGTCTCAGGTTCGAGGAGGAAGACACATATTAGACAGCATTTTATCTGGAAAAAAACAATCTGGGGACCCCAAGCTCAATATGAGGCGACAGTGTGATTTGGCAGGCAAAAAGCTAATAGGTTCTGTTCAGAGAGGCCTATCTTCCAGGGAAAGGGGAGGTGACATTTCCACTATACTCTTTTCTCATCAGACCATATCTCAAGTGGTAATGGAGTTTAGGATGAACGTTGATAAGCTGAAGACCATCCAGAGGAGACAACCAGAATGATGAAGGACCCTGAGTATAGGCCATATGAGGCTGAGTTGAAGGAAGTGATGACATTTAGCCTGGAAAAAACTCAGGGGGGCTCTTCTATCTGTCTTCAAATACTTGAAAGGCTATCAAGAGGAAGAGAGATCAAGCTTCTGCTTAGCCCGAGAAGACAGAACTAGGAACCAGAGGTGGACGTGACAGAGGCAAATTTCTACTTAATAGCAAGAGAAACATCTTAATAGAGAGGGCTGTCCAGCAGTTAAAGTGTCGCCTTGGGAAGTTATGGTTTTCACCTCATTGGAGAACATCAGGAAAAGGCTGGATTATCACATATTAGTTGTGGGGGGGGGGATTCGTTGGTGGGGATGAGTATGACTAGGCGGCCTTTCAGCTCCCTTCCAACTCTGATCTTGGTCACGCTTGGTTCTTTTTCCTCTTTCTTTGCATTCTCTCGTTCTCTTTCAGCTTCTACCACTGTATCTTCTCTCTCTCTCTCTCTGTCTTTCTCTTCCTCCCTCCCTCCCTTTTTCTTCTTTCCCCCCTCCTTTCTCTCCCTATACCTCTCTCTTCACTCCTCTTTCTCTCTCTCTGTTGTTCTCCCTCCCTCCTTTCCCTTTCCTCTCTCTTCAAATATATACATATATACACATAAAGAGATAGGAAATATACATATAGATGTAGAGAGGAAAACACTATTTATATGTATATATGTATGTACAGTGGTGTGCAAATTGGGATGAATTCAAACAATAACATTTATTGGCTTATACATATAACCTTACAACTTTTTACATCTTTAGAAACTTTGGCTTCCCTTTGCCATAATCACTACTTTTACATGATTCTGCAATGATTTTGTAAGATTTTGATATATATTCTTTTTTTTTTTTTTCCGGGGCAATGAGGGTAAAGTAACTTGCCCAGGGTCACACAGCTAGTGTCCAGTGTCTGATTTGAACTGAGGTCCTCCTGAATACAGGGCTGGTGCTTTATCCACTGTGCCACCGAGCTGCCCACCCCTCCCCCAACATATATTCTTTAATTCCTTATTATAAAACTACATTTTAATCACACTGGACATTGTTTACCTCAAGAACAATTATTCTAAGTTGAGCCTTAATTTTAGGCCATGGGTTTTCTTTTTTTCTTTTTCTTTTTTTTTTTTTTTTTGGTGAGGGAATTGGGGTTAAGTAATTTACCCAGGGTCACACAGCTAGTAAGTGTTAAGTGTTAAGTGCCTGAGGCCGGATTTGAACTCAGGTCCTCCTGAATCCAGGGCCAATGCTCTATCCACTGTACCACCTAGCTGCCCCTGGGCCATGGGTTTTCAATGGAGTTTCCATCAGGTGAGTTCCTAGGCCACTGAGGCATATTTATCTACATCTCTAGGATAAAATTTTATCCTTTCAGGACATGTCATGGCACAAAGTTGTAAGGTGGTATTCCATCTTCATTTAAGAATTTACATAATTCCAGAACAATCCTACTTTTCAAGTATATTTAACAGAGAGTTCATCATCCCCTTAATAGAAACAAGACTTTCAGGGCCACTATCATCCCCTTAATGGAAACAAGACTTTCAGGGCCACTAGAAGTTTAAAAAAAAAAAACCAAACCTTTTTTTTTCCGGATATTTTGCAGTCTGATGAAGAAGCCTAGATCATACAGTCTCACTTGGACTTCTGACAACAGTTTTGAATGAATGAATGAATGAATGAATGAATGAATGAATGAATGAATGAATGAATGAATAAACAAATGAATGAATTCAATGAATGAATTCATCCTTGAATGAAAAAATTAGTTTCATCAGTAAAAATCACATTTTTTTCTCCCAATTGTCAGTAATCCAGACTTTGTATTGTCTTTCCAATGACAAGCATTTTTTCCTTCATAGCAATGGTTAGCAGCTTTTTTTTTTTTTTTTGGTAACTTGTCTTCTCATTTTTCTTCCAAGTTCAAGAAGCCTTCAGTGCACTATAGAGGAATCAATAAGAACCCATCCAGCTGCCAGGTCTCTCTGAAAGTCTTTGCTTGTTTTTTGAGAATTAATTAGGCTGTTTCACAGCAATAGTTTTTCCATTTCTTGGCATTGTTTTTTGTTTTTGACCTCACTTTCCTTTGTGCTTCAGTGCAACTGATCCTGTTTCATTGTGGGCTTGAATGAACTTTGAAATGCTTGGCTTCCCCACACCAACAGCTTGCTATAATATCTCTAACAGTCATCGAAGTGTGCTCATTAAGAGTGACACTTCTGCATGTTTCCTTGAAGTGATAGCCACTCTTTAAAACCACAGAATTAAAAACACAACAAAAGATAGCAATAGAACATGGACATATATATGATATTTAGCATTCAGCTGACAGGATTAACCAAAAAGGTGGCAAAACCAGCCCAGTCTGGTTTCACCTGGTCAAGGTGAGGCATCTTGAGGCAGCCTAGAGCCAGTAAAAGAATGAGAGCCACACAAGAATGATCAGTGCTGTCCCAAAATGAAAACATATCAAAATTATTGCTTGTCCCAAGTAATTTGCACACCACTGCATATATACATATATAATGAGTGGTTTATCCTTTCTACATTTCTGTTTCGGTCTCTCTCTCTCTCTCTATTTCTAGTTCTCCCCACCCAGGTAAGCCCATGAGCCAAGCCCAGAGACCCCAGTGATCTAGACTTTCCATCCTGTCACCCCCTAGCCCCACCACACCCCACTCCAGCTTTTCCTAGCACAGAGTCCCTTCTGTCTTCCCTGAAGCCCAGCCCAGTGACTCAGAGGAGAAGGAGGTAGAATTGGCAATGTCTTGACCTGGCTCCCCTTCCCAAGAAGAGAGGCCCCTTCACAGAGGAGGTGAGGTTCAGGATTCCTGAGTCATCTTTCCTCTGTACCCCATGTAAAAAAAAAAGGGAACTAGGGGAAAGCTAAGTGGTGCAGAGAATAAAGCACCGACCCTGAATTCAGGAGGACCTCAGTTCAAATCCGGCTTCAGACACTTGACACTTACTAGCTGTGTGACCCTGGGCAAGTCACTTAACCCTCATTGCCCTGCAAAAAAACAAAAACAAAAAACAAAAAAGGAACCAGACTGGCAGTCAGGAGACCTGGCAGAAGCCAGCATCTGGCTCTTCTATTCACTGGCTGTGTGACCTCGGACAAGTCATCTGTCTGTGGACCTCACCTTCCTCACTAGATCTATGATCTAATGATCTCTAAGATCCCTCCCGATGGCCAGCCACCATTCCAAATCCAGTCAGGAATCTGAGAGAGAAGAATGGGTTGGGGGAAGGAGACACAGGGAACTAAGCATCCTCCCCACCACTATCATGATATCACAGCATCAGATATCAGTCAGTCTGATCCCAAGGAACCCAGGCATCCCTGGTCCTCCTCCCTCTCCTTGACTCAACAACCTCAAGCTCTATGTGAAAAAGGGCTCTATCTGAGCTTAGAGACCAAGGGAAACCAAATGGGGGAGAGAAGGAGAAGTCCTGTGTCTTCTTGCCACCTCTGTCGGCAGTAACACCTCATCACCTTGAGCCTCATTTTACCTCTCTCAGCCTCAGTTCTCTCATCTGTTTTAGTTTTCTTCTTCTTTTTTTTTTTTTAAGTGAGGCAATTGGGGTTAAGTGACTTGCCCAGGGTCACACAGCTAGTAAGTGTTAAGTGTCTGAGGCCGGATTTGAACTCAGGTCCTCCTGACTCCAGGGCCGGTGCTCTGTCCACTGCACCACCTAGCTGCCCTTCTCATCTGTTTTTAAAAGGGGGGGGGGCATGGAGAGGGAGAATGATGCCTTCCTGGTCCACCTCTCAGGACTGTGGTGAAGATCAAGCAAGATCATGGGAAATAAAACTTTGGAAACTGTAAAGTTTGATCCAAACGTCAGCTAAGGTTATTGTGATTATTAGATTAGCCAAGAACAGGGAGAGAAAAGGAAGGAACAATAGAATGGACAGACAGACAGACAGACTCCTGCCGTGGATGGCTCTCTAGGGCATCGTTCCCTTCTTCACTCCACCTCCCTCAGCCCCACTCCAGGGGCCTCCCTCTGACCCGGAAACTGGATCATCTGTAGGAGCTGGAGTTTCCCCCGTTGAGAGTTGAGAGGCTGGAGCCCAGACCCAGGACTAGACCCTGTGCATCTTTAATGGAACCATGAATTATAGAGCAGCCCAGCCACGGTCCCTGTGCCTTGGCTCTTTCTGTCTATCTTGGTCTATCATGTCCCTCAGTCTCTATCCCTGATCCTGTCTCTATCTCCTTGATCCCATCTCCCCCTTTCTTGGTGCCTCTCCATGCATATCCCCTCCCTTCCCCCCTCCCCTCCTTCTAGCTTTCCTTTATGGGGGTGGGGCAGGGCCCTAGGGATCAGTCAGGCCCAGAGCCGAGTGAGGCCAGGCCGGGCGGGTCCGGATCAGCAGTGCTTCTCCAGCTTAGCCAGGCAGCCTGCCAGGATTCTGCTAAGCAGGGAGGGATGTGCTCATTCCCTGCAGGGGAGAACAGTGGAGGGGAGGGGGAACCACTACCAATTAGGTGGGTAGAAACCTTGAAATACAGGCTAGGTACATACCCTGGGGGGCCGGCCTGCGGTGGGCACCGGCTTCTTTTGTCTGAAGAGATTTAGGATGGGGAATGGAGTCTCAACTTTCCCCCAGTGCCAGAGTCTTCCCTTCTGAGTCAAACCCTTGTGACCCCTGTGTTTCTTTCCCCATCTTCCCAGTTGTGGTGGAGAACGGGTTGGGCCTGGCCCCCAGATCCCCTGAGAAGCAACCTGGTGTCCCCTCCCCACCCAATGTCCCGGAAAGTGGACGGGGTGGGGCCAAGGGTGAGGGGAGGACTCCGGCCCCAGCTCCACTTCCAGGCAGCAGCAAGGAGGACGAAGAAAAGGCCAAGAGGCTGCTATACTGTGCTCTGTGCAAGGTGGCTGTGAACTCCCTATCCCAGCTTGAGGCGCATAACAAAGGTAATGTTTCCCTATGAACTTGTTGATTTTCCCCATCCCCTGACCTTAGCTGATCCTGGTCCAAGAGCCTCCTCCCAGCCTTGGCCCAGCCAGCCAGACTTACTCTCAGCTTTCCTGGGTCACCCCCTTCTCACTTTTCTTGTGACCCTGAAATGTCTAGTGTTCACATTCTTAACCCTCAACAATTCCTCTGTCTGAATTCCCTCCAGTAGATCAGTCGGCCAATAAACATTTATTAAGCACCTGAGATGCACCAAGCATTGTGTCCCCTCCCCGCCCCCATCCCCAAGAGTCTCAAAATTGAGGGACCTCGGGAGTTAAGGCCTGGAGGGAGGGGCTGAGGTGTTTTTTAGGAAACTGTATGCCTGATTCTCCCAGAAACTTTAGGCTCTGGGAGATTAACCTCCAGTCTCCTCTCTCTACCCCATCCCCATCTCCAATGCAGGTACCAAGCACAAGACAATCCTGGAGGCACGTAGTGGGCTGGGCCCCATCAAAGCGTACCCCAGGCTAGGGCCCCCCACCCCTGGGGAACCCGAGGCCCCTTCCCAGGACCGGACCTTCCACTGTGAAATCTGCAATGTCAAGGTCAATTCTGAGATCCAGTTAAAACAGGTAAATTAGCTTTCCTGACGTCTAGCGTCTATTCCCTAGGGCTGGGGAAGAGGTGCTTTCCTAGGAAGGACAAAACGCCCTGGAGTAGAGCTTGGGTGGTCTCGGTTTCTATCCATTCTCCAGGGCCAGCACCTTTTTTCCTTAAAGAGTAGTGACTAGGTGGCTCTACCCCAAGCTCCCTCCTTCCTCATTCTTACCCCCACCCCGATTTTCTCTGGAATTTCTGACCCCGCCCCTATCCACCCCTCTCATCCCTCCTTCAGCACATCTCCAGCCGGCGGCACCGGGACGGCATGGCCGGCAAACCCAACCCCCTGCTGAGCCGTCACAAGAAGCCTCGGGGCGTGGGGGAACTGGCGGTGAGGCGGGGTGCTCGGACCGAGCCAGAGGATGAGAGCAGTGGGAGGGGCGGGGGCGGGGGCGGGGGCGGGGGAAGAGATCCCTGAGGGGAGGAGCAGCGGGACGTTCTGGGGATAGAGAGCTGGCTGGGCAGAAGGGGCCAGGGCTCTGGCAGGCGAAGTGTAACCACAGCTTGTCTCTCCTTCCCGCAGGGCACGCTGACTTTCTCCAAGGAGCTGCCCAAGTCCTTGGCCGGCGGTCTTCTTCCCAGCCCCCTGGCAGTGGCCGCAGTGATGGCGGCAGCGGCTGGCTCCCCGCTGTCCCTGCGCCCAGCCCCTGCTGCCCCGCTCCTCCAGGGCCCGCCCCTCACTCATCCCCTGCTCCACCCGGCCCCTGGGCCCATCCGAACTGCGCACGGACCCATCCTTTTCTCCCCCTACTGACCCCAACCCTGAACCCCCAACCTCCCCCCCATTCCTATTGGGACCCAGGCTCTGGGCCCCCCCAGGCCCGCCCCCCTCCTGGCTTTTCCTGGGAAGGGGTCTCTCTTTCCTCCCCCAGACCACCCCGAGGTACGGGGTTCCAGGAATGGGAAGGGGGAAGCGGGGGAGGGGGGCTTCAGAAGGGGGGGCACCCCAGATCTCAGGGAACCCCACCCCTGCCCCTCCCTCTCCCTCATAAAGGGAGGGGCATCTCATCCCTAGCCCTTTTGGAGATTACCCCTCTCCCAAAAGCCATGTCCATCCAGTCCCTACCCCAAAACCTAGCACAAAACGGGGTTCACAAGCCATGTCCAGGGTCGGGGTCCGGGGTGAGGGTCAGGAACGGATTTTCTTGGCAATAATAGGACTCTGGGACTCCGGATCCCATACCCCCAAACCGAAGCGCTTCCGTGAACATCCCCATGGGGGGGGCAGGTGGGATCCGGGGTCCCTCATAAGCACTTTGGCATTTTGGCCTGCAGCCTCACTGTGTCCACCTGGCCCAACCTTCACCCTGTCCCCACACCTGTTCCAACCTGTACTGGGGGCAGTATTTGGGGGGGGGGTGGACACATCTCGTGACACCCTCACCCTCCCCCCTTACACATACCCAGTCCCTAGCCTGTACCCTCTCCTCCGGCCCGGGTTTCCACTGTCTTCTCACCAGCACCCATGGTCCATGGGGGTACTGAGGGGGCCAGGGGGTGTCCGTCCAATCCGAATCCACCCCGGCCCTGCCTTCCGCAAAACTGTGAGCGAGCAAAAAGCAATAGAAGCCCCTTCCCCCTACTCCCCGCCGAAGGATTCGCACCCAGAGCTGTAGCCCTGCTCCCTGACCCCTAGCCCAATTACCTCACTCCCCTCCCCACCAGCCCCCTCAACTGCACAACTTGGGCGGGGGCAGGGCCTCTGTGTTTGTCCTCGCTGTTGTCGAATCCCTGCAGTCCTGGGGAGGCGGCCCCCATCTGCACCACCACCATCACCTGTTTCTGCTTGATGATGTAGCAACTTCCGCCTCCCAACAATAAAGTCCAGATTCGTTCTGCCCTTCGCTCCCCAGACCTCAGTCTCTCAATTTCCTTCTCTTACCCCCCACCCCCGGGGGCCATTCTGTTGGTTTCTTGGAGGGACTACTGAGTCAGGAGAAGTGGTGGGGTGGGCATCCGGGAGGCGGAGGGTGGATGTGGTGGGGATGGTTGGTGTCTGCAGCTGAGCAGTTGAGTACGAAGCACCTCCCCCTTTCTTCCCCACCCCCCAACTTTTAAGTACTTAAGCTCAGCCATGCAGGAAAGGCAATTACACAGGCAGCTTTAGGAGACGCGACGGCTCCACGAGGCGGCGTCAGAGACACACAAATGGAGACGAGCTCCAGCCTTCCAAAGGCTCGGGCGGCTGGAGTTAGCATTGTAAAAACTGTAAAGTCCCTAATCCTGGCTCCTAGCTGAAGCTTCTTATCCCTCCAGAGATTCACAACTTCGGAGAGAGTGAATAGGGGTCCACGAGTGACTGCACTTCTTGTGGGAGACACGATCACACACGGGTCCACGAGGACCCACATTCATTTCTACCGGACACAATCAACACACTTTCAGAGTTACAGACAGAGGTCCCATCATTGTCTAGACCAGAGATTTCTCGAACTTTTTGCTCTCAGGATCCCTTTTTAAAATCATTGAGGACCCCCAAAGAGTTTTGTTATGTGGGTTAAAGTTGCTTTTTTCTGTATTAGAAATTAAAACTGACAAAATATTTATTAACTTTAACAGCAATAAACCCATTACATGTCGACAAAACATGAAGAATAACGATTTTCTAAAACAAAAAAAAAAATTCGTGGGAGGAGTGGCATTGTTTTTACATATAGAAGACAGTTGGATTAGCTTCTCATATTTGCTCCTGTATTGTCTGTTGTGATATGTGGTTTTGGTTGAAATATATGAAGAAAATCACACAGCTATGTAGCTGGAAAAGAGATGAGTATTTTAATAGCCTTGGTGTAATTATGAAAATAGTTTTAACTTCTGGAACTCCCTGAAAGGGTCCGAGGACCACACTTTGAGAACCACTGCTAAGGGTTCCCAAACATTTTTGTCTACTTCTTGATTTTCAGTAAATTCCCATATTCTCTCTTAAATATGAAAGGAAATATATTCTAGAATTTACCATGCATATGCAGATAGGTCAAATGAAAATGTTAATTAATTTCAATAATAGTGATTTACCAAATATTCCCTGACCTTTTTGATAAGCTTCTTGGGGTTCCTTTTTTTTTTTCAGGGCAATGAGGGTTAAGTGACTTGGCCAGGGTCACACAGCTAGTAAATGTCAAGTGTCTGAGGCCGGATTTGAACTCAGGTCCTCCTGAATCCAGGACCAATTCTTTATCTGCTGTGCCACCCAGCTGTCCCCTTGGGATTCCTCTTGGGATATTCCAATCATAGATTGGGAACAGAGAGGTTTAGCTCAGAATCCCACAAATGCTCCTTTACTCATGCCCTAGTCTTGGGGAAATGGGAATAGGACTGTCATGGGGTGCAGAGCACCCCAGAATTTCTCTGGGGCACACCCAGGAATCTTCTCCTTGAGAAGCTAAACCAGAGGACAGATAACGCCTAGAGGAACCAAATCGGACTGAGCTAGTTTGGGATTCCTACCCTTCATTCTGGTCTCCCTTTTCCTGGGGAGATAAATTTGGGTGTGGCTTCGGCCTTTGTGTTCTGAAGAGGGATCTGTAGCCACCCCTCACCCAATTCCTTTAGTCACTACCAGTGGGGGATGGTCCTCCACTGCTCACCCAATTCCCCCAGCTACCACCAGTGGGGGATGGTCCTCTCTCACTAAAGGAACTTTTTACGGGCAGATGGTCCACCCCCATCAGTCCTCTATAAAAGTACCTTCCGGTCTCCTGTTCGAGGAGATTTGGTACCTCTGAGCCATGTGCTTTATGCCAAATCTCCCCATGAAAAGTCCAAGGATTTCTTTCATGGTTTCCCTCCCCCCACCCTTCCCTTCCCTTGGCCCTAAATAAACTATCACCTTGTTCTAACTAAGTTTTGCGTGCAAAAGGGTGTAATTCTTTAAAGAGGAATTCCCAAGAACCCCAACCCCAACCTGTACCCCATTTCCCACCATATCAGGACCAACCAGGTAGAAAAAGATAAAAATAGGGGAATAGCAGTAGGGGGAAGAATCCTTTTCAGTGCTCTTGGGAGAAGGGCATAGGACATTGGAGGAAGATAGGAAGGAACTGCAGGGAGGAGAGCTTGAAAGCTTTGGGTGGGAATGAAAAGAGGAAGGAGGATAAAGTACCAGCCCCTGGAATCCGAAGACTTGAGTTCCAATCCGGCTTCAGACACTTGATACTTACTAGCTGTGTGACCTTGGGCAAGTCACTTAACCCTCATTGCCCTGCAACAACAACCAAAAAAAAAAAAAAAAAGAGGAAGGAAAGGACAGAGAACACCGAGAAGAGAAAGTCAGTGGCTGGCAAAATGCTCATGGGACAGAGGGCAAGTGTTTGGAAATACCCTGGGGAGAGATGGTGAGGCTGAAGTGGAAACAGTGTGGGTAGAAGACATTTCTATCCACTTGGCCTAGTGCTTGCACTTCTGTGCAAATATATATCATAGCACTAAGTGTTTAATTAATAAATGCTTGTTGATTATGGAGAGAGATCTCAGATTCCTGAATCTTGCCTTCATTTACCAACTTACCTGGTCTCCTTTACTAGTAAGGATACCTCTGCTGCCTCCTCGCCTCCGTCAGGGAAATAGAAATCAAAGCTTCCACAGGAAAGGAGCATTCGAAAATATCTCAGGATAATGAAAAAAGACCTGGCTTTGGAGTCATCCGTTCAGTTCAGCGTTTTTCAGGAGTGTCTGACGCTTTGTGACCCATCTGAGATTTTCTTGGCAAAGAAATTGGAGCGGTTTGCCATTTCCTTCTCCAGTTCATCTTATAGATGGGGAAACCAAGACAGAGTTAAGTGATTTGCCCAGGGTCACACAACTAGTAAGTATCTGAGGCCAGATTTCAGGAAGATGAGTCTCTCTGACTCCAGACGGCACTCTATCCACTGTGGCATCTAGTTGCCATTTCAGGTTTAAATCTTGACTCTGCCAACTATACCTGTGTGACCTTGAGTCATTCACTTCTCTGGACCTCTGTTTGCTCATATATAAAATGGGATAGGGTCATATCATGTTGGAAAGAGACCCAGTGAGCTCCCTTTTCTAGAGGTCTTCAGGTAAAGGCTGGATAAGCATATGTTGGGAGAGGAGCCTCACACACAGGTGGATGTTGACCCAAATGGCCTCTGCCACTTTGAGCTGTGATTGGACTTGGGAGTCCTGCTTTATGAGACTGAGGTGGGCAAAGAAAGTGGAGATTGAGAGAATGAAGAATCTAGAGTCTAAGCAGGGACCAGACAAGAATCAGAGGGGTCTGGAGCAAGGAAGTAGGTGGGGGAATTACAACAGAGAGACCAGTACTTCATCAGCTCTACCGGAATAGAGGAAAGAGGCCAGAGATGGGGGAAGAGGAAGAAGGATGTGACCAGACAATTTGGCAACTTTGGAGTTTCTAGATACTTTTTAGGTAGATAAATCAGCCTCAGATGCTGGAGACGACACATCACTCACTGTCTTATCCACCAGTTGCCTATGATCTTAGGTGAGTCAGCTTTATAAATAAATGTGTGTAAAGAGGAGTATACTGGGGCCTGGGAGGCAGTCAAGGGAGAAGATCCAACTGTTACTTTTCTGTTTCATTCCTGAAGGAGGGACAGACCTGGGCTTATTGAGGTACTGAAGGTTCTGATAGAACCAAGGGAGTGGTTAGTGCCCATTCCATTGGATACAGTATTGAGGGAGGGAAGCAGACAGCACTGGAAGTTCAAGAAATTCATTTGGGAGTCTTTGGGGATAAAGAGAGTCCTTGGGCCGATGAGAGGGTTAAAGATCTTGAAAGGGGTTAGAGAGAAGAAAGATGAAAAGGCGGGAGGGAATTTTTGAGTTGTGTAGTTTGGATAAAATCTGGGTGATTAATGTCACTGAGCTGCAGAAAAAGGGGATATACAGAGCGTGTGAGCTAGTGTCCACAACTTCTGTCACTTTTCCCTTCTGTAGATCTCCAGTTCTGACCCTCCTGTCCTGTGACCATGCTGAACACCTCTGACAATGCCACCTTTTCTTGCTACCACCCATCAGTAGTGGGCTATCGTTACGTTGCTGTAAGCTGGGGCTTGGTGGTGGCAGTGACCGGCACTGCTGGCAACTTGCTTACCCTGATGATCCTGGGTGCCCAGCCCAAGCTCCGTACCCATTTCAACCTTCTCATCGCCAACCTCACACTGGCCGACCTCATCTACTGTGCTCTCCTGCAGCCATTCTCTGTGGACTCCTACCTCTATCTTCGTTGGCGTACTGGGGCCACTTTTTGCCGGGTCTTTGGTCTCCTCCTCTTTGCCACCAACTCTGTCTCCATCCTCACCCTCTGCCTCATTGCCTTTGGCAGATACCTTCTCATATCCCACCCCACCCTCTTCCCCCGGATCTTCACGGCCAAATCAGTGGCACTGGCATTGGTAGGTACATGGGTCCTGGGTGTGGCGAGCTTTGCCCCACTCTGGTCTGTCTACATCCTGGTGCCTGTCGTCTGTACTTGTAGCTTTGACCGAATTCGGGGCCGTCCTTACACCACCATCCTAATGGGCTTCTACTTTGTGCTCGGGCTCAGTTCTGTTGGCATCTTCTATTTCCTCATTTATCGTCAAGTGAGGCAGGCAGCCCAGGCACTGGACCAGTATAAACTTCGCAAGGCCAGTCTCCGAGCTGGCCATGTGGCTGGGGCTGGAGAAGCCCTACCCGGACACTTTCAAGAGCTGGACAGTGGTCTGGCATCAGGGACGGCCAGTGAGGGGACATCATCCGTGCCAGACAGTACTGCAACCACCCAGACCCTGGAAAGCAATTCATCCAATAAAGGAAGCCAAGAAAACAACAGAGTATCCAAGGTAGAAATGGGCAGCCAAGGGGTGGCTGCCCGCTCACCACCTGCTAAAGCTACCAGGAAGACCCAGGACGGCCCCTCTGACTTTGGGAAGGTGACTCGCATGTGTTTTGTGGTGTTCCTCTTTTTTTCCCTCAGTTATATCCCCTTTCTGCTGCTTAATATATTTGATGCTCAGGCTCGGGCCCCACGAGTCCTGCACATGCTTGCAGCCAATCTAACCTGGCTCAACGGTTGCATCAACCCTGTACTCTATGCAGCCATGAACCGTCAGTTCCGTGAGGCGTATGGATCCCTCCTGAGACGGGGACCCCAGAGTTTCCGAAGACTCCGGTAACACTTTAGACACTGATAGGAAATGGGTCCCTCCCACACCACCAAAAAAGTGGGCATCGTGGCCTCGGCCACAAGCACAAACTGGGGACATCTTCATGGACTGGGTCCCTTCCATGCTTCCTCCTCCACCCTCAACCTTTGCATCACTGTTACTATTAATAAACAGGCTTGGTGCTGTTCGCCTCCCAGTGTGGTCCCTGACAAAGAGGAACCGGGTCTGAGGCTCAAGCCGGGATGAAGCCTGAATTTGAGGTCCGAGCCTGAGTCCATCACCTTACTTTCATTTACATTTACAATCTCTAAGGTCCTTTCCAGTCCTAAAATCCTAGGAGGACAAGGGAAAGACAACCAGGATTCAAATCGAGAAGATTTCAAAGCCCAATTAAAACTAATTTGCATATTCATTTGCACACAGTTGCAAGTTTTTCTATTAAAATTCCCAGAATGTCCCAGCTTGCAGCCTTAACTCCTTTTCTTCTTCTTCTTCTTCTCCTCCTCCTCCTCCTCCTTCTTCTTTTTTTGGTGAGGCAATTGGGTTAAGTGACTTGCCCAGGGTCACACAGCTAGTAAGAACTCCTTTTCTTCTAACGACCCCCAGCTTCTTTGGGACATACCCCAGACATAGCCCTCTCCTGATCTGGTGCCCCGGCACCAACTTATTCCAAGAGACCCTAGAGTGCTCTGTCACCTCGGGGTGGGAGGTCTAAGTTCCATCTGGCTAGGAAACTGAGCAAGGAATGACTGGGTAAGGTATTGGGGATAGGCATATTAGGGCTAGAAGGCAAGATGTCAAGCTTACAGCCCTCATTGTGGTCTTCACATCATTGTCTACCCCACCCCCAATGGCCGCAGTCACCATCCTGCCTTGTGAAAGAGGAACCACTGGGACAGTAGGAAAGGGACCTTAGGGGCCAGGGGAGTCTATATAGGGGGCCAGGGCCTCCTCATGGTGAGAGGAGGGAAGTGGGAAGGTGGTATGTCCACGGAACTCATGTGGCCACTAGGTGATGCTGGTTTCACATTTTCTCACCTATGGGAGTTGGGGTGCAAGGGGGTGGGCATTTGCTCAGAAGTTCCACCACCTCCCTCAATTCTTTTCCTATCTCCCTAAGACTGGGGGCTGGGAAGGGGGAGTTCCTAATTCTGAGATGCAGTGGATCGGAGGAAGAAGAGTGATTCCTATAATCAAACCAAAGTTAAACAGATGCTGAAATATATGACTTTTAAACATCCCCCAAACCCTCTAGGGTAAAGAAGATTTGAACTCAGAGAGAGAAGCCAATTGAGGGAGAGTAGAGACTCAAACCTTTCTCTCTTCTTTCCCCTGCCCTCCCCCCACTCCTACCCCCCATCCTTCCAAACATAAGAACAGAATTATATGCAGGAAATTCAGGAGACTCAAGGACTTGATTTCGCTATCTAAGGCTTTATGTAGCAAGATTCCCCCCTTCTCAAAATAAATTAGTCAATCACATAAACACAGTAGTATCTCCACTCTTGGGAAAGGTGTGAGAAGAAAAAGAAGAAGAAAAGGGAAGGGGAGAGGGAAGAGAAAGGTGGACAGGGTAATTATAAAGTCTCCAAAGGGCTATTCGCTAGAAACAAGAGAACATGATCTTCCACTGCAGCAATAGGCATGGAGATTAGACACCAGAAAAGCTATCTCAATTGGCAGGGAGAATCTGAAACCAACATGGAGTAAGAAAGTAAATCAAAGGGGGTAGAAATGTCCCTTCACCCCTTCTTCAGTAAAGGCTGAAAGGATTCAAGGAAACTCTGAAGGAGGGTCTAGGAAGAAGCAGCGATGGCCAGAGCCTATGTGATCAGAGTGAAAATAGGGATGGCAGTGAATGTACCTATGCCTAAGCGTAAGCATGTGAAGGTTCAAATGATGGATAATGGATGAATTAATTTAGTCCCGTGCGGGCGGTTCTTCGTGCATGTGTGTTTCTGTGTGGGAGCAGGGCATAGGGTTTTTTGTGAGGTGCATGTTAATGGCTCTTTGTCTCTGTTTCTTATTTGGGCTGGGGTTCTATGTCTTTTCAACGGATTCCATCTCATGCCTTGTCTCATTTTCCTTTTCTTCTCTGTGTCTGTATGCTTCTCTGTTAGTCCGTCTCTGTGTCTCTGCATCTCTCTCTCTCTCTCTCTCTCTCTCTCTCTCTCTCTCTCTCTCTCTCTCTCTCTCTCTCTCTCTCTCCTTTCCCTCCCCCTCCCTCTTCTCCCTCCCCCTCCCTTCTACCCTCTTCCCCTCTCTCTCCTGCTTTCTCTCTCTTTCTCTGTCTCTCTCTGACAGATTTATGGTCATTTCAGGGGCTGCTATTGGCTAAGCTCTGACAGAGCCTGATTTAGCACCCGGCCCCATTGGTTGAGCCTGACAGGCCGATTTACGAGTTGTTCTGCCATTGGCCAAGCTTCCCAGGCTCTGATTTATGGTCCTATGGCTGGGGGGTGGGGGAGTGGGGGAGTGGGAGGGGGGACGGGAGGGGGGCTGGAGAGAGGATGCTCCTCCTTTCTTCCCCTCCCCCTCCTTTCTCCCGTCTTGCTCCTCTTTCCTCTCCCTCTTCAAACACTAACCCCCTCCTCAGCTCCCTCCTCCTTTCTCTCAGGGAAAAAGATGGAAGGATTTAGGAAGCAAGATGGGGGAATACAGGAGAAAGATGGGAACTGGGGAGGTGGGGGGCTAGTAGAGAGATGGAAAGAGTAAAGGAATCCTGAAGGGAAGAGATGAAAGAACTGAAAAGAAAAGAGAGATTCTGAGGCTGGGAAGGAAAAATGGGGAAATTAAAGGGGAGAGATAAAAGGGACTGAGGAGGAAAAACGGGAAGACTGAGAGGAGTGAGCTTGGGGCGGGGGAAGATGAGATTACGGGGGACTTATGAGGGAGAGAAAAGGGGTTTAGAGGGCTGAAGAATTACCCCTCCCCTCGATACCCTAGAAATAGACCCGGAGACTGAAATTTTCCTTTTCAGATCTATTATTCTCTATGCACACATCCTCCACCCTGAGAAACAAGAGCCAGAGATACATAGACACAGAGATAGGACGGAGCAACAGGGGAGACTAGAAAAGGGAGAGAAAGATAGAATAAAGGGAGAGGGAATTTGGTTAGGTTTGGAGAGCAGCTTGATAGGAAGAGGTCAGATCCTAATGGGAAAGCAAGTGATTCCGCCACAAACAACTTAATGGGAAAGCAAGTAATACCCCTCCCCAAACAACCTTCCTCCTCCTAACCTCTCAAAGACACCCAGTGGGTTTTTTCTGACCCCTTCACACCAGGAGATCAGGTGAGGGGAAAGATCTTGGCATCGTACCCATGTATTTATGAAGACTCTTCTCAGTTAAGTTTATGACTTCAAGTTCAGTCCTCAGGATTTGGGAATATTTGTGTTTTTACAATCAACAAGCTTTCTTATTCACCTCAATGTTGAGTCAGCAATACAAAGAACAGTACCCACCCTCGAGGAGAAGGACCGTTAGGAAACAGAACAAACAACATGTACATATATAAGAGCATATAGAATGGGTACCAAGTGAACACAAGGTAGTTTGGGAAGGGAGACCTTTGGCAACTGCAGAATTCAGGAAGTATTTTAGTTTTAAAGGATTCCCAAGAGTTGGAAGTGAGGAGAGAATGATTCCAAATGTGAGGGACCTAGTACAAAGGCAGCGAGGCAGGAGATGGATCATCCTCTTTAAGGGCCAAACAGAGGGGTTTTCTATCTGATCTTAGTGCTAACAGGAGCCACTGGAATTTACTGAAGAGCAAGGGGATGTGGTCGGATTTGCACTTTGGCAGCTGTGTGGTGGACAGATGAAAACTGGACACTGGGAGACCAAATGGCAAAAAATCTCCTTTTTGTTTTTTTTTAGTGAGGCAGTTGGGGTTAAGTGACTTGCCCAGGGTCACACAGCTAGTAAGTGTTAAGTGTCTGAGGCCGGATTTGAACTCAGGTACTCCTGACTCCAGGGCCGGTGCTCTATCCACTGTGCCACCTAGCTGCCCCCTCCTTTTTGAAATAAATAGTCCAGTGAGAGGTGATGAGGGCCTGACCCAGGCTGCCAGTTGGTGAAAAGAGAGTCATATTGGAGGGGCCATTGTAGAATTAGAAATGAAAAGGGGGCAGCTAGGTGGCCCAGTGGATGAAGCACTGGCCCTGGATTCAGAAGGACCTGAGTTCAAATTACACCTCAGACACTTGACACTTACTAGCTGTGTGACCCTGGGCAAGTCACTTAACCCTCATTGCTCCGAAAAAATAATTAATAATAATAATTAGAAATTAAAAGATTTGGCATTCTGCAGTTGGATGCCTTCACTCAAGGTTGGGAATCTAGGTTACTGGAAGGATGGTGATTCCTTCAGCAGTAAAGGGAAGTTCATAAAAAAGGTTTGGAAGGTGAAAAAATAGTTTAAACATATTAAAGTTGGAGATGCCTCCTGGACATCAGTTTGAAATGTCCAATTGGGAATATAGGACTAGAGTTCAGAAGAGAGATTAGGGCTGAAATTATGAAAGGACTAAGAAAAGACTATCAGATTTGACAATTAAGAGATGGTTGGCAAGTTTGGAAAGAGCAGTCTCAGGTGAGCGATAAAATGAGTAGGGAGCCAGGTCGAAGATGACTTAGGGGAGAGTGAGATGTACTTAGGGCAGGCCTTTTCAAGGAGTTTGACTAAGAGAGGACACCTATAAGATAATAGCTATGTGTTGAGTTGGGGGGAGTGGGCAGTGCTGGAAGGAAACAAATAGGGGGGCCATTGTGGTGGTCTCTGGTAGGGGCTCCTGATTAACTTAGCTGCTTGCCCCTTCTTCCTCTTCTCTCCCTTCCCTGGTCAGAGAAATGGAAACTTTGGTTCATTGCGGGGAAGGGGGGGGGCAGAAATTGGAGGACTATGGGAGAGGAGGGCATGAGGGCTCTTTATTCCTAGAAATCCCCCAAAGGGACATGGGAGCTCTTGGAGCAGACTAGAATGAAGGTAGAACCAGAGACTTTTCATGGTCCCTCAGCATGCCTAGGGGATGGGGGCTGATGACTCAGAGGGCCCCGGCATTTCAGTTCCCTTCTATTCTCTGAGTGGTGGTTGCTGAGGAGTGAAGAGGCTAGAAACAGTCATGACCTTTTCCACTGTCACCCCAAGTCCTTAGGAGAGGAAGATTTGAAACACTTTACTTCAGCACTCTCCTATCGTCTGGTCCCTGGGAAAAGAGGATGGGAATGTGGGGCCCAGGGCACACATCTGCTACAAGTCTTTACCTCACCCCCACCCCAGCCTCATGTAACACTGTAACATCACCCCCCTAATCGTCCCCTACTGCTGGCTCAGAGAATGGAAAAAGAAAAATGTCTTCCCATTGGTCTCAGTATACCAGAGAGCCAAGTTGTGTTTCTTCAGCCCTAGCTCAAACCTCATCCACCCCACCCCCCACACCTCTGTTTCTGTGCCCTCTCAATCTAGCCCTCTGTAGCCCAAGTAGGACTTGTTCTGGGATTGGGGAAACAATTGGTGGTGGTAGGAGGTGGATGGATGAGTGAGAAAAGGCACAAAGAGAACCTGGGGCAACCCGCTACCGAGTTCTCGCCGTGTCTGGCATCTTACTCAGAAAGGTCCCACAGAGACAGCTGTCTTTCCAGAAAATGTTCACACTCATCCCTAATCCTAACTTGCTCACTCTCTGAGGTGGGTCAGTACACACAGGAAAACTGGGTTCCAGGGGAATGGAAGAGGAGAATTGGGATCTGGGCTGGCCCTTTAAGAGCCACTTCAGGTCAGAGAGCCGGGGCTACAGGGAAGGGAAGGAGCTGATGTCAGAAGATAGATGGGCAGCAAGATGGGGATTGATGCTAATGGGGGAGCTAAAGCTAAGTACCCAGACACTCTAAGGGCAGAACTGCAGATTTGTCTTCCTTATGCTCACCCCCACCCCACAGCAAACCAAGGCTGTAAATCTGCTGCCTAGATTGGGGAGGGGACCAGACACGTGGCCCTCTCCCTCTCCCCTCTCCCTTTCCCTGCCTGTTCTCCTCCCCTCTTCCCCTCAACTTCCTTTGTCTTTCCCCAACCCTCTCCACTAACACACACATCTATCCACACTTCACCCCACTTTCAGTGAAATTCTTAGTCTCCAAGCAAAGGAGACGTTTAAGGCAGAAGGGTTTGAGGGTAGACTGCAAGGAGAACTGGCCCATGGCAGGTCAGCAGCGAGATGAAAGGGGAGGTGAGGATCATTCCTCCAAGAAGGGAAACCTGAAGAGCCAGGGGTGGGGTGGTGGTGAAGATTTTGGTTCCCCCACGCCTTACTTCCCAGGCCATTCTGGTTGAAACACAAGCAACTTTTCTCCCCTACCCCCAGACTCTCCGTATAGCTCCACTGTGGTGGCTAGAGGAAAAACCGGCCTGGCCCCCCAAGGTCAAGGGCCAAGGAAAGGAGGAGGAGTCTTCGGGAAACCGACTGTATACAGGGGAGGGGGCAGGGATCCTCAGGTCTGCTCAATTACAAAAGGGGGGGGGAGGAGAGAAAAGGGTGTGTGTGTGTGTGTATGTGTGTGAGTGTGTGTGTGTGTGTGTGTGTGTGTGTGTGTGTGTGTGTGTGTGTGTGTGTGTGTGTGTGTGTAACACTTCCATTCTCGAGTTCTCGAGGGTGTGGGAAGGACTCTAGAGGCTGGTTTGATTTGGGAACCAGCTCGGGAAAAGGTGTGAGCCGTCCAGAAAGAGATATATAGTCCAGTTTCTTGGAAACTCCCAGACCAACCAACCCATCTCCCTCCTCCCTATCCCACTCCCACTCCCACCCCCCCAGCCCCCACCCAGCCTGCTGACAAGAGAATATTCAGGCCAACAGTCTATTTACTGTAAAGGCACAGGCACTCCAGCAGCTCCTTCCCACTTACTTGCCTAGGATCTGCGGGGTGGGGTTCCCCAAATCCTCAGCCAAAGGGGTGTTGGTGGGCTGCTTCGGTGACTAGGGTCTGTCCCTAACAGGGCCAATTCCTACAGTCTCCCAGCTTTTAGGATCCCTGAGAAGCCCGCCCCACCCCCTCCCCCCGACTCCCCAGCTAACTCCGATCTCTCCCAACCACAGTATTAGCCCACTTTCTTTAGCACAGCCCCAGATGGGAACAGAGAAGTGTCTCCTTCCTTGTCTCATTCCACCAGTGCCATGCTTTGGAAAGCTAGAGGCTGCTGGCCCCTCTCCCTGGTGATCCTCTCCCCCTCCATTTCTGCCACCCCAGTCTGAAGTCAATCTAGCACCTTGGGGTTTCTAGTCTGGCTTTTTGTACACCACTGAGTCATTCTCCCCACCCTGGTCCCCCAGACTTTCAAGAGCAAGGGAGGAATGAACTATTAGAAGGAGGCATCAAGTCTCCCAGTATCCCGACCAGTTTCCCCAACCCCAGTCAGGGTCGCTGGCCCCAACCCTTTCCTCCAGTCCACTTCCCCACCCCCAACAATAAATCCTGCCTTTGTCTTTCTCTCCCAGCCGCCCTGGGTAGGCTGGGGGTCAGAGGTTGTGAGTGAGTGTGTATGTGTAGGGGGAGGGGTCGCTGTGTGTAGAAGAAACAGAAGCCAAAGGAGGAAGGGGGAACAAGAGGGAGAGATGGTCAGGAACAGCTGGTGGGCAGGCACTGAGGGGCTAGGGAGGAGAAGGGGAAAGGGAAGTGAACCCCCTCCCGGGGGAATGAGGCCTCTCTGCTTCATTGATTCAGGCTGGAGCATTTGGTCTGCCAACATTCCAAAAGACCAGCCCGAAATTTCTGGGAAAAGATGGGAATGGCCCCCAAGGCTTGAGGAATGCCAGGGAGATGGGGGAGAGGGGTGGACTTGAGGCAAAAAAGCCAAGGAGGCTCACCAGAGACTGGGAATACTGCGGGAATGTGCTGCCCCTTCCTCCAAAATACACAGTGGATTTATGGGCCATCCGAACTAGCCTGCCCCAGGAGAGCTCACTTTTCCCACTGGGCCTCCAAGCCCCTCTTTAATAGTATCTTTGCTGTCTTTCTCAGACTTCCCCTTGCTTTAAAGGCGGTTCTTTCTACCCTATGTCCTCTCAATCTGTTCCTTTCTCAATCTCTTGTATTTTTTTCCTCTCCTCTCCCCCCTTTCTTCCTGTTTCTCCATCTGGTAGTCTGCTTCTTCCTCATCCATCCCAGTAACCCCTTCCTCCCCTTCTCTCCCCTGTCAACCTCCCCTTCCCTCTTTTCCCTACCCTAGCACCTTTAGCCTCAGGGAGACCCTAAGAATCAAGTACCATAGCAGAACTTTCATGTCTGAGGCATATAAGGCCAGGAGAGGCTAGATCTGGGTGGTCTGGTGAAACCAATGGACCCCCTTCTCAGAACTGTGTTTTTAAATAATCGAAGGGATGCTAGATTTCACTTAGAGGTTATTGAAAAGGAAGATTTTTTTATGTTGGTTTTTTTCCCCCATCCAAGTTCAGGGACCTATGAAATCTATCTATGGACTCCTTAGGGGTCCATGAAACCTAGATTAAGAATACCTGTTCTTGGGGAGGCTAGGTGGCGCAGTGGATAAAGCACCGTCCCCGGATTCAGGAGTACCTGAGTTCAAATCCGGCCTCAGACACTTGACATTTACTAGCTGTGTGACCCTGGGCAAGTCACTTAACCCCCATTGCCCCACACACAAAAAAATAGAATACCTGTTCTTAAAAAAAAAAAGAATGCCTGTTCTAGTGGAAGAGACTAAAGCAGAAGGGAAGAGACTGAAAGCTAATGTTGAAGGGAGAAAACTTAGAGAGGGGTAAGAAACGTCAGGGTCCAATGTGGGGGCAGGCAGGCATGGTGGGTCCCCTGGAGATGGTGGCTGAGAGATATCCTCTGAGCCAGACTGAGACCTAGGTAGACAAATACAAACAGAGAGACACAAACCCAGACTCTGCTAGGAGCCAGATGCCAGGTCTGAAGAGAGGCAGCTTCTAGCTGGGTCTGGCTAAATTCCAGACACCCTTGTCTCCTCTGCAGACAGAAACTAAAGCTGCCTGTCCCCTCCCAGACTTCCCCCTTTGCCCTATTCCCCCTCCCCACCCCAATGACATCAGCTTTGGCTGCTTCTGCCCCCAATGGTCCACTGGCTCTGCTGATGACACATCACTGGGGTGGACTAAAGGCAAAGGAGAGACTTCACCAGGGAGAAGAGCAGGGGCTTGGGGAGCCCTTGGGGGGCAATGGTGAAGAGGAAGAGAAACCAGCAGCACTGGAGGCAGGGGGGCCCAGGGCTAAGGGCACCGTGGGGAGAGGGGTAGGGGCTTCGGGGGAACTTGAGGAAAGAGATCTAAGGGGTTTAGGGAACACTAAATCACCCTGTGGGGGGGATCACCCTGTCTGTGCTCAGTAGGGTGGGGAAAGGGTAGAATTGGAGGGGGAGAGGAGATGAATGGGGGAATTGCCACATCTGGCAGGCAGGTGTTTGGCACAATTAAATCTGCAGTTGATTTCCCAGTCAAAAAAGCTGGGGGTGGGGAAGAGGACCTACCAGAGTCCCCTTAGGGTTGATGGAGGCTAAGTTTATAAAGCCGAATTCAGGAGGGGTGAGAAGACTTACCCAGAGACAGGCAGAGATGAAGTGAGATGGAGAGGGGGGGGGCAAATGACAGAAACAGTCAGACAAAGACAAATTCAAGATGAAAGTCATTTAGTGAGCCAGGACCCAGGCATTCTGTTCTTGTCTCCTTCCTCAATCCACTGTGGACAGACCTATTTGGCTAAAACTGACAGCTAGAAGTAAGATGTAAGTGCCACAATACTGGGGGTCTAGTCCTGGTGAGGCAGGCAAGGAAGACAGTTAAGGTTTGACTGGGTTAGGAAACTGAGGATGGGTCTGATTGGGCCCCAAATGTCTGGCCTTCTATAGCCATGGGTGCAGGGCTTTGGTGGTTGGGGGTGCTCTTAGCAAGCAGGGCAAATCAAAGAGTGGGGTTAAAGGGGTTTGGAGGGAAGAGTTGTTGCATTTCCTCAGCTCAGACAGGAGAGGGCACTGGTAGCTAACCATCAGCCCCTTGGAGCAGCGCCTACCCCATCTTAAGCCCCACGTTTTCATGCAGGAGGGGTGGGGAGGGTCATGGGAGTCGGTCCAATTCCTAAAGCTTCCTCGGCTTGCCCCCTTGTCCAGCCATGAGGCTTCAGAAAGAGCCGAGTCAACTGCCCAGAAGGTAGTGAGCCCCAACAATCGCGCACCCGAAGGTAGCTCTTGCTCAGGCTCCTTCACTGCTGCTTCCCACCCACGAAGGGCGGCCCTCAACCCCAAATGCAGCCAGCTTTGTGTGCCATTGGGCCTGTCTCATAGCTCCTGTGTGTGGAAGGTCCAACTCTACAAATAAAATTAGCAATCTGGGCGGGGGGGGGGGCATGGTTCCCCCCCAAACCAGAGTAAAGGGAGAACAGGAGAGGGGAGAGAGACAAAGCTTACTCTGTCACCTAGGCAACTGTAAAACCTCCAGCTAAATCTATCTTGTGAGCTCACCGCCCCATTAACATGCAGGGCCAGGCTCTGCGCCAGCCCAAGCCACATTCATTTGTGCGAAATAAAGGTGGGGGGAGGGGGCTGTCGAGGAGGGGAAGCAGGGCTCAGGAGGCACAGGGGAGCTTGTGAGAAGAGGTTATTTACACCGCCGTCCTGACCTTCTGGAGCAGTGCTGGCTCCGATAAATAACCCGCTCAGCACTGTTTGGGGGGGGCAGTGGGCTTAGGGAAGGGGAGCCTGTCTGCTGTAGCAGCCCCCATGCAGGTGCATGTCTCCCGGTTACTGATGGCCCAGGAAGGAGGCGGCTGGGGGTGGGGGTGGGGGCGACTGAGGGGGAGGAGAGGGGAAGGTGGGAGGGAGAATTCATTCTTTGGACCCCAGAGAGAGGAAAAGCGCCATCTCCACCCATCCCTGGCACTCATGTCTAGGTAAAGGGACAGAGGGACGGTGAAGAAAAAACCCTGTAAATTATGTTTAGAGAAAGGGATAAGGGGAATTACAGCCAGGGGCTGGAAATGAGTGGAGTAGCTATTAAAAGAGGGGAGCCTCCCCCCAAAAATACACCAAAGGCGATTCAGAAAAAAAAAAGATGCTTTATTCCCAGTCTTTTGTGCAGAGCAGGGTCTGGGGGCAGCTGCCCTCCATTTCCCAGGGGCCTGCCCATGTCCCCATCTCTTCCCCCAGGTCTTTTCTGGGGGTGGGAGATGAGATGGGTAGCTGGGAGTGTTTCTGACTTAGGACAATGGCATGAGAGGGAACAGCGGCCTGCTCCTTAAGGGGAGCTGTTGGAACATGGAGTGAAGGAGCAAGGTCACACCGAAGGGTGGTGGTCGATCTCCTACCTTCCCAGGGAACCTCAAAGCCAGATGATTTAGCTAAAGGGGACGGTATTTGACAGGTTTCACAATGGGAAAACAAAGCTCACAAGCAGCCCCCGCTGGTGTCCTTGAGAAATCTTCACCTTACCCCACCTAGGGTTTCATAAGGATCATTCTAACTTTTTCTCATTGCCTCTACTCCAGCCCCAGCAAATCCTACATCCTACTGCCCAGCAGGCCTGCGGAAAGGCCGGCAAGATGGAGAAAAAGTTAAGATCAGACTCTACAGACACAAGGCTGAAACATTTATCTCAAATCTGTCAGGCCCTGGTGGGAGTTGAAGGAACCCAGAGGATGAGAGACACAATCTAACCCCCACCCAAATTCTAGGCAGAAAACCCGTCTCCCAGAGACTGGGGCTGAGATTTCTCATCCAGGAGGTTGGCTCTGTCCCCAAACTGGGGGCACATGGTGTACAAGACCCCATTTGTGGAGTGGGGATTGGGGGGGGGCTGACTAGGTGACAGAGACCCCCACGATACACTCTCTCAGGCCACAGGCTTATAAATCAGACCTGGAATTGGGGTTAGATCCCCCTCTATGCCACCCTCCTCTCCTAGCCCCCATCCCATCCCAATTAAAGAGCTCTGAACAGCTGTGTGGCCTGCCTCCCTCTCCCTAAGCTGCTTTTCTCCTTTCTCCACAGGGCCGAGGCTGGTAAGCAGGAATAAAAGGAAATATATGAGAGACTGATAACATCTAGGGGACTCTGGATAGAACTACTCCCCTTCTCCCTGTATTGGGAAGAGGGCCAGGGCCCGCACAGGGTGAGACCAGAAGAGGAAAACAGCATGTTCTTGCTAAAGCTTTGATCTGGGGGCACTGTCCTGGTCCCCCATTCTGTTCCCAGCTCTGCTAGGGCCTGGGCCACTTCCAGGAACATCACTGTTTGAACGATAGGAGAGATGAGAAAGCTGGAAAGGACATAACCCCTCTTGGTTCAATCTGGATAATTTTGGGAAGAGGAGAAAAACAGAAGAGAAGGCAAAGAGGAGTGGTGAGGAGACTAGGAGGCCCTTGTCATTGCCCTGAGATCGTCAGTGCAGTGTAGAGGGGTGGGGCTTGGGGGTAGGGGCATCACAGTAGACAAATGGCTTGGGGAGAGATGACAGGAGCAGGGGGCACTGGAGTCTTCACCGAAGCAGCGACCACTTGATCTGTTCCTTTGCCGACTGCAGCACCTGCAGACACAGGAGCGTCCCACAGTGAGAACTTTGGGGGGACTCGAGGCCTTCCTGTTTTCCTTGGGGTTGACTTTCCTACTCCCTGTACCTCCCTCCAACATCTAGCTCCCTCAGCTTAGGAAGGGATACTAAAAGCACAATAGGGACTATGGCAAGCCACATCCAGCTCTAAGGTACAGGGCTGCTGTGGGTAGCCCGTTAGTCTTTGGACCCTTTTTCTGAAAAAACCAAAAAACCACTTGAGGGAAAAGAACATATAAGTGGGGAACACAGAAAAAGCCAAGGAAAATGGCTCTAAGGTATAGTTCCTGATAGGAATTCCCAACAGGCAGAAAACAAAGTCCCTCCTGCTGTATCAGGTAAGAGGAATGATAGCTGCAACCAAGGAAGGGTGATCTGTCAAACCTGCACATTCTGGAATGTGCATTCCCAGCTTTGCCCTCATTTGAATAATAAGGGAGAGAGAGCACAAAGACCATCTGCTTAAGGCGAGCCTCTGCTGGGGAGTAAATCACAGGCTGAGGCTGCAGGCTGGCTGAGAGAGTTTGAAGGGGTGCAGCTTGAAGGGCCCGGAGCTTGGGAGATCCCAGTGGAGAGCAGGCTCCTGTCTCAGGTCCCTGAGGTGGTGGGGACTGAGAGGAGGACAGAGGCTTTCTCGCTCCTCACATCCCAACTCTACCCTGCACTGGTGAGTGGGAGGCAGGGCAGTATTTAGGCCTAGGCTAGGGGTAAAGAAGGGAAGTCAGGGACGTACCTGGGACACAGTCTGCTCCGTGAGGGGGACGTCTTCCCCCTGTAACAGAAAACGGGCAATCAGAGTGCAAAGCCACAGGGAAACCTCCTGAGGGAAAGGAACCCAGCAGGCTTTGGTGGAAGCAACGGCGATGGGGAGAAAGAACACCCTTAAATCGAAGTCTAGTTGGAAGATGGATAGCCCTGACTCTGCCCCCCCCATCCCAGAGTAAGGGGCATAAACCAGGCTGCACCTTCTCTCGGGGCCAGATCTGATGAAAGGAACTTTTTTCACCCATCCCCCTGCTTTAGGGCAGGATGACCTTTTCAAAGACCCAGCCCACCTGGGTTCTCTGATCTCCATTTCCCTCAGCCTGGGGGGGGCTGGGTGGGTGGAGGGGGGAGCCGATCGACTCCCCAGTTAGAGAAAATTTTTCCATGAATATCAATCTCACTTGGGGAAGGGATGAGAGGAGGGCTGGGAGAGCTGGGGGGGTGGTTTAATGGATCCTGCAAGGCCTAATGGGTACCGACAGCATGTTAATTTGAATAAAGTGCTGCAACAGCAGCCCCAGAAGGGAGGGGGGAGTGAGGGTGGGGTGGGGTGGGGGAAGACCCTCCCTCTTTCCACATGGAGACATATGTTAGAGAAGAAGATTAAACTATGCAAATGGAGTCTTCGGCAGTTAAGGGAGAAGACGTTTCCCATTACCCAGCACTGCCAGCTTCTGCTTTGTGGAGGTCAGAGTCGGGACATTCCTACAACAGGGAGGCGAGTGTGCATCCCCAACCCCTCTGTTCCTTCACTATCACTTGCTATGATAATGTTTCTGCACCTGGCTGCCCCCTACCCCACGCTAAGTCCAAGTCCTTCCTCTTTACCCTAAATGTCCCCTTCTTAGGATTTCTAGCAGAGAAAAATCTGAAATTGGAAAGCTTGTATAAACAAAAGTTGAGAACTATCTTTACATGTAATGGGAAAAAAAAATACTTTATTACAAAAAAAAAAAAAAGGATTCCTAGCAAAAGGAAAGATGCAGAGAAAGACTTCTTGCTAGAAAGGTTAGAAAAGGTGATTCAGGAGGTGGCCGAGTTTCCAGCTCAGAAGATATACAAACAAAGGAGAGTCCCTATCTGTCTGGGTTGGCTGGGATGCTGTCCCATCTCTGAGTTCCGACATTACCTGTTCCCTTGCAGCTCCAAAGCTCTGAAGACTATAGATTCATTCATTCATTTAAATATTCACTGAGCAGCTGCTATATGCAAGGGTGCCTCAGTCCTGTCGGCATTAAAGGGAAACTCCTTGCTTCCCCTTCCATGTGACACTGAAGGAGAGGGAAGTCTGAGTTTGGGCTCTCAGACAGGGTTAGATCGGAAAGCATCCAGATGTGGAGCGAGCACGGCCCTGCAGGCCAGGAAGGCACTCACCCGTAATGCTACTCTGTGTACCACTTGCTGGGGATCGCTCTCTAGAATCACCCTGTGGAGAGAAACAGGAAACCTGTACCCACCGTGCCCAGCAAAGACTGGGACACCTCCCTTGATACAACGCCTTATGTCAGAGGAGTATCTGAGCTCTCTGATTCGAGCATCAGAGCCAGCCCATAAGACTCACCCTCCATCTACAATCTCGTCTACAGCCAGGAAGAGTCCTTCCATGTTCTCTAGCAGGGCTCGCTTCTCAACATTCTTCCTGGGCCCAAAAGAAAAGAAGGAATTCAGGAATCTGGGGACCCCAAACTAGGCTGGCCAATTCCTCAATCTTTTCAAGATAAGCGAAGAAGCCCTCATCCACTGCCCACCCAGATGGGGATGGAGGCAAGAAGAGGAGAATCCACATTCTCACAGCCGAGCAAGCCAGTGCCTAGGGCTCCCTGCCCTCCCTCTGACACCAGGATTGTGTGATTTGGTGCTGGGCTGGACTGTAACAGGCATATGAATGAAGACCCTCACTTAAGGCAAAGTTCCAAATCGCTTTCCAGAATGGCTGCACCAATTCATGGATCCACCAACTGTACATTAATATGCCTATTTTCCTGAAGCCCCTCCAACATTTTTGTTTTCCCTTTTGGTCAACTTTGCCAGTCTGGTGGGAGTGAGGTGGAACCCCAAGGTTGCCTCATTTGCACTGCTCTAATTACTAATGATTTGGAGCATTTTTTTCCAAGTGGCTAAAGAGATAGCTTGGATTTCTTCCCTTAAGAACTGCCTGTTCATAAGCCTTTATCCATTTGTCAGTTGGGAAGTGGCTCTTATCCTAATAAATTTTAGTGACAAATCACTTCATTTTACAGATAAGGAAACTGAGGCCAAGGGAAGGTAACCAATCTGGCCAAGGTCAAATGCCTTAGATAACAGCTAGCAATTATGCAGCACTCCAAGGTTTGTAAGGTGTTTAACAAATGAGTGTTCTCTCATTAGCTCTTCATGAGGGCTCTATGAAGATGTTTTATTAGCCCTATTTTACCACAAGAAAACTGAAGGTGGGGGGCGGCTAGGTGGCGCAGTGGATGAAGCACTGGCCCTGGATTCAGGAGTACCTGAGTTCAAATCCAGCCTCAGACACTTGACACTTACTAGCTGTGTGACCCTGGGCAAGTCACTTAACCCCCATTGCCCTGCAAAAAAACAAAAACAAAAAACAAAACAAAACAAAACAAAAATGTTATTAAAAAAAAAAAAGAAAACTGAGGGTGAAAAAGGTTAAGAGACTTGCCTATGGTCACAAAGCTACTAACAGTCTAAAGTGGGATTTGAACTCGTGTACTCTTATCCATAGGAAAAGCCTTATCCTAGCTGTCTCAGGTGGCAGAGCTAGGATACAGATGCAGTGCTCTTTCCCACAACACCCCTCTACTTTCCCTTCTCTTCTTTACCTTTGGACACCCGTTTCCTAACACGGAATCAGGGATTACCAAGATGTCACTCCTGAAGACAAGGCTGATTCCTGAGCAGCCCACCTCTTGTTTCTTCCCTTCCTGCCCCATGAGCACTGACATCCCTCAGGATCCCTTCCAGGACATTTCTGAAAGATGGCTGTTTGGCATCTGCTTGAACATTCCAAGAGCCTGAAGGAGTCTGGCTAATTTCAGCTCCAGTTATTCAAGTTCCTTCCACGAACCCCAAATCTGCCTCCCTCCCTCTATTCACTCACTGTTCCTACTTTTGTTCTCTACAGCTACAAAAGGAATCCCTTTCCATGAGCCCACCTCTGAAATCTGTCTGCAGACAGCTATCACAGCACCCCTCGTTCTCTGCTCTTCCGGACTAAACACCTCTAGGGCGTCAACTCATCTCACTAAGACAGGATTTGAAGACTCCTTCCTGTCCTGATGAGTCTCCCCTATTACTCACTCCGGTTGTCAGCATCCTCCTTAGAACGTGGCCCTCAGAACTAAACACCATGTCCCAGCTGTGGCCTAACTAGGGAAGCCTGGGGTGGTCTGAAACCCCCTTATTCCAGACTTGATGTCTTTGTCACCATCTACAACCATGTTAGACAACCGTTCAGCTTCCAGGTCACATTGTGGACTCATAGTGAGCTTGCAGTGACCTAAAACCCTAAGTGGACACAGAGGAGAAATAAAAGGATTCCAATTTGAGTGGGGAGTAAAATAATCATCTATTTACACTGCCTCCCCCAGGTAGCTCCCCCAAAGACCTCATTTAAAATCAGGAGCCTCTAAACACCTTGGCCAGGTTTGCCCAAGGAACGAAGTCAGGACTCCCAAGTGAGACCTGAGCCCAGGTCCCTGACTGAACTGAATTTGGTGCTGGGTATGCCTGGCCAGTAACATCAGCGCACTGAATTCTGCCTTCACCCCTCTCCCCATCTACTCTTTCACCTGGAAGCCCAATCACTTTGTCTTCAATGGACAGACCCAAGAGATTTGAAGAAAAGAAGCCAGTGTCTATGCCTACCCATCTACAAGGGAGACAGCTCGATAACATGGGGCTGAAAGGGAATGGAAGCTGTCTCTTGAGGAGACAGACCACTGCAACCATTGCCATCCTCCCCTCCTCAGTCCTGGGGTTACCACCCCAAACCACCACCTTCTATCTGTCCTTCCTTTAAAAGGCTTCTTGTTGTCCTGCCTGGTTCCATATCCTGCACAGGAATTCGGCTCAGCAAGAACAGGACAGACGGCATCCCTATTCCACTAAAGGGGAAAACCGTCTGTCAGAAGGCAGAAATGACAGAGCCAAATCAGGCCAAGTCTCAAAGCATCAAACCCTCGTCCATTACTGACTTCTCAGTGACAATCTTTCTATTTTCCTTTCCCCTGGACATCCACAGAAGTGACTGAGATGCAGGTAATACAAAGAAAACTGAATTGATAAAGAGGATGTGGATTCAGAGATCTGCATCCGGGAGAATGAGCAAATCCTAGAACCTGAGCCTTATTTTCCTTGTTTGTAGAACAGGGATACTAATTACAGTACCTCATAAGAGTGTCAGGGAATGAGAATGTCTATCAAATATGCACTATATGAGAAGTGTGAGCCATTATTTTTCAAGTCACTAGGGGCTCTATGATTGGACATTCAATGGATGATGCTCTCTGTCACAATCTGAATGCTTGGGGTAGATCGGCCTCATCCCTAGGAACTTCAGCTGAAACAATTCCCAGCAGGGCCCACTGGGTCCTGAAGGGCAGTCACATGCTTTCCCCCACAGCCCCAGAGGTGGCTGGGCTTACCTCAGCATCTGGCTCAAAGAGTCAAAGAGGCAGTTCAGAACAGCCATGAGCATCAGCTGTGAGAACAAACAGAGAGAGGCAGAGATTTGGTGAGGGGCCTAGAAACCATGAGTGCTTTCTGAGAACTAAATCCACTCATGTTGCTGAAAGAGGGAAGTGGCCCACACAGAGAAGCCCCAAAGCACGGGGACTGGGGAAGAGGATTAGAGGGAGGAAATTCTGGGACCATGAGCCACTCTTCCCCAGAATGTCTAGTCAGAACCCTTTGCTTGTGCCTTTCCCTCATGGGGACCTTCAAACAGGGTGACTAGATGGACGGTCTGACCTCCTATTCTCTCCATGACCCCCCCCCCCATGAGATGATGTGTAAGGTGAAACATCATGCTACAAGAGGGGGAGGGCTCAACACCAGAATGAACCAAGGAGTGGACAAACTAACCCAGATTCCAGCAAATATGACCCAAGGTTGGGTGCTTCAAAGTTTAGAAAGGACTCACTTAACGCTTTTACCTTCCTCATCACCATCAGAGAGCTTGTGCATTGTACACATGAAGTAAATGGTCAAAATATGGACAATGCTTCCTACTTGGCACTAACGGATTGTTCTGGGAAGACCTTTCTGGCCTGTCCATTTTCTGAATTCGTTTGTGAGGCTACCGTCTATGAATGTGGCCTAATGAAAAAAGCACCAGACAAGGATTTAGAAGACATGGCTTCACACCCTGACTGCCATTTGTTGCCTATATGATCTCTGAGCTCAGTTTCCTCAACTGTAAAATGGAGAAAATACTTGCATTCTTCTACCTCCCATGAATGAATGCAAAGCACTTAACCTTCAAGCTGACATAGTAATAGTTATTGATAAAGGCCCATTCCAATGTCTCATTCTGGTGTGGAGGGGACCCCAAAGGTTATTCTAGGAGAGCACAAGCTAGGGGGGAGTGTGTGTGTGAGGGGCGCAATTGTACCAAACCAGAAACATTTTGAATTTGGGCCAAGTGATGGACTCTCTCCTCCAAGGGCCTGGCTAATTAAGTTTGGATAGGCTCATTATCAGAAGGCTGACTGTGGCAACTAATGAAGGACAGCAGCTCTAATATAAGAAAGAGCATTCCTTACAACAAGCTAGTGAAGTAGGCAGTGTCAATATTTTTTATCACCATTTTACAGACAAGGAAACTGACGCTCAGAGAGGTTAAAGGGCCTGCTTAGGATTCCACAGTTGGTGGAGTCCTCCTAGGGCTCTAGGCTCCTCCAAGCTGTTCTCTGGACCTTTTGGCCTCTCCCAGTAAGGAAGGGGAAGGGCACCTGTTCCTGGGAAATCGCTGACCTCTCACAGTATCCAAGAAATTGTGCGAGGGGCCGTGAAGACTGACTTGGCTGGCCCTGTTAGAGTAGACAGGGTAATGAAAGTGCTCGGGCTCATCTCCAGGGACGGCCCAACAGGTGGACTCAGAGTTAACAAGCCGGGGGCCGAGGAGCCTCACCTCATTTTCATAGGAGCTGCCGATCACGTAGAAGTAGAGGTCGATGCTGCCTTTGTACACCACGGTGAGTCCTTCCAAGAGGGCGATCTCACCTGGAGAACAGACAGAGGGACGACCCGTGGGCCCAGGGCAATGAGAGGAGCCGCAAGCAGGGACCTGGACAATGCTCTGGTGGACAGCTGCCTCAAAGGGTGGGAGCAAGGCAGGGGGCACCAGCTCCTAAGATCAAGTTCTTTCTCCCCTTTGGAAACTGGGCTTGGGGGTGGGAGGCTGGAGCTGAGGGGAGTTCAGCCAGATCCTCCCACTGCCTCCCCATATTTCCTTCCTCGTGGATGAGGTGGGAAACCAGTCAATCCTTTGGAGGTGAAAATGCAGAGCGGTCACCTTTACAGACTTCCATTTACCTGCCCTAATGGATGCGGTACAATAAGCAGAGCTGCAGTTAAATTTGTCAAGTGAGGCTCATAAATCCAGGGAGCAGACAGGTAGCTAACAGCCAACCTTCCAGTACAGTATTCCCGAGTGAGGAACACTCACCTCCCCATTCCATTTCTGAAGAGTTTATTATTGGGGGGGGAGGGGGGGGAGGAGACGAGAAAGAAAAAACCAGGAGGCTGAGCAGCAGCTTCCTCTTCCCCTCTGGTGCAGAAGCCCCACCTCTCTGCCCCTGCTTCCCATCCTGGCTCCCCTGGCTCCAGAGTGGTGGGAGGGAAACAACCTACTATCAGTCCGGTGGGTCTTGTTGAAAATGTTCTTCTCAAAAGCCTTCTGCTCCTTGACGCTGGGGTAGGTGTCGTCATAGTACTGGTGGGAGGAAAGAGGAAGGGGCAGTCAGAAAAATGGGGAGGGGGGCCAGGGTGCCTACGGAAGAAGGACTGAGTGCTGACTGCTTTGCTTCTGGGGTCCTGGACTTCTCCATTTTAACATCAGAGACTCCTCCTTTGTCACCTCCCCCCACCTCCCCCACTCCAGCTTAGGAGAGGGAAAGAGAAGACACTGGAAACAGAGAGAGACAGACACTTAACCAAAAGAAAAAGGCAGAGTAACCTTGGACACTTCTGCCGAAGGGCAGAGGGAGAAAAGCCATCCCACAAATCCCTCCACCCAGAGGACCCACCAGAAGCCATGACTTGGCTCCTTCTTGCACTCCAAACATAGCGTCCTGGGACCATTCCAGGCAAGTTTTGCCTGGGAGCTGCTGCAGTGCCGGCAGAAATGTCAGCTTGGTCCCTTCTGCTTTCCAGGGAGCTCAATAAATATTGTGCCTTTGTCACCAACAGGCACATAGCGATGCATCTCACTCTCAGATTGGAGTTCTTCCTCATCACTATGGGGAGCTAAGGCTCAGGGAAAGGCTTCAATAACTTCCCAAATGAGAAGCCACCGTTCTCTTTTCTTTCCCATTCTCCAGATCTTGACTTCTAAAAGCAATTGAATCAGGAGCCAATTTGACACATTACTGAGCCCACTCGAGGCTCTCCCTGCCAAGGGGGCAGGGACCAGGACTGCTAAATCGTTCTGCTCTTTAGGGGCCAATCCGTCGCAGTCAGCTGAAGACCTATGACAGGTCTGGCATTTAGTAACTGGATAACTGTTTCAAAAGGTGTCCTGCATAGTTACATCCAATTACAGGGAGGAACAGCTGGTGAATTCTAAACTAATCTCTACCTGCTGATTGATTTATACTGTGCTCACCCAGAGTTAATACACCAGGGACAGAAGGAATTTCTCCAGAAGGGGGAGAAGGTGGCTGGGGCTGGAACAAGGGAAGGGGAAGCAGCATCCTTCCCCCTCCTATTCACCAGGTCCTAAACACTGTGCTGGGGTGGCTGAAGGTGATTCTATACACGAGGCTGGGATATTGGGCTTCCACTAAAGGGTGGGAGGCAGGGACAGCGACCCTGAGCTTCTCGGTGCTTTGAATTTCCTACAGATGATTTTTGTTTAGACTGGGATACTTCTCTCCATTTTGGGGGGAAAAAAATCCAAGATGCATCGTGCATTCTCTCCAGTGAAAAAGGAGAAAATAAACAGGTTAAAGGAGGGGACTAAAGGCCCAGAAAATGAGGTGGAATGAGAGCCCTTGGGAGGAAATAACTGGAGGGCTCCAGGGCAAGGGGGGAAATGCTCCGGAGCTCTGCCGCCTGAGGGAGTGGAGGGCGATGGAAGGGGCAGCTTTCTCCATGTATATAAAATCTGCCTGTGTTCTCACCTTGGCAAAGAGCCGCTCTCCATCATTGTCCAGGATCAGGATGGCTTTGACTGTGTACAGAGACGGTTCCTGAAGAGACAGGGATTGCTTTTAGTTGCAGGGGTTCCCGCCAAGACTGACAGCCCGGATCCCATCCCTCTCTCCCACTGGGCTGTTGATGGGATTTTAGTGTCCTTGCAAGTCCCCTATTCCAGGCTCATCCCAGCTAAAAATCCCCCCATCACAGGGGCAAGGGGGCCAGTGAAAAGAGGCTGAGCATCACTGAAGGGTGTGTAGACAGAGTGGAGAACTGTGGGGAGCCATTTTAGCAGAAAGTTCTCGATAAGCTTTAGAAAAGCACATTTCCCCAGAGAAAACCCAAGGCAGGTCCCAGGCACCACTGAGCAATGATCAGGACAGCTCAGAAAGGCCCCGATTCTGGGGCCTCCTCAACACCCCGACCTACACACAACTGCTAAAATCAGAAATAGTCTTTGCTATGGCGTTAACAAGGGCTGCAGAGGAGCAACTGAGGGATGAGGTCGAGCATACCCAGTATGTTCTGGCTGCAGCAGCAATGCAGACCTACAGTGCGGCAGCAATGCGGAGAAGGAGGAGGAAAGGAACCCTTAACAAAGCCACTTCCATTCCAAGCAGAGGGGAACCACACGCACACACACTCTCTCTCTCTCTCTCTCTCTCTCTCTCTCTCTCTCTCTCTCTCTCTGTGTGTCTCTCTAGTGTACAAGGACCGGCCTGCACTTCTGGGATTATGAGGCAAAGAGGAGCCCTATCTGAGGAAGACTGAGAAGCAGTAAGAAGCTGGCCCAGCTTTGAGTGGCCCAGTTTCTTTGTGAAGGAAAGCACTCAAGGAAGCCCTCTCTCCTTTTCTGCAACAATAAGCCCTTCCCTGGCCCCATTCGGCATAACCATGGAGGCCTGCGGTTCCTAGCAGTGTTCAGGAAATAGGCTCGTGGGGGGCGGGGCAAAGTTCCCTCTGTATAAGGGGCTCCTAGATTCTGATTACTTCACAACACACTTTCACACTGGTGCCCCAGTGTTTGTGAAGAAGCTAATAATGACTATGAGGTAAAAACAAAAGGTAAAAACTTTCAAAAAAAGTTTCAAAAAGAAGAAAGATATTTCTCAGGCCTTGCCTAGACAATCCCCACCCAGTACTAAAAGGGGCCAGGCCCATCCTTCCAATGAGCCAGGCTCTTGTCAGAAGCTAACAATAACCTAATGGAAGGGAGGGGAAAAGATACAGTCAAGAGCCTACAGCCTTTGAGGAGGTAAATTGCTGAAAGAGGACTCCGAGGACCTTTGGGTCACCTTTGCAGCATGCCTCACCCGAGGAAATAGGAATGTGGGGAGAGTAAAGAGCATCCAGTCTTTAAATAGTAAGAGACACTGGGCTAAGATCAAAACTCAGTAAAAGGAAGAGTACTGAGGGATTGAAGGGACCCTCCTATACCTAAACATAGATGAACCTTCTAGGCAGATATAATTGTCTAGGTAAATCAAAAAATTACCAGTGATTATCGCCAATCCCAATTTTGACCATGTAGAAAAGGCAACTACCCTCCAGCCCTGCACAAAACCCCTAACAAAACTCCCTCACCAGCCCTTTTCCAGACACTAATCTCCTGGTAGTAGAATGCAGGAAGCAAGGGAATGCAGTGATCAGGGGGTTCCTAAAATCTCTTGGGCCTGACCCACTCCTCACCACCCTTGGTGGCCCTCCATCCTACCTAGTTTTCACATGGAGAAAAGAGCCTACTGGCCTACACTGGTTCTGTTCATAAAAGAGGCGGCTTCTCTGGGGCAAATTAAGAGACTGAACTGAAAGAAAAGGAAAGGAGAAGTGTGGGCCAGCTGTGACTGGCAGAGCCAAGTCTTCTGGATACTGAGTCCAGCTGCTCACCTGGCTCAGCAGACAGCGACAAGTTTCTGCTCCTGGCTCTTTCTGAAGCTCACTGGAAAGTCTTAGCAACATATGAAATCATACATATACTCTGTGCTCTACTATAAACAACAGGAGAAGGGGAAAGAGAGCAGAGGAAAAGCACGTGCTTCTCCAAAGCTCTGGGAAGAGAGAAGGCCCGAAGAAGTGTGCTTATTCAAACTAAACAGAGGTTGAAACAAAGCAAGGAAACATCTCCCAATGATTCAATCTCCACCTCCTCTCGACTCTGCTTCGAAGCAGGCAGCCTTCCCCCAAGAGCTTGTGCTAGTGGGACTCTTTTCTGGTGGGCTCTCAGGCAGAGCCCTTACCTCTCGAACAGCACAAGGACCCAGCGCAGTCTGAGCCTCCGGAAGTCATTACTGATAATGTCATTTCATATGAATTTTTTGCAAAAGGGCAGGTTTATAAATAACTGCTTGCTATCAGGAAGGACCGTGTTTCCTGCACAAAGGCCCAGGCTTGAACTTTGAGCAGAGGCTGAGGGATGGCTGTTGAGATAGCACTCCTGACCCGGGGAGATGTTTGGAGGAGGCAGAAGTGTGTCCTTCCGCTCCACTCCCCCCAAACAACCAGCTGCTTGAAAGCTTTCGAGACAAAGTTCTGTGATGCACTGACTATCCGAGAGCCACAGTCTGAGTGTATAACAGAACTTCACCTCAAATGCTGATGAGGCCTGGGAAGTGGGGGGTGGAAGGAGCTGTGGGGGAGCTTTTCAGAGCAGCATGTCCCTCTCGCAAAAGCCCCTGGGCTGCTCTCTCCAGCAGGGCTGAAAGAGTGAGCGAGTAACCCAAGGGCTGCAGGAAGACATCAGCACCTTCCCCATCTGCCCTCTGCAGGAGGGAGAAGGCCGGCGGTCAGGCATACCCGATGCTGCCCCCTATGGGTCTCGCCACCCCCCTGCAACCACGCTTCTTAACCCTTTCTTTGCCAGGCTTCAGGAAGCAGAAGAGGAGACCACTCTGAGATATAGGACACCCACAAAAAGCGCTGTTGGGTAATCAGAGAGACCTGAAGAGGCACTGAAGTCATTTGGCTGAGCCTCAAGAGATGAGGTGACCTGCCTAAAGTTACAGTGTGGGTGAGCAGCACACTCAGGGCTGATTTAGGTTCATTTCATGCTCTAAGTACTCAGAAAACACCGGGGCCATAGCTCATTAACTGATCTATCCATGAGAAGAGAGAGTAGTGACTGAAAAATGTAGGGATGCCACCCAGACAGGAGAGGAGGAAAAGGACTGGATAGAGGGCTGAGCCAGCTCCCGACTGTGAAGGGAGGTGGGTACTACTTACAGAGCTCTCCTGGTCCAGAGGGAAAGGCCTCCCAGCGGGGACATTACACTCCCCCCCACCTTCCCTCTTCCCTGCAGAGGAGCACTGAGGCCTGTCAAAACAACAGGAAAAGTAAGTACGAGAGACAGGTGGGGAGCCCTGAGCTCTGATCCTGCTCCTGTGTGGCCAGGCCAGCAAACAGAAGTTCCTCCAAATTCCATCCTTGCTTGCCACTAGATGGGAGCAGATTTCACACACAAGGGAACCTCATCCAGATGCAGCCACCCCAGAAGAGGGAGGCCTCACGCACCTTCTTCAAAAGCCCTGTAGGACAATGGACACTGGGGAGGACACTGTGAGAAAACACCTCCCAGAAGGTGATCAGATGGTCACTCACCCAACTCGACTACTTGAAGGTGACAGATTTTATGCAGCTGAGGAAACTGAGGACCAAGGAGATAAGGTGACTCGCCTGAGATCACACAGGTAGTTAAGTGGGGGAGGAAGGATTTGAACCCAGGTCCTCTAACTTGAAAATGAGCGTCCTTACCATACAGCATTTATTAAGCACCTACTATGTGCCGGACTAGTCAGTGAGGAAATAAAGACAACAAGGAATGAGTCCTTGCCCTTAAGGACTTACACTGCATTTCTTGTTGTGGGAGTGGGAGACAATATATAAATACAATATATATACAAGTAATTTCTAGGAGAAGGACAAAGATAATGAAAGGTGGCACTTGATAGGAAGCCAAGAAGCCTAGGAGCCAAGTACTGAGAAGGCACAGGGAAATGGGAGATGCAATTGTGTGTGTGTGTGTGTGTGTGTGTGTGAGAGAGAGGGGGGGGGGGGGAAAGAGAGAGAGAGAGAGAGAGAGAGAGAGAGAGAGAGAGAGAGAGAGAGAGAGAGAGACTCTGTTTCTATGTGCAGCTCAAACACACACACAAGTGTAAGCGGGCCAGGTGTGTGAACCATTAAGAGTGCAAGGGAGGGGGCAGCTAGGTGGTGCAGTGGATAGAGCACTGGCCCTGGATTCAGGAGGACCTGAGTTCAAATCTGGCCTCAGAGATTTAACACTAGCTGTGTGACCCTGGGCAAGTCACTTAACCCCAATTGCCTCACTTAAAAAAAAAAAAAGAGTGCAAGGGAGAATAATATACAGTAACTTGGACAGGTAGGTGGAAGCCAGAGTGCCCCAGGCTGAGGAGGCAGAGGAAGCCACTGGGTCTGACCTAAGTTTAAAAAATATCCCTTGGACACTGTGTGGAGGATGGATTCTGGAGGGGTGAAGCTGGAGGCAAGGAGGCCAATGAGAAGTGATAAGCCTCTGAATGATGGTGGTGGCTGCTTAAATGGAGAGAAGGGGACACATGCAAGACACATTGTGGAGGGGGAAAGGACAAGCCTTGGCAATTGGTAAACCATGAAGGGGAAAAGAGAGGTAAGAATGAGGCTGCAAATCTGGGTGACTTGAGTCTGAGATGCTTTTGGGATATCTTGTTGGAGATACAGGACTGGAACTATGGAATATGGATCTAGGAATCATTGCCTATGTAGAGAGATGAGAACAGAAGGGAATGGAGCTGGCTAGATCACTAACAGGGAAGGGAGGGAGGGAGAGAAGGGTAAAGGAGAAGGGGGGAGAGAGAGAGAGATCGAGATGGAGGGAGGGAGAGGGAGAGGGGGAGGGGGAGAGAGAGAGAGAGAGAGAGAGAGAAGGCTCAGGAGGAGCAAGGAAGATCCTGAAAAGGAGACCAAGGAGCAACCAGAAATGTAGGAAGAGTCAGGAGAAAGAAACATGAAAACAGAGTTCATTTATTCAAATATTTGTTGAGTGAATATCATGTGCTAGGAACTATAGAAAGGATGCTAAGGAAGAGTTAACACCATATGCTCTGTATACGATTCAGGGCCAGTCACTTCTCCCCCACCCCCAAAGGCCTCAGTTTCCTCCTCTGGAGGATGAGGGGTTAGACTACAGGAGGCCCCTTCCAGCTGTACAGCAACAATCCTATTTGGTTAGACATTCTTTCTGTGAAGGGACCATGCTTTATTCCTTGATGTAGAGGTGGCGGTGTGAATTTGTAAACCTTGAAGGGCTCTACAACGTGAATTGTGTCCACAGCGTCTGCTGAACGAAGGAACAGGAGGAATGAAGCCTAAATGGAGGGCTGGCCGGCCAGCAGAGGGAGTAAAAGCCAGCCCTAGAGCCGGATCTGAGAAAACCAGAGCTGGCAGCTCCGGAGCTTAGGGCCTCCCCTTCCCACTGGGAGGAGGGATCTAGGCTGACTCCAAAGGGCAAGGGAAAGAATAGAGGGAAGGAAAGCCCTTCTCTGAAAACTTGTTTGCTGTGGATTATCTGTGCAGTGAGACCACCTGCAACATCTCAGATCTCATCAATTAGCATAGAATCATAAAATGAAGGTAGAAAAAGGTGAGGAGAGGAGGTAGGAGAAATTTAGTTTCGACTGTAACCGGAGTGACACAGGTTGGATAACTTGTTGACATAGGAAGATTTTCTGAAAGGAAAGTCTGTCCAACAATGGAGTGGAAATAAGAGAGACTAGAGGGGGCAGCTAGGTGGCGCGGTGAATAAAGCACTGGCCCTGGATTCAGGAGGACCTGAGTTCAAATCCAGCCTCAGACACTTAATACTTACTGTGTGACCCTGGGCAAGTCATTTAACCTTCATTGCCCCCCCCCAAAAAAAACCCCCAACAACAACACACACACACAAAGAGAGACTAGAGAAAAGCTGTTCTACCTGAAGATAAGAAGAAACTAGATGGTTTGGGGGGGCCCTCCGAGCCCAAGGATATGATGGCTGACATGCATTCATGAGCCAAATCCATTTTCATCAACAATCCCATGGGACAATATTCCAACTTCTGCCAAGCCCCACGTCATTCCTACATGAGATAGGAAAACTAACATGGGTAGAGGAGAGGGATTGATTCATTATCTCTCTACAATGTCTCATCAACACTCCACTTCACCGACCACCCTAACTTTCCTAGTTAAAAAACAGAATTCTTTTTTCTTTTTTTTTGTCGGGGCAATGGGGGTTACGTGACTTGCCCAGGGTCACACAGCTAGTGTCAAGTGTCTGAGGCCAGATTTGAACTCAGGTACTCCTGAATCCAGGGCCACTACTTTATCCACTACTCCACCTAGCTGCCCCTTGTTTGTTTTTTTTAGTGAGGCAATTGGGGTTAAGTGACTTGCCCAGGGTCACACAGCTAGTAAGTGTTAAGTGTCTGAGGCCGCATTTGAACTCAGGTACTCCTGACTCCAGGGCTTGTGCTCTATCCACTGAGCCACCTAGCTGCCCCAAACCAGAACTCTTAATGAGCATATACATAAGAGGAGTAAGATGAAAAGCAGTGGTAAGCATGGGGATAATTTCAAGTCCAAATCTGTTGTTTTCTTAATTACCTTCTCTCTGTCTATGTCTTCCCTGTTCTCTCTCAACTAGCATCCCATCCAATGTCTTTTCCACCAACCCTGGATAATTCAGGCAAAGCTATTTAACTGTCTTAATTAACCAGATAATTGCCTCTACTACCTAGCCAGTAGACCTGGCCTCTTAGGAATCTGGTTTTTTCCAATCTAGAGGTCTCTCTCCCTTGACCATGTGACTACTTCCCTGGACCTTTGAGGTAATTTACACCTTGCCAGGGACTGGCTCTTTCCCACCACAGGGAGGGAGAGGGGAACAAAATATATAAATACGTCGGAAATCTATAACGAGGTCTTCTCAGAGGGCAAGGCATGGGGAGAGTTAGAAGCTGCATCAATTGCTCTTCAGGGGCTTTAGTTCAAGATGAGGTCTGCTTCCAGCAATCAACCATTAAAACAAGCCGGCCAGAGTAACAGCACAGTTTATTCTGATCATTTAATTTGAAGTGTCAATAAATTAAACTTCAATCAATTAAACTAGGTGTGCAATAACCCAGATGGACACCCTGACACCAACATAATCACAATAAAAATTTTTATGGCTGCCAGGGACCTCACCGGGGGCAGTGCTGGCACCGTTCTCACCCCAGCCAAGAAATATATCTCCACAGTGCAAGAGCGAGGAGATTACTTCTCCTAACTAAATGGAGAGACCCGGCAGCAGCAAGGACACAGCTGGGAGAGGGGTACAGGGGCCTGCCAGGAACTAGATGGGAATGCTTTGGGGGCTTAATGTAATTGATACCTTTGCAGGATCAGGGGAAGGACATTTTAGGCCAAGGACCTGCACTGTTAGTGCCAAAGGAATTAGACAAAAACCCCATTAAGATGATTCAGGAACCAAGGGGCACAGACTAACATCAACCCGTACGTGCACTGGACTGTTTTCACTTTCCCTCCTCCCTATATAACACATCTTCACCCACCTTAAATGGCCTAATTTGCTGAATAAGGTGTAAAGCCTTGGGTTTGCTTAACTGTTTGGAAACTATAGCATTGTTATGGGGAATGAGAGAATAAATAAAATAGTTTTGGAAGTCTAGATAACCAATACTAAAAGAGTAGAGTGAGGATTAAATAAAAAAAAACCCAGGACAGCTAGGTGGCTCGATGGATAGAGCACTGGCCCTGGATTCAGGAGCACCTGAGTTCAAATCTGGCCTCAGACACTTGACACTTACTAGCTGTGTGACCCTGGGCACATCATTTAACCCCAACTGCCCCACCCAAAATCCCCCCAAAAGACAGGGTGGTACAATAGAAAGTGTTGACTTTGCAATTAGAGGCTTAACTTCAAACTCTTATCCCTGCTACTTACTCCCTGTTTAAATCAGAGCAAAGCCTCCCGGACCTTAGTTTACTCATTTTGCAAATTGAGAGGACTGGATTAGTTGACCGATAAGGTACCTTCCCACTCTAAATCAATGATCCTAGGTAGGATTTATAAGAAAAGATGATTTCTTGCTTAGAAGGGAAGGGTGAGGGAGAGGAGGAAAGTCAACCACCATCTCTAAGGTTCTGAAGGGTTATCAATGGAAGATAGTAACTTGCCCTTCCAATCAGAACAAAAAGGAAAGGATTGCATTAGCAGCTGAACAAGCAAGTCACAAAATGGATTTAGCCAACAGGATTATTAAGAACAGAAAATGGGGAAGGATTTTCCTTCCTAAAATGATCTAGTGAAGGTTAGATATACTCCTACTGAGAATGAGGAGGTTGGGCGGTATTATTCAAGAACTCTACAAAGCTTTGATTTCCATGCATAAAAACAATGAATGAATGAAAAAGCATCCATTACGAGCTCACTACAGGCAGATACCGTGTGAGCTGGGAATATAAAACCAGCCCCTACTCTCAAAGAGCTCACATTCTAACAGAGGTGACAACATAGACAGAATCCTAAATAACAGGAGCACACCAGAAGTCGGAAATTGCCACAGCCAGGGCAGAGCCTTACCCAATGATCTTTTGCCACTTGTTTGCCATAGCCTGTTCTTTTCTTAAACTCCTCTCTCCACTGGCCAAAAACACTACTCGGGGACCAGAGTCCTCCCAAATGAGCAAACCCTATAAAAACTGGGGGGGGGGGGCAACCTAGGTGTTGTAGTGGATAGAGCACTGGGCCTGGAGTCAGGAAGACCTGGGTGAGTCACTTAACCTTCTTTGCCTCAGTTTCCTCATCTGTAAAATGAAAAGGAAATGGCAAACCACTCCCATATCTTTGCCAAAAAAAACCCAAAACCCTAACTGGGGTCATGAAAAATTGGACGTGACTGAAACGACTGGACAACATAACAACGGTGCTAATAGGAGTACAGAGAGAAGGATATACTTAGGTCAAGCACCAAAGGTTTCTCCAGTGCTGGGTTGGGCTCTCACAATCAAACCAGGAAGTGATGTGAAAGAGGAAGATAACAGAGTTCAAGCAATGTGCCCTTTCCAGGTAGGTGTGCATTGTCAAACACTATCCAGGTAAGACAGCACAGACTGATCAAGGAGAGAGTTCTAGGAAATTGTATATAGAACCCTCAAGACCAGACGGTACGGCTCATTAGAAATAGTGAGGAAAAACCAGTGCCTTACTCTTTTTTTTGTTCTTTGTTTTTGTGGGGCAATGGAGGTTAAGTGACTTGCCCAGGGTCACACAGCTAGTAAGTGTCAAGTGTCTGAGGCTGGATTTGAACTCAGGTCCTCCTGAATCCAGGGCCAGTGCTTTATTCACTGTGCCACCTAGCTGCCCCAACAGTGCCTTACTCTTTTTTTTTTTTTTTTTGGATAGGCAATTGGGTTTAAGTGACTTGCCCAGGGTCACACAGCTAGTAAGTGTTAAGTGTCTGAGGCCGGATTTGAACTCAGGTACTCCTGACTCCAGGGCTGGTGCTCTATCCACTGCGCCACCTAGCTGCCCCAGTGCCTTACTCTTGAAGGTAAATATTTCTTGAATTAAATTGAATAATCAAAAGAATCTGATGAAGGGATTCTGAAGTGAAAAAAGCAAAAATGAATTTATTTTGATAGGTATATGGCAGCACCAAGGGCAAAAAGGGGAGGAGATTCCCTGACAGGAAAGGAAAACATTGACTATGAGACCAAGAGAGAAGAAACATTCCAAAGGGGGTTCAAACATTAAAACTTAATACAAATAGCAGAATTTTGTAGCAATCTCTAATCCAAGGAAAGGAAAATATGGCAAAACTGAAGAAACTTATGACCAAATGAACAGAAGACTGTTACAGTGGCCAGTAGCACCACAAGTTAACAATGAGCTCCAGGGGGCAGCTAGGTGGCACAGTGGACAAAGCAACAGGCCCTGGATTCAGGAGTACTTGAGTTCAAATCTGGCTTCAGACACTTGATACTTACTAGCTGTTGTGACCCTGGGCAAGTCACTTAACCCTCATTGCCCCTCCCAAAAAACCCCAAAACTGATGTTTTAAGATGACTTCAACATATGGGGTGTCAAAGGAAAGACCATTTAAATAAAAGAGAATCTGGGTCTAGGAGAGGGGTGGAGTGTGATAAAACAGGGGTCTAATTCATAATTTTACTTTTAGTGTGCTCCTTATATAAACTCTTTATCATACCTCAGTTTTCCCTTTTAGCCTCTATCACATAGGTATTTCTGAATAAGATGAATGATTCCCAGAGTGAAGTCCAGGGGCACCCATTGCTACTATGAAACTAGGAGATCTGAAGGACAGATCAGGAGGAAAACAATGACAAAATGAGAGGTGCTGAGGAAAGTCAGAGTGAAAATCCAATACTTTCAGCCTTCTTATTCAACTACCACATACACACTCTTGAAAGGGCACTGTAGACATCATCATATCATGCCTGTACTTTAAGAAAGACACCTTCTAGGGGCAGCTAGGTGGCGAAGTGGATAGAGCACCAGCCCTGGAGTCAAGAGTACATGAGTTCAAATCCGGCCTCAGACACTAAACACTTACTAGCTGTGTGACCCTGGGCAAGTCACTTAACCCTCATTGCCAGTAGCGGGGAGAGGGGAAAGAAGCATAAAGGTTTTTTTTAAACCAGCTCAATTTTCAAATTTTCTACTTGGACTCTCTCAATCCCAAACTCCTAAGTTTCATGGCTAAGAAACAGCTTGGGAAGAAAAGAGTGGAAATGTGGTGTTCTGATACACGAAGATGATCAGGCAGATTTGTTTTTCCCATTGCTGGAAGTTAGAAGATTATAGCTTGATGCTTCCTGGGACAGGGCTTGGAGGCTCAGTTCTAAAAGAAAATTCCCAACAAATGTACATGATAACATACTCAAGCTCTTCCAGGAGAGGAGACTTGTGGGTTTTGTTAACTGTCTGGAAACCATAGCACTGTCATGCGGAATGAAAGAAAGACCAAACATCTCTGGAAGTCTGGAGGACCTGGACTAACTGCCCTTTTGACAGAAAAGGCATTTCCGTGTATGGCTGATGGGCCCTTCATACATAAGGAGAAGCATAAGAGGTCACTACAGGGTGGAGGGAAGAAAGGAGCTTGTAAAAGAGAAGAACGGGACAGCTAGGCGGCGCAGTGAATAAAGCACTGGCCCTGGATTCAGGAGGACCTGAGTTCAAATTCGACCTCAGACACTTGACATTTACTAGCTGTGTGACCCTGGGCAAGTCACTTAACCCTCACTGCCCTGCAAAAAACAAAAACAAAAACCCAAACAAACAAACAAAAGAGAAGAACAAGAGCTTGATGTGAAAGTGTGAAAGGTGCAGGGCCTCCAGATGGTCAAAGACCATGAAATGAGGAAGACCCAAACCGCGTTCGCTCAATCAAGAAGAGCAGAGGGAAGTTTGTGATGACAAAACTTTCTCCTTCTCACAACCTCGGGAGGGAGTTTCGATAAGTCCCAATCACATGGAGACCACTCCAGGGCTCAGAACTGCTATCAGGGAGTGGAGGAGTGGGAGGCCCCTAATCCTGGTCCCCTGAAGACCAGAGCTGCTCCAGGGGTTCCTCCTGCTCCACGTCACTCCAACGTCACGGTTCCCGACCTACCCAGACCCTACTGCCAGCGCGCTCCCTCCCCGGCTGGGCCTCCTACTCGAGTCCGAGGCTTCGGCCAGGGCACTAGGCCGCACATTCCCTGCAGCATAAGCGGCGATGCCAATCCCCTAGTGATGGTTCCTGGCCATCCCTTCCCACCACCCGCTCCAATCCCCCCATGACTAGGACTGGCCTCGACTCCAGGCCTCCCGGGGGACCCCAGTGTTCCAGGTGCCTCCCCGACTCCTACCAGGATCAATGCCTCCATCTTGCCCTGCAGTTGGTGCCGACGTGGAGCCACGGAGCCGACGAAGCCGCTGATTGGTTCGAGGCCCCGGCTCTCCTGACGAATCAAAAGGCAAAGCTTCACCCGAAGAGGAAGAGCTTTCAGCCAGGTTTTTCCAAAACAAGCGCGGGTTCTTGATTGTCATCTTGAGGAGTCAATAGCACAGCCGAAGCCGACTACCGAAGGGGCGGGATGATCCGGAGGGGGCGGTGATTGTTTCCATGGGGATCAGGGGAAGCGGTGACAGCCAAATTTCAATTGGAAGAAGGAAGGCACGTGATGTTCATGAGGCAATTTCCTTCCAAGTCAGCCCAGGGGGTGTTAACTTGAGAAGTTTTAATACTTCCTTCTTCCTCGCTCGTGAGAGTGGACCCCTGGGAAGTATTCCCAGAACTCTTCTTTTGGGGCCTTTGTGACCTCCCCCTAATTCTCCTGTCATCCTGCACGTCTTCTGTAGATTTCAAACAAACGGAACCAAAGTTTAAAATATGGTTCGAAAAAAGACACCCCCCTACTCCACCTCTTTGCACAGGTGGGAAGTCCACACGTTTTCAGGCATTTTGCATGCATCGATCATTTAGGCTGATAAATTTTCCTTTTTTCATTTATTATTTGTTTTGTCTTTAAAATATTGTTATATGGGATGACTTCTCGGACGGGGAAGGGGAAGAATACTGGGGAAACCATGGTAATGTGAAAAAACCGACATCAATAACAACTTTTTTTAAAAAATTAAATTTCAGGGTTTTACGTTTATCATTGTTAAATTTAAACTTATTTGATTCCACTCATGCCAGTCTGTCTAGATGTTTCCCAATTTTATCATCCATGTCTTAGCTATTCTTCCCAATTCATCATAAGTCAATTTGACAAAGCAATCTCTGTGCCCCCCAAAATGTTGAACAGTAGAGAGTGGAAGACTCTAGCACTTCCTCAGGGAAACTGAGGCCCAGAGAGGTTTTAAGTGACTTGTCCAAGGTACCACAGGTAGTATTCAAAGTGAACTCAATTTCTGTAACTTTTGAGTTATTAGGAAAATTCCATGTTTTTTACATTAAACCAAGATGATCATAGAATGATAGAGCAAATTTCACATATATAAATAGCAACAATACATCATCTCGTATATGACTTCTTTTCTCCTCTGAAACAGCTTCTATCCTGGTGCAGGCCCTCCATTACCTCACTCTTGGACTTTTGGGCCTGCTGGTTGGTCTCCCTATGCCACAGTGAGTTCTCTCCCCACCCAAGTCTACTCATCTGCCAAGATTTTTCTAGAGGTCTGACCTTGTCACTCCCTAATTCAACAACTCCAGTGGCTTCCTAATTACCTCCAAGATTAAATATAAAATACTCTGGTTTTTAAAGCCCTCCACTAGTTTTTCCAGACTTTTTATACTTTACTCCCCTCTGTGGACACTAACTTTCTTGCAGTTTCCACACAGAAGCCACTCCATCTCTTGGCCCCATTCTCTGGCTGACTGGCTAATAGTGAGTAGAGCAAACAGTCAGCAATGTAGTATGATAGATGACTGAACTAAGGGTCCACCCAAGAGATCTGAGCTTGGTGATTAATTAACCAAATGACTTATATAAATCGCTTCACTACCCAAGGCCCCAGCATCCTCATTTATAGAAGGAGGAGGTCTGGCTAAATGATCTTTACATTCCCTTATTCCCTTTCAGCTCTAACATTTCATGAGTTTAGAGAAGGGAGAGGTCACTGTGGGCTGGAGGGGGTATTTGAGTTGGGCTTTAAAAGGTTTGGGAGGAATTGGGCAGACAAAGAAGGGGAAGAGAATACCAGGTGAAGAGAATGAGATGAACAAAAGTGTGGAGGATAGATAGTACAAATCATATAAAGGAACACTAAGCTTGACTTGAACACAAGATTCACTTAGGGAAACAGTAGGAGAGAAGTCTGGTATGGTAACCACAGTGTGCAAACTAGTTATAACTTCTTTCTGAAGTTAGAACCAATGAAAATTTTCAGCAGAGGAGTGACTTTATGGGGGGGGGGAGGTTTCTTTTAAAATTTAATCTTCATGGATTAAATTACTCGATGTGGGATGCTGTGGAACAGCACAGAGGGAGCGGAAAGACCTCAGAAGAGGCCCAGGCCATTTGACTATTGTAGAATAGAGAAATGCCTCAGCTACTGTACCACTAGAATGGTGGGGGTAAAAATAATTGCTAGGACTTGGTGGCTAATAATAGAGTCTGGAGATAAAGGAGACGAAGATGTTTTGAGTGTGAGCAACTGGGAAAACAGAGATACGGTTATCCCTTCCACATCCTGACTTTCACCGTTACAGTTTCCATATATCATGGGTTGGCATGAGAAATTGAAAGGAAATTTTTGCAGAAGCTGCAGAGGACAGGCAAAGTCCAGGAGATGACACAGAGCCTATGATCAAACATGTAACCCAAATTTTACAATAAAGTACTATAAACACCCCATAAAAGGAAAAGAAAAAAAATTCAAACTTTTTCTCTGGTATGAAGGGAGGGCCAAAAAATTTTATGGGAATTTTCCAGTTCAAGGGAGCACTGTTGCCCCAGACCCTGGCGACATGAAAGGGCTAACTGTACTGATAACAGAAAGAGTGAGGTTAGAGGGAGGGGACTGAGATGGAGTTGGGCAGATGTGTAAGTTTAGTTTGGTATCCATTGAGCTTGAACTAGTAGTGCTGCTTCTTGGTGAAGATGTCTTATAGGCTGTTTTGAAGATGTGATTCTAGTATTTGGGAGAGGCCTCACATAGAAATTCGAGAACATTTTGTGTGGATGTTGATCATTTACATTTCTTCATTTAAATAAGTTGTGTATGTTTTCCTGGGACAGGAAAGGCAGCAATATACTGAGCTCCAGGAAACTATCCTGAAATGTGTGGGAGTGAAATGTGTCGGCCCTGTCCTAAGATCTAAATCAAGGCTAACTTAGTACCTGAATTTAAAAACTGGAAGAGGTGTTAAAGATCATACGGTCAATCGTTTTGACAGAGCATCCTGGGCCATCACCAGTTGTCCTGATTTTTGTCTTGCCACTAAACTTTGATGACTTTAGAAGACAGATTGAAACTAACTCTGCCTCACTTAAATCCAGTTCATGAGCAAGTCAAGACATCACCTCATGATGTCATTGGTCCTCTTCAAAAATGAAGCATCAAACTGTGATAGGCTTGACTCTTCTCAGAAATACAGTGGTCCAAAATAATTCCAAAGGACTCATGATGGAAAATGCTCTCCAAATCCTGAAAAAAGAACTGTGGAATTTAGATGCAGATTGAACTATACTGTTTCTACTTTTTTTTGTTTTTCTTTCTTGAGGTTTTCCCTTTTGTTCTGATTCTTCTGTCACTAATGCAGAAATATGTTTAATGAGATTGTACATATGTAACCTATATCAGATTGCTTGCTGTCTTGGGGAGAGGGAAGAGGAGGGAAGGAAAAAATTTGGAACTAGAAATCTTATAAAAACAAATGTTGAAAACTATTTCTACATGTAACTAGAAAATAATAAAATACTTTTATGATAAAAACCCCAACAAAATGAAGAATCAACAACAGCTTTTCTTTTCAGAGCAAAAAGGAAAAACAAAAAAAATAGAAATAGTATGGTTCAATCTGCATCTAGATTCCATAGTTCTTTTTTTCTGGATTTGGAGAGCATTTTCCATCATGAGTCCTTTGGAACTATCTTGAACCATTGTATTTTTTTTTTAAGTGGGGCAATAAGGATTAAGTGACTTGCCCAGAGTCACACAGCTAGTAAGTGTCAAGTGTCTAAGGCCGAATTTAAACTCAGGTCCTCCTGAATCCAGGGCCGGTGCTCTATCCACTGGGCCACCTAGCTGCCCCAACATTTGTTTTTATAAGATTTCTATTTCCAATTTTTTCTCCCTCTCCTTAAGACAGCAAGTAATCTGATATAGGTTATATATGTATAATCACATTAAGCATATTTCTACATTAGTCATGCTGTGAAAGAATCAGAGCATAGGGTCTCTTTCAAAGAAGGTAGTCTATAAGGGAAAGCAGATGGATCAGAAATAGTTGCTATGGAAACAATTGAATGTAACTTTTCTTTTTTCATTCTTAAACTATTGACCAGGGAGAAAGGCAGGAACCAGGATTTCTACTTAAATACAAGAAAACAAAACAAGTTAAAATTTAGCTATTAGGAAAACTGATGCTTGGTGGGAATACTCTTAGAAATAGCTACGTGTTGGGGCAGCTAGGTGGCACAGTGGATAGAGCACAGGCCCTGGATTCAGGAGGACCTGAGTTCAAATCTGGCCTCAGACACTTGACACTTACTAGCTGTGTGACCCTGGGCAAGTCACTTAACCCCAATTGCCTCACTAAAAATTAATTAATTAATTAATTTTTTAAAAAAAGAATACCTGATTAAGAAATAGCTATGTGTTGCTTTAAGTGGTGATCACCCAACCACATTACTCCTCCTTCTTTTCCTTCTTTTGTTACAGGGCAAGAGAGGACACAAGGGGAAAAAGGGAAATACATCAAGCGTCCCCTTTCTCTCTTCCTCTTTTCCCCTCTCTTCTCTCTCCCTCTCTCTTTCCCTCTTCCTTCCTCTTTTCCTCTTGTATGGAGCAAACTGCCTCAGTTTACCCAAATAACCTGAGGAGACCACCAAGTCAAGCAGAGACAGATTTATTACATTCCCATAGGAATGGGCAAGCTCAATGCGCGAGCCGCGCCAGCTAATACATGCCTTGACCTTTTATAGGAATGTTGGTCAGAGGGGAAGTCCCCACGCACACTAGGTCGAGCTCACAATCTAACATCCAATCCTGTCTCACCCAGGGTGCGTGTTCAGCTCATGATCAATGTATGGAGACATGCATACGTGTTCCAGGAACAAGGGGGAAAAGGGGAGGGGGAACAAGGTCAAACCAAAGGAAGAGGAAACAGGGGAGTGACAGTCAGATGTTTCAGATCTCACAGTTCCCACTGACTCCCCTCTCCGGGCCCCTGTCTCTAAAGATATTCAACCTGAATAACAGGAAGAGTCACTCAGGTGCTTCAGCATTGTTTTGTAGTTGTGTTAATTCTAGAAGGATGACAGGGTTAAAATTTATCTTCGGTTATGTTGGGAAGAAAAGAATAATCCATTGTTGGGGACCCCAGGGCCAAGGGGATTCTGCTCTGAGAAAAAGAGACATGTCACTTAACATCTGATCTCAACTCAATTGCTGCATCCTGTGCCAAGCCCCGTCCTTTCTTCTTGAGTCCCGAGTATTGAATTGGTGGGCAAACTCCCTGACCCACTGACTGGGGTTCTGACACATGATGGATTGCAGACAAAACTAATATGTAGCTGACAAGTGGGGAGACTGAGCAGAAGTAAAAATACTGTTAATTGGCAATAAAATTTAAAGGAGACAGTGAGAATTTGACAAGCAATAAACTTCTAAACGAACTACACTGGGGCAGGGCTGGGTACCTTCCAGACCCCATCCTCAGAGTTTAATCTGACTCAAATCCATAATCATATCATACACTCTCTTACCTTTCTCTTTCTCCCTCTCTTTCCTCCTCCCTATCTCCCTCTCTCTCTCCTGCTCCCTTTTCTCTACCTTCTCCCTCTTTCCTTCTTCCCTTTTCTCTTGTCTCTCTCCCTCCCTCTCTCTGTTCCTCTCTCTCTCTCTCTCTCTCTCTCTCTCTCTCTCTCTCTCTCTCTCTCTCACACACACACACACACACACACTCACTCACTCACTCACTCACGAGCACTACCCATTGAGCAAAAAAAAATTTTTAAACCCTCTAAAAAAAGAGTCCCTCAATGAATAACTATGAAGACCATCAAAACAAATTTCCCCATTAGCCATCCAGAGATACATATCTCTTTCTGCCTTTTAAGTTTATTGTCTCTCTGTCACAAGGCTAGTACACTTTTATCTCCATTCTTTTTTTTGGGGGGGGGGGGCAGGGCAGTGGAGGTTAAGTGACTTGCCCAGGGTCACACAGCTAGTAAGTGTCAAGTGTCTGAGGCCAGATTTGAACTGAGGTACTCCTGAATCCAGGGCCAGTGCTCTATCTACTGCGCCACCTAGCTGCCCCCTATCTCCATTCTTTTGGGCTTATGAATTCCAAAGTTTTTCAGATTAAAAAAAATAATGTTATCATTGTATACATTTTTCTCCTAGTTTTGTTCACTTCAATCTAGATCATTTCAGTTTCCTTTGAAACTATTTAATAATTTCTTTTTGGTTTTTTGTTTGTTTTTAGTGAGGCAATTGGGGTTAAGTGACTTGCCCAGGGTCACACAGCTAGTAAGTGTTAAGTGTCTGAGGCCGGATTTGAACTCAGGTATTCCTGACTCCAGGGCTGGTGCTCTACCCACTGCACCACCTAGCTGCCCCTAATAATTTCTTATAGTGATGTGGAAAATCAAACGTAGAAGGGAGGCTTTTACCTTGTCTGTAGCAGAAAGGCTCTGGCCTTGCCATGTTCCAGCTGCAGTCCTGTTTCTCCTTTGTCCTTTGTAAAGTAATCTCTGCCCTCATCCTTGTTTGATAAACTTGCATGTATCTTGCTTTCCTGTAAAGACGACTATACCACTATACCACTCCTACTCTTTTTGCATATAACCAAGTGGGCTAAAAGAATTGGGGCCCATTGTTGGAGATCTGACCCCAGTGGGCCCGCACGCATAATAAACTCTCTCTCTCTCTACCTTGAGTACCTGGCTGAGTATTTTCTGTACCTATCATACCGTAACATTAGCACAATAACATCCCATTAAATTCATATATCTCAGTTTGTTCAGTCATTCCCCAATAGGAAGATAGTCCCTGAAGTCTCCAAGTTTTGGTTATCATGAAAAGAATCACTGTGAAAGTTTTTGTACATATAGATCCTTTTCCTCTTTCTTTGATTTCTTTGGGGCATAGGACTAGTAGTAGTATAGTTGAGTCAAAGGGTATGCATAGTTTGGTAACTTTCTAGGCACAGAAACATATTTATTTCCAGAATGGCTGGATCAATTCATAACTCTAACAACACTATATTAATGTACCTGTTTTTCCACAGCCCCTTTTACATTTGCATTTTCCTCTTGTCATATTTGCAAGGCTGATGGGTATGAGTTGGTTTAATAGCAAAGTTTTTCAAATCAGCTTATTATTTTTCATATGATGATTGATAGTTTTGATTTCTTCTTCTGAAAACTGCCTTTCATATCCTTTGACCATTTATCAGTTGGGGAATGACTTATATTTTTATAAATTTGGCTCAGTTCCTTATATATTTGAGAGATAAGGCTTTTATCAGAAAAACTTGCTGTAACATTTTTTTTTCCTGGTTTCCTACTTTCCTTCTAATTTTGAATGCATCAATTTTGTTTGTGGCATAACTTTTAATTTTATTATTATTATTATTTTTTTTTTTTGGTGAGGCAATTGGGGTTAAGTGACTTGCCCAGGGTCACACAGCTAGTAAGTGTCTGAGGCCATATTTGAACTCAGGTCCTCCTGACTCCAGGGCCAGTGCTTATCCACTGCGCCATCTAGCTGCCCCTGTGGCATAACTTTTAATTTTAGTGTTATCAAAATTATCCATTTTACTTCCCATGATCCTTTCTATTTTTTGTTTGGTCATGAATTCTTTCTTTATCCATATATCTGACAGGCAAATTTTCCCTCATGCCTTCTTAATTTACTTATGATATAACCCTTTACTGTTCATACCCTTTGACCCAGTGGTACCACTGCTAGGTCTGTATCCCAAAGAGACCATAGAAAAGGGAAAAGGACACACATGTACAAAAATATTTATAGCAGCTCTCTTTGTGGTGGCAAAGAATTGGAAATCGAGGGAATGCCCATCAATTGGGGAATGGCTAAACAAGTTGTGGTATATGAATGTAATGGAATACTATTGTAATGTAAGAAATTATAAGCAGGAGGAGTTCAGAGAAACCTGGAAGGACTTACATGAACTGATGCTGACATTGTGTGATGAACCATGGTGATAGACTTGGCTCTTCTCAGCAGTGCAACTATCCAAAACAATTTCAAAGAACTCATGATAGAAAATGTTCTCAACATCCAGAAAAAAAGAACTGTGAATTATGAATGCAGATTAAACCATACTGTTTCTACTTTGGGACTGTTTTTTCCCTCCTTTTTTGAAGTTTTTCCTTGTGCTCTGATTCTTCTTTCATGAGATGACTAATGTAGAAATATGTTTAATGTGATTGTACATATACAACCTATATTCGTCTGCTTTCTGTCTTGGGGAGGAGAGAGGGAAGGGAAGGTAGGAGAAAAAAAATTGGAACTAAAAATCCTGTGAAAACAAATGTAGAGAACTATCCTTATATGTAACTGGAAAATTATAAAATACTTTAAAAATGATATAACCCTTTATGTCTAAATCATATACCCATTGATCTTATTTTGGTATCTTGACTAACAGTTGTTCTGAAAAAGATCTGAGAGTTTTAATGGACTACAAGCTCAACATGAGCCAGCAGTCTGATGTGACCTCCCAGAAAGCTCAAGCAACATTAAGAGAAATAGCTTCTAGGAATAGGGAGATGATAGTCCCACTGACTCTACTTTTGCCAGAACCCATCTAATAAATTGTGTTTAATTTTGGGTGCCATGGTTTAAGGACATGAATAAGTTTGAGAGTGTCTACATGAGGAGAATCAGTCTTTGAGTCTGACTCAAAAGCACCAAAGAGAATTGGTGACTTCAAGCCAATCTTGGCTTAAAGATACAAGCAAGAAAAAGCCCTGGAAGGAAGGAAGGAAGGAAGGAAGGAAGGAAGGAAGGAAGGAAGGAAGGAAGGAAGGAAGGAAGGAAGGAAGGAAGGAAGGAAGGAAGGAAGGAAGGAAGGAAGGAAGGAAAAAGAACAGGTCAGCAAACCAAGAAACTCATCAACTGGGTATGACAACTTCCATAGCCAGAGTCCTTCATCTCTGCTGAGAAGGGGGAAAAGGTGCATTGGAGAAAATTCCAATCCAGCGGTGAGGTCAAATGCCAGATTGCAAGGGGTTGAGAAAGTGGAGGCAAAGAATGTAGACAGCTAGGGGTTTGGCTGTAAGAGTGATGGAAAGAAGAAAGGACAATTTTTGAGGAAATGGTAGAGAGAGATCCACTGACAGAGATTAGCAACTCATCTGCATCTAATAGTCTTAGAGTGTTGGTGGTGGGGTAGGGTAGAGAGGACTGAGAAAATAATTGTCTTGCCCCTGGACACACTAATATGTGATCACTTGAACCTTAGTCTTCCTGGCCCCAAAATGCCAATCTGTCTCTGTGTCAAGTGCTGAATCTAGAGGCACCAGACTTGAGTTCTGATACTGATTCTGTTTCTTTCTAGCTGTGTGACATTATAGAAATCACTTGATCTCTCTGAGCCTCAGTTTCCTCAGCTGTAAAATGAGGAAGTTAAATACCCCTTAAGTTCTCACGAACTCTAAACTGATGATTTTTTTAACATCCCCTAAATGTTCTGCTTTATCCACCCTCATCCCCTGGGGTTGATGAATTTTCACACAAGTACAAAACTCCATTCAAATCCTATTCCCATTTCTTATCATGGGATAGAGGAGATTCTGACATCTCAAAAATAATAATAATGGACTACAAGCTCTGGTATCTTTCCCTTCCCCTGGAATTTTCCATTTCAAGGGCTTTTTCTTGCTTGTATCTTTAAGCCAAGATTGGCTTGAAGTCACCAATTCTCTCTGGTGCTTTTGAGTCAGAAATGAGGAATATGCATGCAGAACATTGTGTATCAAGTCAGATGTTTTTGGTGCCCTAGCATAGGGTCCAAAGAACCAAATCCCATTCGGTGACGCTTTTCTAGGTAGCCAGGGGCTCACTTTCCACATCCTCATTTCCCTTCCAAAGTCCCAACTTTGCAGGCAGATCTCATTTTGATACAAGATTCCTATACCATAAGAAATAATGAATATGAGGAATTCAGACAAACTCAGGAACTTTTGAACTGTTGCAATGTGAAACAAGCAGGATGATGAATCCAACATGGACAATAAGTACACTACAATGAAGCTTAATGCTGTATAATTGATTGATCTTGACCAAGATGAGATAAGCAAATATATCTCCCTACTTTCCTTAGGAGGGGTGGGGGGGATTCTGAGTGCAGAATGTTGCCTAAAATTCTGATGTGGCTGGAGATATGGAGGGATAAGAAAGGGACCTAACGGTCCTAAAGAGGGTTTTTTAAGCTTAAATGTCCCTTGTCCCAACCCCATCTAGGCCTTCAGGTCAAGGGCACATTCCTATCCTCCCCCAACCTCACTCATTGTGTTGTCAATAATTGGTTGGTTGTTTTTTTCTTCTGTAGCACAACTGTGTCTACAACCCAATCACCCAATTATTTTAGAAGAAGCAGATTTTTCTCTACCCTCTATGAGCATCAGAGTCTGTGTAAGGAAAGAGTTAAATGATTTAGCTAATGAGGGCCCAGGTGAGAAGCTTTAGCCATCAATGGTTGGTCTTAAGAATCAGAGGGTTTCTGAGGGCAAGCTGGTAGATTGTGTAGATGAGGGCTGAGAGAAGATTAAATTTCTGAGATTTCTATTACTCCTCTGGTTGTCTTGCGATTAATTATCAGAGACTGTGAAGAAGTTGTGTGTTTGATTGAGCCTTCTTATTCCCTTGCTGGGCTATTTGAGAGCCAGGAATCAAAGTCAGAGGACATATTGCCAATTAACTCAACAGAGGCTTGGGCCAAAGGCTCAGGGGCCAATGCTACAGGGCTAGAAGAACTCCTGTTTCCAGACTCTGAGGAACTTTCAACTGAATTCTCTTTGGAAGACATTTCTGGTAACCCCTGGGATAAAGAGATTCAGAGAATCTTGGATGTTGTGACTGACCCATCTACCACAGATAGGGGCACCGTGGCTGACCACACCCAAGAGCCTTTGCTAGGCTCGACAGGGCCAATTAGACCATCTTCAACAGTCATGGCTTTTACCACTCAGTCAAGTTTGCTAGCTGTGGAGGTGCCAGTGCAGCCAGCTGTGGGAAGGACAATAGAATCTAATGCAATATCTGTGATAGCCAGTCCTGATTCATCTTGTATATTTCAGAAAACAATAGCAACACCAGCTCAGGATGGTTTGGGATGTGTGACAGGACAAACTAATTTATTCTTGGAGGCTCAATCTCATGGAACCTCGAAGCCCTCCCAGGAGCCCAGTTTGGCAAATGCCTGGGGGGCCTCCCAGGGGCCCAGTGAAGCAGCCCGGGGGGCCTCCCGGAGGCCCAGGAAGGCAGCCCGGGGGGCCTCCCAGAGCCCTTCCCAGGGGCCCAGGGAGGCAGTCCAGGAGGCCTCCCGGAGACCCTCCCGGGGGTCCTCCCAGGGGCCCAGTGAAGCAGCCCAGGGGGCCTCCCAGAGCCCTTCCCAGGGGCCCAGGAAGGCAGCCCGGGGGGCCTCCCAGAGCCCTTTCCGGGGGGCCTCCCAGAGCCCTTTCCGGGGGGCCTCCCAGAGCCCTTTCCGGGGGGCCTCCCAGAGCCCTTTCCGGGGGGCCTCCCAGAGCCCTTTCCGGGGGGCCTCCCAGAGCCCTTTCCGGGGGGCCTCCCAGAGCCCTTTCCGGGGGGCCTCCCAGAGCCCTTTCCGGGGGCCCAGGGAGGCAGCCTGGGGGCCCTCCCGGAGGCCCAGGAAGGCAGCCCGGGGGGCCTCCCAGAGCCCTTCCCAGGGGCCCAGTGAGGCAGTCCAGGAGGCCTCCCGGAGACCCTCCTGGGGGGTCTCCCAGGGGTCCAGAGAGGCAGCCCTGGGGTCTTCCCGGGGGCCCTCCCAGAGGCCTTCCCAGGGGCCCGGGGAGGCAGCCCGGGGGCCCTCCCAGAGGCCTTCCCAGGGGCCCGGGGAGGCAGCCCGGGGGCCCTCCCAGAGGCCTTCCCAGGGGCCCGGGGAGGCAGCCCGGGGGCCCTCCCAGAGCCCTTCCCAGGGGCCCGGGGAGGCAGCCCGGGGGCCCTCCCAGAGCCCTTCCCAGGGGCCCGGGGAGGCAGCCCGGGGGCCCTCCCAGAGGCCTTCCCAGGGGCCCGGGGAGGCAGCCCGGGGGCCCTCCCAGAGGCCTTCCCAGGGGCCCGGGGAGGCAGCCCGGGGGCCCTCCCAGAGGCCTTCCCAGGGGCCCGGGGAGGCAGCCCGGGGGCCCTCCCAGAGGCCTTCCCAGGGGCCCGGGGAGGCAGCCCGGGGGCCCTCCCAGAGGCCTTCCCAGGGGCCCGGGGAGGCAGCCCGGGGGCCCTCCCAGAGGCCTTCCCAGGGGCCCGGGGAGGCAGCCCGGGGGCCCTCCCAGAGGCCTTCCCAGGGGCCCGGGGAGGCAGCCCGGGGGCCCTCCCAGAGGCCTTCCCAGGGGCCCGGGGAGGCAGCCCGGGGGCCCTCCCAGAGCCCTTCCCAGGGGCCCGGGGAGGCAGCCCGGGGGCCCTCCCAGAGCCCTTCCCAGGGGCCCGGGGAGGCAGCCCGGGGGCCCTCCCAGAGCCCTTCCCAGGGGCCCGGGGAGGCAGCCCGGGGGCCCTCCCAGAGGCCTTCCCAGGGGCCCGGGGAGGCAGCCCGGGGGCCCTCCCAGAGCCCTTCCCAGGGGCCCGGGGAGGCAGCCCGGGGGCCCTCCCAGAGCCCTTCCCAGGGGCCCGGGGAGGCAGCCCGGGGGCCCTCCCAGAGCCCTTCCCAGGGGCCCGGGGAGGCAGCCCGGGGGCCCTCCCAGAGCCCTTCCCAGGGGCCCGGGGAGGCAGCCCGGGGGCCCTCCCAGAGGCCTTCCCAGGGGCCCGGGGAGGCAGCCCGGGGGCCCTCCCAGAGGCCTTCCCAGGGGCCCGGGGAGGCAGCCCGGGGGCCCTCCCAGAGGCCTTCCCAGGGGCCCGGGGAGGCAGCCCGGGGGCCCTCCCAGAGGCCTTCCCAGGGGCCCGGGGAGGCAGCCCGGGGGCCCTCCCAGAGGCCTTCCCAGGGGCCCGGGGAGGCAGCCTGGCATACTTCAACATGGAATCTTCAGACAAATCCCAGAGACAGCACTGTGTCACTTCTTAGAGACCAGATGCCCTGTCAAGAGGGTCCCCAAGGGACAGTGACTAAATTTCAATTATATTCTGAAACCAAATTTCCCCTAAGGAATGGCTCTATAGTGAACATTCTTTCACCAAGGGAAACAGGACTTTTCAAGGAGGGGCAATATCTGGTTGTTTGTGAACAATTCCTTATGGGGACATGCCAGAGGGATTCATCCTGCCCCTACTATCATACCTTGCTGCCCTTCCACTGGCAGTTCCATCATAAATCTCGTAATGTGTGGCTCAGTGTCCCTTTTGGAACCCAGATGCAACTGGAGATGAAACATGCTGACCCCAATTTTAAACTTGCTACAATTGTGTGAGTACAGTTTGAAGGATTCTCTCTCTAAAGGGGTGAATGATTGTGGGGTCACTGGCTAAAAGTGGGGCCAGAATCTCAGCCAGAGGATGGTTAGATGTTTGACCAATGACATATGGAGGAAACAGCAATGCAATATTTTGTCATGTATGCTCTAACTTCAGCGTCAGGTACCTGGCCTATAGTCCCAGTTTCATCACTAAGTGATTTCATGACCTTGGACACTATACTTTACCTCTTTGAACCTCAGCTTTCCTCTGTAAAATGAGAAGGGTTAGTTAAATGGTCCTTAGGGTACCTTTTAGCTCTAACTTTCTGTAAATTCAGGGAAAGGAGAAACCATGTTGGATTGGAAGAGGGAGTTGAGTTGGGCTTGAGTCAAGTTAAAAGCTAGCTAGGAATTCGTTGAAGAAGAAAACTGTGTCATGGGGCGCAGAGCACCCCAGAATTTCTCTGGGGCACACCGAGGAATCTTCTCCTTGAGAAACTAAACCAGAGGACAGATAACGCCTAGAGGAACCAAATCAGACTGAGCTAGCTTGGGATTCCTACCCTTCATTCTGGTCTCCCTTATCCTGGGGAGATAAGTTTGGGTGTGGCTTCGGCCTTTGTGTTCTGAAGAGGGATCTGTAGCCACCCCTCACCCAATTCCTTTAGTCACTACCAATGGGGGATGGTCCTCCACTGCTCACCCAATTCTCCCAGCTACCACCAGTGGAGGATGGTCCTCTCTCACTAAAGGAACTTTTCACAGGAAGATGGTCCACCCCCATCAGTCCTCTATAAAAGTACCTTCCGGTCTCCTGTTCGAGGAGATTTGGTACCTCTGAGCCATGTGCTTTATGCCAAATCTCCCCATGAAAAGTCCAAGGATTTCTTTCATGGTTTCCCTCCCCCCACCCTTCCCTTCCCTTGGCCCTAAATAAACTATCACCTTGTTATAACTAAGTTTTGTGTGCAAGAGGGTGTAATTCTTTAAAGAGGAATTCCCAAGAACCCCAACCTCAACCCGTACCCCATTTTCCCACTATATCATCGGGCCCCACGTTGGGCGCCAAATGATATGGGGAAAGCGATAGGAGAAAGCACGTGGGTCCTTAGGATTCCTCTGTAAAGAATTACACTCTCCCACAAGACCTAATCAGGAATAAGAGAACAGGTTTATTGGGGTACAAGAGAAACCGGCCGGGAGGAAGGTTTTGCCAGAACAAAACGCTTTCCCTCAACTGACTTGTGGGGTGCCATTTTATAGGGTTTAGATGGGGGGTGGGTAAGAGTCTCTTATTGGGTGAGGGGCTGGTGGTCTTCCCGCGTTGTGCTGTGGTAGGAAGAATCCCTCGTGAGAGATCTGGTGGTGGGTGTCAACTTTGTCCTGATGGGTCTAAGCAGTCTGCTGATGGGCGGTTCCAGGTGGTCTTCTCCTGGATTACCTCATCCAGATGCTTAGGAGGACTGGAATGTGGGGTGATGGTCCTGGAGCATGCTCAGTTCAATCTGTGCCGCTTATCTCCGTTAGATGGGTGTGTGTGTCCTTGATTGTGTTCAAGGAGAGGCCTACTTGATTTCAAGGGAAAACCCCTGAGGTTTCAAGGAAAAGGTTCCTTGAACCCCCCAGAGAATTGTTGGGGTGACCGGGGCCCATAATCCTCCCATGACAACTGGAAGTAGGTAATACAGAACAAAGGTGTGGAGCTAAGACAAAAGTTTTTTCCTTGACAGTGTCTATACTAGTCTGGTCTAAATTGAAGAATCAGGTATGGTAGAAAGGGCTGGCAGATAGCATTTTATTTTCTAAGTTATAGGGAACCATAGTAGACTTTGAACAGAATAGTGGAATACTAATGATGGTGTTTTATTAAGATTAAATGGGGGCAGCTAGGTGGCGCAGTGGATAGAGCACTGGCCCTGGATTCAGGAGTACCTGAGTTCAAATCCGGCCTCAGACCCTTGACACTAGCTGGGCAAGTCACTTAACCCCAATTGCCTCACAAAAAAAAAAAAAAAAGATTAAATGGGTAATGTAGAGGATAGGTAGGAGGGCATAGGGAGACCAAGTTATTCACATGTTCCAAATGTAAGATAGAACCCCTAGAATGGTAATAGCTACAAATGAATTAGGAAATTATTGATGGTACTTAATGATGAAAATGGGGAGAAAGAGGGAGACATCAAAGATGCCACTGATGTTTTGAGCCTGTATAACTAGAGGAATGATGATGTCATGAGCAGAAATATGGAAATCAAGAAGAGAAGCAGGATTTTGGGGGGGGGTGATGATTTATGAGGGTGGAGAATAAGGAGAGAGAGAAGAATATTAGTTGAATCTAAGACAGGCAAAGTAGAGTTGGAAATAGGGGTGGGACAAAGATGTCCTGAAAGCAATTGGAAATGTGGACCTGGCATTTAGGAGACACCAGTGAAGAAAGATGTTGATCTCAGTACAACCAAAGTCATGGGAATAGTTGTGATCACCAAGACTTGGATTATTGAGAGGAATGAGCTCAGTACTAAATTTTAGGAGGGAGTTGGGCCACATCTGGAGCTTGGGGAAGAGGAAACAGGGGCTGAATATAGCAAGGAAGAGAGCACATTGTCCTGAAATCTGAGAGGAGGGGTGACCTATAGTGTCAAAGGGAATGAGAGTTAAGGGTGGGGAAAACCCTTGGATTTGGTGGTAAAAGATAATTTGTACTTGAGTGTTCCTTGAAGGTACACTGAAATGTCTTTCCTTGAGGGAGAGGTATCCGGCCCATCCTCCTCAAACCAAATTTGAAAACTAGAAAAGCTCCTTAAAGATTATCAATCATTTCTAAAGTGTTGCTTTTTGGGGTTTTTTGGTTGTTGTTGTTGTTGTTGTTTTTGCCAATATTCTGGGATCTCTTATAACCTTCCTCCCCAACTTCTGACATACCTACCATGCCATTCCCAACCCTGGAAAGTCCCCACTATGTACTTTCTCTGTCCCTGCTCCAGACTGCTGATCATGGCTAGAAGTCCTAAGCTAACACTGACTGGATGGACAGCAAGTCCACACTCATTTCAGCAAGGTCTTTGTTGGTGTCCAGCAACACATTTGATTTCATACCAAGGTATCCACATCTACTATTCCAAACCTTCTACAGAAATGGAGTATCGGATGTGAAACCTTCTGCCCTACCTTCACAGATAAAATATTCTTCTCTACTTGGTGTTAAAGCTAAAATTCTAGCTAGTCTGTCTAAAATATCTAATGAGTGGTCACCAATAAACTATAAGCTTTAGCAAGAGTTAGGCTTTTAAGCATTTATTAAGGAGAATAAGAATTTGGTAAAGAGAGAGAGAAAGGCCTACATTCATCTATCTATTAAAGGGAGAGCACATTTCTAGCTTAGCTCTCCACCAGAGTCCAAAGGAAAGAGAGCAAGACAGAGTGCCCGGCTCTCCCTTCCTCCTCCCACCAGCAAACGTCACTTCCTGACGCCAAAGAAAAGACGCATGGTCTTGCCCTCAAAGACCTTCCTTTCATGGAGGAGCTTTTCTACAGTAAATCTCCAGCAGGTGGTGTCATTCCAATCGTTACATGGGGAAACTGTTGTCATCTGACATGAGCAATTTCTATTTCTTCTTCTTTTTGCAAGTTTTATTGATGTCTACCTTTTCTTGTTATACAGCAAAGACAAGTAAGCAAAATAAACCAATGAAAAAGGTAGGTCAATCATGACTGAATAATACTGAGGTCTTTAAATTTAAAATAAAAGCTTTTATTTTTACATTTTGTTTTTTAAGATAGCTCTCCTTTCTTCACTGGAAGTATGGCTTTTCTTTTAATTCTAGCTGCATTGATTTTGTTCGTGCAAAAACAAACAAAAAACCCTGTTCCGTTTTATGTTATCAAAATCATTCTTTTAATCTTCTGTCATCATTTCTGTCCATTGCTAATTCTTCCCTTAGCCATAGTTGTGAAACAAACCTTTCTCTCTTCTCCTTTATTATTATTTATTTTTTTTAATGATATAACTTTCTATATTGGGGTAATGTCTTGGGGTTGTTTTTTTTAGGGGCAGGGCAATGAGGGTTAAGTGACTTGCTCAAAGTAGCACAGCTAGTAAGTGCCAAGTATCTGAGGCCAGAGTTGAACTCAGATCCTCTTGAATCCAGGGCCAGTGCTTTATCCATGGTGCCACCTAGCTGTCCCCAATAATGCTAACTCTTGATTTTAGATAGAAACTTATTAAAGTATCTTATATTATTAAAAGGGTCTACTTATTCTATGCTTTGTAATATTTTATATGAATTAGTGTTGTATCTTATCAAAGGCTTCTTATGCTTCTAATGCTCTAATCATGGTATTTAAGTTGTTTGTCATTACTGTTACATGTTTTCCAAAAGTTAAACCATTTTTGCATTTGTGGCATCAATCCAAAGTGGTCACAGGGAATAATCTTTTGATATATTATTACAACCTCTCTTGCTAAAACTTAGTGACTTTGTTTAAGTAATTTCACATTTCTAGATCAAGTCATAGCTCCACTAGCAATGTATTATTGTTCAAATCTTAAAAACAAACAAAACAAACTCCTATACTATTGGAACATTTCTAATGAGGTAGAACATCATCACTTGTTTGCATTTTAACTCATCAGTTAATGAGTTAAAGGAATTTGGGTTAGCCAAGTGGCATAGTGGATAGAGCACTGGCCTTGGAGCCAGGAGCACTGGTTTAAATCTGGCCTCAAATACCTACAAGCTATGTGAACTTGGGCAAATCACTTAACCCTGATTCCCTCAAAAAAAAACCAAAAACCAAATCCAGACTTATTAAGAGTTGTTTTTTATTTGCATTGCTCTTGGAGGTAAAGCCAAAATGGTGCATTAATAAGAAGTAATATAGTGAATTCCCTGTCTGTCCTCCCCCCGCCCCCATTCTCCAAACAGATCTAGAAAATGCATCAGACCAAATTCTGATGGAGAGGTCCAAGAAAAAACTCACAGTGAGTAACATTTCCAGTTTAGGTTGGCAGAGGGAGATAGACTAAAAGGTCTGCAGACATTGGGCACAGAATCTGTTCAGGAGCCTATGGTTACCTGGAGAATTGCAGGGACCAAAGAGACATTGTGAAACAGGGCAAAAGAAGACCTCAGAACCTTACCAGGGCACTGAGTGCAGGGTGCCAAGTGGCAACTTTGTCACCCACTACTCAGTTCTGGGTCACAGATCCATAGTAGACTGAGGTAGAGAACAAAGTCCAGAGGTCCTGAGTCCTGGGCTGTGTACCAAGCAAGGAGGAAGGTCAGAAGCCAATAGTTTAATGTGGGGATTCCAGGAACAGATTGGGGTCTCAGTTCTAGCTTCTAGTTCAGTATGAACCCTGCAAAGGAATAACCATGATAGAAACCCCAAACCAAAAGGGAATCTGCAATTTTATCACTTTGAAACAGTAGAGACTTCTAGTGAGCTAATAGTGTCTGGGTTAAGTAGCAATCAGCTATAACTTAGACCCAAATTCAGGTCAGGAACCTGAAGAGCTCAAACCATCAATGAATGCTCAGACTGCCCTAGAATAGACCACTATTGGAGAACCAAAAGATTGCTGTTTCCCAGTCTGAGCTGTCTCTGAGATTCTGGAATAACATAATACTCAGTATCTCAAAGTAGCAGTAGGACCAGCCCAAACCTTCCTATCAGCAATATCAAGAGACTAACACTAACATAAAATCTAAAGTCAAAAAATAGGCTAGAAGAATGAACAAGCAAAACCAGAAACCCACCACAAAAAGCCATTACAGTAACAAGGATGATCAAGGTACAACCCAGAAGAAGAAATTTATCCCAAAACATCTATACACAAAACCTCAAAGAAAAACACAGTTTGGAAGCAATTCAACTAGAAATCCTAGAAGAGCTGAAGCAAGACTTTAAAAGAAATTAAAGAATCTGAGTGCTAGTGGGGGAAAATGGAAAAGAAATGAGAGCTATGGAAGAATTGGAAAGGGAACTAAAAGTTTGGAAAAAGAGGTATAAAACTGTCCAAACATCAAACTTCCTGAAAATTAGAATGGATCAAATAGAAGACAATAAATCTATGAAGCAATAAGAAATATTTAAGCTAAGTCAAAAGATTGGAAAAATATAAGAAAACAAAAGGTATCTCTTAGTTTAAAAAAATCTGACAGAATATATAATGAGGAGAAAAAAATAAGAATCATCGTATATGGGGGCAGCTGGGTGGCACAGTGGATAAAGCACCAGCCCTGGATTCAGGAGGACCTGAGTTCAAATCCGGCCTCAGATACTTGACACTTATTAGCTGTGTGACCCTGGGCAAGTCACTTAACTCTCATTGCCCTGCCCCCCCCAAATCATCATATATCCTGAAAGCCATGACCAAAGAACATCTTATTCTAAGAAATTTAAAGAAGGAAACTCTTAGAACCAGTAGATAAAGTCAAAATAGAGAGAATTCACAAGTCACCTCCTAAGAGGAACCCCCAAAAGAAAACACCTAGGAATAAAGGACAAGAGATTCAGGATTTAGAGCTAGAGTGGACCATAGTAGGATCTAATACAGCTCTCTCATTTTGTAGATGTGTTAACCGAGGCCCAGAGAAGTCAAGGAATTTGCCCAGTCACAAAGCTAGTTAATGACAGAGGTAGCTAGGACTTAGAAGACGTGCTTCCTGAAATTCAATACACATTGTCCCTTCTGATTCATTACATGGTTAATAAGAACTCAATTTCATGTCATCAGAGAACCCTATACCAGCAAGGAGAGCCAACCCAAACTTTCCCCAAGAACTGTCTAATCCATATCCATTTCTTGGAATACCATCCTCTTCCATTTATCATTTTGTAGATTCTAAACAGAGTAGCTAGGTGATGCAGTTCTCCCTGAGTTCAAATCTGACCTCAGACACCAGCTATGTGTCCCTGGGCAAGTCTCTTAATTCTTTAACCTTATTTGCCTCAGTTTCTACATCTGTAAAATGAGCTGGAGGAAGGAATGGCAAACCACTTCAGCGTGTCTGCCAAGAAAACCCCAAAATGGGGTCACGGAATCAGACACAACTCTAATAACTGAACAATAGCAACTACAGAGTTGCCAAACAATGAATGAGGTTGAATGAAGGGAAGTGATGGGATTCCTAAGGGGTAAGTTGGTGAGAAAAGACCCCATTTTGAGGGACTGCTTACACGTATTTATTTTCTTCCCTAGGTATCTTGGTAAAACCTTCTACTTGGACATGAAATCAAAGATGTTCCATCAGAGTCCCTTCTTTGATGTTGCACGGAGGCTCAGCTGTAAAAGTAACAGCTTCTTTGCCCCATCCTATAACACTTATGAGCGCAGTAATCACGTGTGGGTTCTCAAAGACCAGGTAAAGAATACCAGAATTTGAAATGGGGGAGGAAGAATAAAGCCTGGAAAGAACAGGAATTTTCAGTTAGATGTCTGCATAGGATAACTAAGTACTTCTTTGGCCTGTGGATTAGATCTGATGAGTAGATAAAGGGGTAGTCTTGCCTTAAATGCCTAGAAACATCAGGTGGCTTGTTACTTTATCCCTGTATAATTGTTGGGACATTTTTCTCCCTGGGCTCCGGGATTATTGCTGAAATGTTCCTATCCAAATCATTAATGGAGAGGCCATTCTAAACTAGTAAGACTAGGTAGGATATCAAACCCAGAATTCAGTTAGTGGCTATTTAGCACTTCTAATGTATGTCTTCTGGTAGTGCTTCATCATGGCTTGTTAGACCTCAGGTCCTTGTTTGAACTTGGGTCTTCCTGACTCTAGAGCTGGTGCTCTATATAATACACTACTTGGCTAGCCCAAACCTAAGACTCTTGAAATGTAAAAAAACCAAACAAACATATGTGTGTACATACATGTGTACACATGCATGTACACACATGTACCCATGTGTTCACACACACACATATATATACACACACACATTTTTTACATGTTCATTTCTAAGGACATCTACCTCCCCATCCACAGCCTAGTGAGCCATGTCTCTGGGGAAAAAAGGGAGGGATTAAAAAATAAAAAAGGAGAGGAGAAATTAAGTAAAGCTAAGAGGGAAAGAATCGAAGTTGGCTAAATGCTCCATTTCCCATAGTTCCCCTCCCCCAGCCTCTTTCAAAATAAAGGACGGAGCGGGGCTTTCCTTAGGGGCCAAGTTTTTGTGAACACATTTGTTCTCCAAGTCTATACTGGTAAAAGATAAGCTCAGTCAGAGCTTGCCAAGCTAGGAAAGGTCTAAGAAAAAAGTTAAGAAGTGGCCAAGTTGGGGCAGCTAGGTGGGGTAGTGGATAAAGCACTGGCCCTGGATTCAGGAGGACCTGAGTTCAAATCTGGCCTCAGACACTTGACATTTACTAGCTGTGTGACCCTGGGCAAGTCACTTAATCCTCATTGCCCTGCCAAAAAAAAAAAAGTGGCCAAGTTCTGAGGACTCCCCTAGTTAAAATTGCCTAGGCTCCCTGCTCAGGTGCATCTAGGTGGCACAGGTTGAGACCACAGCTCTTCTCTATCAATTCTAGGCAGGTTGCAATCTGTGTTGATGAAAGGAACACCCATAACTACATGAATACTGACCAGTGAAGCATTGTGGCTTAGCTAGCTCTGTGTTAAGCACAAGAGGGCACATGCCTTCTGCCATCAAGGAACCTAGTTTTACTTCCCTCAAATTGTAACAGTTGCTTCAGGTGTATCCAACTCTTTGTGATCCCATTTGGGGTTTTCTTTGCAAAGATAATTTTCCATTTCCTTCTCCAGCTCATTTTACAGATAAGGAAACTGAGGCAAACAGGGTTAAGTGACTTGCCCAGGGTCACACAATTAATAAGCGTCTGATGCCGGATTTGAACTCGTCCTCCTTAATCCAGGGCCAGTGCTTTATCCACTATGCCACCTAACTGCCCCCCTGCTTTATTTTCTAATAGGGAAATTGGGACCCAAAAAACAAAGCTCCTCAGATTAGACCATGGGGCTCTTCTGGGTGCCTGTTATAGGGGTAGGGCAGCATAGAAAGGGTTCCTTAAAAGCTCAGTTTTAACCCACTATCTCTCCATTTCTTCTCCAGAATGTTGAGGATATCTACCAAAATCTGGTGATAACTCAGGGTAGAGAACAAATGGAATTAATGAATTCCCAGCATGGGACAGAACAGGAACCATTTCGAAGTATAATTAATCGGCCAAAATACATTCCTCTTTACCAAAATGTGAATGACCTTAGGTGAGTCTTCTGGCTTTGGACATTTTGTTTGAGGGTGGTGCTGGGGTCTTTCTGCTCTTTCCGTAACTTTTTTTTTTTTAAGTGAGGCAATTAGGGTTAAGTGACTTGCCCAGGGTCACACAGCTAGTATTAAGTAAGTATTAAGTGTCTGAGGCCGGGTTTGAACTCAGGTCCTCCTGACTCAAGGGCCGGTGCTCTATCCCCTGCGCCACCTAGCTGGCCCCTTTCCATAACTTATTGATTAGGGGGTGAAGTGACCTTGGAGACCATCGAATCCAACTCCCTAATATTTTTTGGAAGCGGAAACCAAGGCTGAGAGAGGCTAAGCCATTGCCCCAGGTTTCAAGGTAGTAAGTCTGTTAATGACATCTGATTCTCGATTTGGACTCTTGTCTTTTGATGTCAAACACATAAACTTACCATTGAAGGCCATTGTATTTGGGGGTTGACGAACAAACCATATTCCTTCCATTGGCATCTGTGCTGTTGGAAGCATTCACTTTAATAGTGGGAAGTGTCAAGTTTCCCCTAACTTGCTTTGCGAGTCTCAAGTCCCATTCGTTGCTCCTCTAGCCACAGGGGTCACATGCTCTTTCTCCTAGAGTTAATGCTACTCAGTGTCGTGTGGACTAGGTTTACATTAGGAAATCCCTTTCTCTCTGGTAAAGGACTGATTCTCCCAACTCTACAATTGTGGAAGACTTGGATTTAGAGTTCTTTGTAAGGCAATTTCTAAGGTTTGTGCTGCCCAAGAAATAGCCCTTCTTTTTCTAGAAGAGTAGAGTAGGGGCAGCTAGGTGGCGCAGTGGATAGAGCACCGGCCCTGGAGTCAGGAGTACCTGAGTTCAAATCCGGCCTCAGACACTTAACACTTACTAGCTGTGTGACCCTGGGCAAGTCACTTAACCCCAATTGCCTCACTTAAAAAAAAAAAAAGAAATATTAAAGTAAAGCAAAAAAAGCTGAATAAAAAAGGAAATTTAGAAGAGTAGAGTATAGGTTCTTCCTGCCTAGGGACTCAAAAACCTCTCTCCTCGACAATGGAAGTTAGTGTTCTGAAACATCATCCATTACTACCATCCTCTGCCACTTGGGCAACTTGTCTGCTTCTGCCTTGTGCTTCTGCCAAAACTAGACGACAGCTTCAATTGCTGCAGTCTTGGGGTCAGCAAAGTCCACTCTCAGGATTTTCCCTCTAAAGCCATTTGAAGAATCTCCTGCAATTCCTATGTATCTCTACCCCCAAGGTCATCATTACCATCTACCCCAAATTCTGCCATCTGAATGGGGAAAAGGCAAAGGGCTGACAGCTCCTTCTCCTTTTTCTTCTTTGGTCTGGTCAGAGAAGGGGCTCCTTTATCAAGAGTCCTATCTTCTCGGGGGCAGTTAGGTGGCGCAGTGGATACAGCACCAGCCCTGGAGTCAGGAGGACCTGAGTTCAAATCCGGCCTCAGACACTTAACACTTACTAGCTGTGTGACTCTGGGCAAGTCACCTAGCCCCCATTGCCCTGCAAAAAACAACAACAACAACAACAACAACAAACAAAGAGTCCTATCTTCTCCCTCTCAGTCTGCCAACCATCTGCCAAGCACTTGTGGTCTCTGAAGCTCATTCAGATGCTGTCTTCTGTCCTTCTCATGCATAGCCAGTGGGCATGTCCACATTCACCATAGGGAGGTGCTATCTTGACCCCAATAAAGGCTCTCTTCTTATAACCCCATCAAATCAATTGAGGTCTTCATCAGATTGATCAGATGACTCTCTTGATCTTGCTCCTATCTAAATACAAAGGAATTTTTGGAAGCGAGAAGGACAGCCCCAACACCTAGGCATCAGGAAGTCCTTTTGTATTAAGTGGCACTTGAGAGCTGAACCTTAAAGGGACATAGGGATTCTAAGACACAGAGTTGAGGGAAATAGAGAGCCTTCCAGAAATGGAGGAGATTTTGTGCAAAGACATAGAGGCAAGAAATGCAGTTCTGTGCCCGGGGGATAACAAGTAAACCTGTGTACCTGTAATGAAGAGTCCTTGAAGAAAAGTCATATGAAATCATCCTGTAAAGGGAGCTTGGAGTCATGTTGGGAGGGCTTTAAATGCCAAACAGAGGAGGTTGCATTGTTTTCCCCTGAGCCATGAGAGAGTCCTTGAAGCTTCTTGAATAAGCAAGTTATCTGGTGTGATCAATGGGAAACATGGATTGGAGCTGATACCAGAAATAAAAGGAATTGCTCTATCATGTCAGATCAGAAATCTTTGTCAAGCACACACCCCTGAATGTCCTACATCCACTTAGATTTCCTCTTTTTAATTTTTTTTTTTTAGTGAGGCAATTGGGGTTAAGTGACTTGCCCAGGGTCACACGGCTAGTAAGTGTTAAGTGTTTGAGGCTGGATTTGAACTCAGGTACTCCCGACTCCAAGGCCAGTGCTCTATCCACTGCGCCACCTAGCTGCCCCCTAGATTTCCTCTTTCTCTTTCTCAAATGGTTCATTGATTTCCTTTGGTGTTCACCCTCCATTATATGACTCCATTCCCTCTCACATCCTCCATGGATTCTTCCATGATTGGCAAATGACACATATGTATCAAAATTGGGGAGATGGAGGGGCAGCTAGGTGGCACAGTGGATAGAGCATCAGTCCTGGAGTCTGGAGTCAAATCCGGCCTCAGACACTTAACACTTACTAGCTGTGTGACCCTGGGCAAGTCACTTAACCCCAATTGCCTCACTTAAATTGAAAAGTCATCTCCCTGATTTTTTTTTTTAAAAGGGATCTAGATTGTTCTCTTAGTTCCATTTAGAGTTTACCTTCCAGGATAACTAGATACCAGTGTTTTCCTCACAACATCTCTGTGAGATGTGTAGCATATTACTGCAGCCCATTTTACAGAGGTGGAAACTGAGGTTCAGATAGTTTGGGTGATTTGCTTGGTATCACACAGCTGGTAAGGATGAGAGCTGGTATTTAAACACAGATCTCCCGAGACTTCCAGGTCCTGGACTCTTTCCACCATATCACACTGCCTTCCCAATCGAGTTCACCAGAACACAAAATGGTGGAATTGTTTATTGGGTACTTAATGTACTTTATCCTGATACAATGACTACAATTCAAATCTGAGCCTCTTCTAAACTTTGTGCTTAGATGATTCCACGGTCAACTATTCCATAGTCATATACAAAAAGCCAATCCAGAAATCGTTCTTCTTTTCATTTTCTTTTTCAATAGACAGAGTCTCACACAATCCTCCCTACTGTCATGAGGAGGAGGTAGGGCAAGGGCACACTCAGGGTATACAATATCATTCTAAAATTACAAGTACTTTCATCACTGGCTCACCACATGGCCAGAAGTAGTCAGAAAGTTCATCCCTCCCCAAAGGAGAAATTGATTCATCATTGATTCACCATGTCCGGGGGCAGCTAGGTAGCACAGTGGATAAAGCACCAGACCTGGATTCAGGAGGACCTCAGTTCAAATCCAGCCTCAGACACTTGACACTAACTGTGTGACCCTGGGCAAGTCACTTAACAGTGCCTCAAAAAACCAAAACAAAAAACACCATGTCCTTAGACTCGCTGAAAGTTTCATGGGGGAATTCTGGACACATGCTCTATATAACCCTTAGAGTCCCATTTCATCTCAGGATCAAATGGCCTCAGCTTCTGGTCCTCCTCCCAGCCTCCTTATTTTATAGAAATTGACATCCACTGAAGTGAATTACCTACGGTCATATAGGGAAGTTAATAGGGAAACTAGGAATCAAACACAGGTAGTCCAAGGGGGGGAAAAAAAAGCCTGTGTCTTTTGCAGGGTTTCTACCTCCACATATGTATATGTGCATTTATGTGTCTGTCAGGTGGGAAGGGAAGTACTAGAGTTCTGTGATGAGACCTGGCTTCATAACCTACTCCTCCAAACTCATTAGCTGGGTGATGAGGAACAGATCAGCTCCTCCAGTCCCTGACCCTCATTTCATTTGCCTAGTCTACAAAATAGGGGTCACAACAATGGTAGGGATGACTTTTCACAGCAGCTATGAGATGCAAATGATAATTCAGTGTCCAAAGCCTTTCCAAACCTGAAGACACTGATTATTCTTATCTCTCAAGCATATGCTTTTGCATTTAAACATATTTTGCTGGGAGAAGGGAAAAGAAGAGTCTCCCACTCCCTGTGAAGAGGCATAAGAGGAATGATCCATGTGATTGTACTGTGGGACTCTGTATCTCCATGTCTCATGTCACTGACCATTTCCTGTCCTCCTTGGCCACCTCTTCTGTTTCCCAGGATATGGTATTCTGACAGCTCGAGAAACCAGGCATGGTGGGGTGAAGAAGCGACAGACCTCTATATCGGGAATTTTCCATACAAAAACCAACAAATTCCTATGTCTGTGAGAGATCAGTACATGGTGATGGAAATAGCACCTTCAGAGCCCGCATATCAATATTGTTGTCAGCTCTTCCACTCTTCCATCCCCCCCAGGACAGCTGTTGTGCTAAGCATCTATCGATTCTACCACCCTTCCTACTGGGATCAATATATGAGGTTTGTGCAAAGTGGGAGGAGAGGAGAGGGGCAGCGGTCCAGGTCCATAATGGATTGAGAGAAGTGAAGCAATAGGGATCAAGGACTCGTTTTATGTAGAGGGTGGATTCAGTTACCTTAGGTCCTTCACTACTGTTGGACAGTATGATTCTGTGCACTGAAGGACTGGCCATTGTTGGTCTTTGGGGAAGGCAGAGGTAATGTTGGGAGATTTTATATGTGTGTATATATATATATATAATTTATATTTATATAATAAATATATGATGCATAAAATATATAATATATAGTAGTATTATACACATATGTGTGTACACATGTGTATGTACACACGTGTGTGACACACTTGTGTATATCACATGTGTGTATAGAGATATATGAAGTACGCATATATATGTACACATACTTATATAATCACACATGTGTCTATATAGAGAGACGTATATAGTGTGTATATATATGTATATATATAGTGTGTATATATATGGCAATGAAGGTTAAGTGACTTATCCAGGATCACACAGCTAGTAAGTGTCAAAGTGTCTGGGCTGAACTTGAACTAAGGTCCTCCTGAATCCAAGGCCAGTGCTTTATCCTCTGCACCACCTAGCTGCCCCTCCCATTTAATTTCTCATACCAACCAGCCATGTATCGAGCCCACAATGGGAAAAGTCATGATGTGGACAGGATAACTGTATTTGTTTTACTGGGGATGGCTCTTGCAGGGGCAAGTGAGATATGTTATCAGAGTAAGTAATAGGTTGAAAAGAGCCATGGGCAAAGTTTTTTGTAGAGAATTGCACTGAAATGAAGATAATACACTTAAGTAAAATCTTCCCTGCCTTTATCTTCTCTTCTCCCCTCCCCACCCCAGAGAGAAGAGGAGACTACAACAGTTGAATATTCCTAGACCTCTGGAGTACCATCTTTTCTACCTAGGCTTCACTAGCCTCGATGATATTTCCAGGAATGGCTTGTGCTCTAATACAAGGCGTGCTAAAGGCATCTTGGGTTCCGGATTCTATTTCTCCCTATTTTCCCACCTTTCATTTTCCAACAAAACCCCTGATTCTGGACATACCTTGGTGCTAGCCAAAGTGCTAGTGGGAGAAAAGACCCTTGGGAGTTTATACTACGACACCGTACCCCGTAAACCAAATGGCCAGGAATTCGACTCCTGTGTGAATGATATGGACACGCCTACCCTTTTTAATGTGTTACGAAAAGAACTTGTCTACCCCTACTTCATCATCTTTTACAAACGTGTTATAGACCCAATTCTATTGACCTACTGACTTGGGAAGAAAGGGAATCGGGGGAGAACAGTGCTGGGTACCCACTTATACCTGACACAGACTGACCTCTCCTTTAGCCTCTTGGGGCATGGTTAGAGCCCCATACCTCATGTTCAGTGTGTTGCTACCTCTGGAGATACTCCATCAAGTTCCTCATTCTCTGCACACTCCTGTTTGCATCATGCTCAGTTGTATATCCCTTTTCTCTCTCATTTCCATTCACCTCCTGTCCTCTCCGCTGCTTCTCATCTACTCTAGTTCCCAGCCAGGGTCCAAGGAGGAGAACTGAATTAAGCAAAAGGCAGCTGGGAGTGGAAGGTCCTCCAATATTACTGTGATCTGGGATATTTTATGTCACTTGCCAACTTGAATTATTTTAACATTACAATAAATATTTCTGATGCTTCAGATTAATTCAAATCATCTTTTCTTTTTAAATTAACTTCACTCCTTACATCCTGGATTGCTGAAGGAGAGAAAAAGCCTTGGCATCTTCTCCAGTTCCTTAACAATCCCAACCCACCTCTACAATGAGCTGCTTTGAGAGATGTCCGAGCTTTTTCTTCCTAGGCTCCAAACTTGCTTGTGGAGTAATTCTACCAGGCCCTCTTTCACTACTGAAGGCAGGCCCAACTTCTCCTTGAAAGTGTACAGCAGGGGCAGCTGGGTAATACAATGGATAAAACACCAGCCCTGGATTCAGGAGGACCTGAGTTCAAATCTGGCCTCAGACACTTGACACTTACTAGCTGTGTGACCCTGGGCAAGTCACTTAACCCTCATTGCCCCGCCCCCCCCAAATTAGGAGAAATTAAAGAAATATGAAGTATAGAGGGGTTTCATTTGGTTTTAGGGGAGAGTATTTCCATATGAGTAAAATCATGGATCCTTGAAGAAATGATAATAATAGCTGACTCTGATAGTGTCTCAGGTGAGCCTCCCAATAATCAATAGGTTGTACTAAAACCCAGTATTGTTTTTCCTCTTGTCTACTTGACAAATGAGGAAATATAGGCTTAGAGAGCTAAGGTGACTTATCCATGATTACACAGCCAGTAGGAGGTATGGGCAGTTTTCAAACCCAAGACTTAGTCTAAATCTAATAAAACTTCTGCTTTAAGCTTCTGTGGAAGAAGTTTGGGAGAGGAGCAGACAAAGAAAAGACTTAAGGCAGGTAAGGAGAAAGAAATATTGTAGATGACAAAGAGGGGTTTGGACAAGTAAAGTGGGTGAGAGGTTGACTTTGGGGAGGAGAAATTGGTCTAAATTTGGGAGAAATGGAGGAAATTTGAAGAAGAGTTTTCAGGTCCAATAATTGGAGCAGATTCTACTTCTATAGAAGTAGAGATCTACACAAGTAGAGAAGAATCTATAGAAGTAGAGATCTATAGAAGTGGGGGAAAGATCTAGGAGAAATAAGGAAGATTTAAAAGGATGAAGGAGGATACATCAGCATTAAGGAAAAGATTCTGAAAAGATAGACTCAAGTACCAACAGTTTTTCTGGAAAAGATCCAGGAATTTTAGTGGACTGGAAGCTCAACATAAGTCAGCAATGAGTTGATTGTTCAGAACCCAAAAGTGACTGAGATGTAACAACAAAGGGCATCAACCAAACTTGAAAATAAAGACAAACACAAAAAGTCCCAGTTCTCACCTAGACCAAGAGCTGAAATCATTATAGGGTGTTCTAGATAGAGAGCTAGAAGGGACTTTAGAGGCCATGTAGTCCAACCCCCTCCTCATTTCGCAGATGAGGAAAGCAAGAACCTGAGAGGAAACTGACTTACCCAGGGCCATGCATATGGTTGAAGCATTTGAGGAAGGGTTCAAACTCAGCCCTTTTCAATCCACCAGTTTGCATCTCATATCTTTCAGTTTCCTGCCCAAGATTTCCTAGTCCCCAAGGACACCTTTCAAGTTTCTTTTGGAGGTGTCATCAAAAAGACACAGTGGTCAGTAGATTAGATGAGTCATGCATGGCAGACTCTCCATGACATTCTGGAATAGATACTTCCTATAAGAAGACATCACTGCGGGGCAGCTAGGTGGCGCAGTGGATAGAGCACCAGCCCTGGATTCAGACACTTGACACTTACTAGCTGTGTGACCCTGGGCAAGTCATTTAACCCCAATTGCCTCATTTAAAAAGAAAAAAAAGAAATCATTGCTTTGGAGGGGCCATGCCAAGTTACAATATCTTTCAGGCTTATTATTGGCAGGTGAGTCACTCTTCTAAGGTTTGGGTTTTTTGATAAGTTGGTGACCTCTATTGTCCAATAGTGTTTAGTTATTTTTTAAAGATCTCCCTTATGTTGTTTGTTGTTGGGTGTCACCATTTCAGAGATTGTTTAAAATGTGTTACTATCGTTTTCCCAAAATTGTGTTTAAAGTGAAAGGATCAACCCTCATGCTCATAACTTTAGAGGACAGAATGAGAATCAGTGGATGAAAGCTATTGAGAAACAAATTTCAGCTCAACCTCAGGGAGAATTACTAATCATCAGAGAGAGATGGCCAAATTGGAATAAGTTCCTCTAAAAAAAACCTCCACATCTCAGAGTTGGAAAGCTCATATGGTCTGACTGATACCTACTCGAGGCATGGCTCCCCTCTACAATCTCATCCAACTTCAACTCAAACACTTACAGTGAAGGGGAATCTATTGTATGTCCAGGCAGCACATTAGAATTTGGGTCACCTCCACAAGTTAGGAATGTCTCTGTCTCTGTCTCTTTGTCTCTCTCTGTCTTTCTTTCTCTGTGTCTGTCTGTCTCTGTCTGTCTGTCTCTCTCAAGGATACCTGATTAAACAGCTAGGTAGCACAGTGGATAGAGTACTTTCCCTGGAGTCAGGAGGACCTGAGTTCAAATGTGACTTCAGACACTTGACACTTACTAGCTGTGTGACCCTAGGCAAGTCTCTTAATCCTGATTGCCTCAAATGAAAGAAGGTAATAAATGAATGAATGAAAGACACCCTCCTCATCTTAAGTAGACAGCAAGTAGTGATCTGCCTCTGAATGAATTCTACAGACTCCTGGAACCTCTCCAGCTCTTCTGTCTAGGACCAACCAGAGAAAGTCCAATTCTTTTTCTGTTAATGCTTCCCATATTTGAAGTATGATCCTGGGCCTCCACTGCACCCCCCCACACACACATCCCCACCCCCACCCCTGATTGTTCTCTTTTCAGACTAAACTTTCCTAAAATCCCTTTAACTTTTTGTTGTAGAGCATGTTTCTCAATTGAGCATATTACTCAAAAGGCGACCTCAGCCTACTTGGGAGCTGCGGTGAGTATCCCTCAGGCCTCCAGAAGACCTATGGCAGGTGCCCCTCAGCCTGCCAGGAGAGTCACAGTAGGTGTGCCTCAGCCCTCCTGGGGCCCTCCTCAGCTTTCTTTGGGAGCCATGGTGGGCACCCCTTTGCTCTCACAGCACACTTCCTCAGCCTGCCTGGGGGGCTGTGGCACACACCTCTCAGCCCTTCTAGGGTACCCCTCAGCTTGCCTGGGGAGCCATGGTAGGCCAGGCTAAGGGAGGATCAGAAATCTATGGGGAAGGCATTTCCAGATTTGCTGTACATGCCAGAACAGGCATGGGTGAGCTCAGCATTGGGCCATTTCTGATTCAACAGTCAAGGCTGAGCCATCTCTCAGGGGCAAGGCCCAGAATGGGTCATCTATAAAACAGAAAAAAGGAAGGTGCCATATGCACAGGAGAAAGCAGCCCCAAATAAGTGAAACAACGATTGCACTAGCCCTTCTTCAGGCACTGGAGGAGGCCCAGATCCAGAATGCAGGATCATCTAAGGAAGAGAAAGGTGAGGTGGCCAAACCTAAGCTTTCCCAGGAGAGCAGGAAAATGATGGGCCCACATCAAGAGGGTCTCCAGGACAGGGAAACCATCACTAAAAGAAGGTAATCAGAGCTTGAGGACAGTGCTGCAAATATGTGAAGAGACACCCAAGGTCTCCCCCATTTTTATTCCCCAATCATGAGACTTGGGCAGAAAGGAGCTGGAGTAAACATGATGTCAGAATGAAAACAGGATGTCTCAAAGCAGGGAAAAGTCAATATGTGTGTGATAAATTCCTGGTGGGGTCATGCCCAAGGGTTCTAGCTTGCCCCCACTATCACACCTTGCCACCCTTCCACTGGCAATTTTGTCATAAAAATCATGACTCATGGTTCAGTGACTCCATTGGAACCCCAATACACTTGGCGATGATTCATACCAATCCCAATCATAAAGTTGCTACATTTGAAGAGGCTGGAGTGCAATTTGAGGGATCGTCTCTCTCATGGGGTGAGGGACTGTGAGGCAAATCTAGGCCAGGGGATGGTTGGATGTTCATCCAGTGGCTTATGGAGGAAACAATCAGTTTCTTCTGTAAAATAGACTTCAGTTTCTTCTGTAAAATGAGAGGAAATTGCTAAATGATCCCTAGGGTCCCTAACCTTCTTAGAATTCATAGAAGGGAGAGACCATGTTGGACTGAAAGAGAAACTTAGGGGCAGCTAGGTGGCGCAGTGGATAGAGCACTGGCCCTGGGTTCAGGAGGACCTGAGTTCAAATCCGGCCTCAGACACTTGACACTTACTAGTTGTGTGACCCTGGGCAAGTCACTTAACCCCAATTGCCTCACCACCACCACCACCCCCCAAAAAAAGAAGGAGAAACTTGAGCTGGGCTTTAAAGGCTAGCTTAGAAATTAAACTAAGAGGAGAAATCCAGGTAAGAGAGAGAGAGGAAAGGGAGTTGTATGTTTACTGACAGTGAATAGACCAATATGACCTGAGTTGAAGAATCAATCAGGGCAAGTAGTGGGAGATAAAAGCTAGAAAAGTAGCTTAATAGAAGGCTGAGGAGATGACATCTTATTCTATGGGTAATGGCTGTAGCTAGGTGGCACAGGCTTAGGGTCAAGAAGACCTGAATTCAAATTTGATCTCAGGCACTTATTAGCTGTGTTACCCTGGGCAAGTCACTTACCATGTTTACCTCAGTTGCTCATCTGTAAAGTGAGCTGGAGAAGGACATGGCAAACTATTCCACTATCTTTGCCAAGAGAACTCCAAATGGAATCACAAAGAGTCAGACACAACTAAGACAAATCGACAACAATTTCTAGAAACAATGTTTTGTAACTGTATACGTACGGCTGCTCCTCGTGGTGTCTTGGTATGCCTCCCAAGAATCTTAGCCATTCTTTAATTGTCTTAAATGGAATTTCTCTTTCTATCTCTTCCTGCCCAGTGTTGTTGGTAATATACAGACATGCTGATGATTTACATGGATTTAGTTTATATCCTGTAACGTTGGTGAAGTGACTTTGTTTCAGTTTTTTAGTTGACTCTCTAAGGTTCTCTAAGTGTGTTATTATATCAACTAGAAAAGGTGATCATTTTGTTTCTTCTTTAGCTTCTCTTATTTCCTTGGTTTCTTTTTCTTGTTTCCTAACTCTAGCTAGCACTTCTAGCAGTATATTGAATAGTAGGAACAATGAACAGCCTTACATAACTCAGAATCTTATTGGAAAGGCTACTACTTTACTCACATTACATATACTTCTGGCTCTTGGTTTTAGATAGCTACTTCTACTGACTTTAAGGAAAGGTCCTATGTTGTACACACAGACACATTTTCATTTTGGATATTCTTTCAGGAGATGATCAATAGATTCTATTTTCACTTTGCTTTCTTCCTCTAATATCTGGACAGTTTTCTCCATGATCTCTTGAAATATGATATCCTGGCTGTTTCTTTGGTCATGATTTTCAGGTAATCTAATGATTCTTAAATTATTAAATAAATGATTCTTAAATTCTTAAATCTGTCTGATATGTTTTCAAGATCTAGTTTTTTTGTTATGAAATAACATTTTCTTCTTTATCAATCTTTTAACTTTGTTTCAATATTTATAATTTTCTCATGTTTTTAACTACTGTTTAATCCATTCTTATTTTCAAAGAGTCTGTTTCATGGGCCAGGTAAGGTACCTCTTGTGCTAAGCTGTTAATTCTCTTTTCAAGTCTTTCCTCCATAGCTCTTATTTCTTTTCCAATTCTTTCCTCTAAAATATCATTTTTTAAAAATTGGGGGTGGGGGACAATGAGGGTTAAATGACTTGCCCCGGGTCACACAGCTACTAAGTATCAAGTGTCTGAGGCCCCATTTGAACTCAGGTCCTCCTGAATCCAGGGCTGGTGCTTTATCCACTGTACCACCTAGCTGCCCTCGATATCATTTAAAATTAAAACAAAAAATAATTCTTGCTTTATTTCTCCTAGGAATGCTAATTGATCTTGTAGTCAACCAATGTTTTTCTTTCAGGCTTTGCTTGTAGGTATTTAGGAGTTATTCTCTTTTAGGTTTATGTCTTGGGCTTCTCTAGCCTTCTTTGTTTTCTTTTACTTTTTCTTTTTTCCAGAGCTACTTCTAGGATTAGGACTTTGTGTTAGAACAGACTCTCTGGGGGCAGCTAGGTAGCACAGTGTGATAGAGCACTGGCCCTGGATTCAGGAGGACCTGAGTTCAAATCCAGCCTCAGACACTTGACACTTACTAGCTGTGTGACCCTGGGCAAGTCACTTAACCCTCATTGCCCCACAAAAAAAAAAAAAAGAACAGACTCTTCATACTTCTGATAGTATTGTCATGGCCATGTATGATCCAGTCCTACATCTATTTTCTCTTGGTACTGAGTGCTTTTTTTTCTTTAAATATCATAGGATTGCTTAAGTTCAGGGAGCTTCAATCTTTTAGCAGGCACTTGGCCATCAAAACAAAGGCATGGTCTGATCACTGCCCTCTTGGGAATCCCACAGTCTATATTCCAGATTATGTCTTAGGCTAATAGCTACAAATTTGCTCCTGGTTGGCACTCCAGTAGATAATAGTTGGTTACAGTCCTCATTAGCTAAGTGAAAGGCTCATCAAGTTCAAAGTAATACAGCCCTCTGAGCTGACTCTGTTCTCTGTCCTGGGGCTCAGTCCTCAGTCCATTCTGGGCAAATCTATACTGTTCTCTGTTGGGAGTCTGGGGGTCAAGTTCAAGATCATGGAACCTCTAAGAGACTGAACATTGCTGGACTGCACCACGGAATGAGTAAGAAATCCCAACCTACCCTTGTTCTACAATTGCTGCCCAGGTCACTTGTGGACCAAATTTGTGATCTTGGGGGTGGGGGGCAGCTAGATGGTGCAATAGATAGAGCACTGGCCCTGGAGTCAGGAGGACCTGAGTTCAAATCCAGCCTCAGACACTTGACACCTACTAGCTGTGTGACCCTGGGCAAATCACAACCCCAATTGCCTCACCACCACCCCCCCAAAAAAAACCCCAAAGAAACAAAAAACCAAAACAAAACAAATTTGTGACCTTGGGCTAGAAAGATGCCATGGTGTGGTTTCTCATTAAATTTCTTGATCCCTATTCAGTCTGGTGGTCTCATCAGAACTTTGTTGAAGTATTTGTGGGGAATTTGGGTTATACTGCTTCCTCCTACTCTACCATCTTACTGGCCTCCTGAATCATATCTTTTTTTTTCTTTTTTGAAGGGCAATGAGGGTTAAGTGACTTGCCCAGGGTCACACAGCTAGTGTCAAATGTCTGATACTGGATTTGAACTCAGGTCCTCCTGAAAACAGGGCTGGTGCTTTATCGACTGCGCCACCTAGCTGCCCCCCTGAATCATATCTTTTGATAAATTAGTTCTCTGGGAATCCCTCAGCTTTATTCTAACTCACAATTTCTCTGTAGCTTTACCCACATTTTCATTTTTCCTTACTCTTGTCTCAGAGGGAATGTGTCCTTCATTCTTTTGGAGAGTAATCCCTCCATTTGTACTCTGGCTCCATTCTTTCTTAACACACGTAAGACATTGTTTCATAACTTTAGATTATTCTTATATTTATCTTCAGTCTCTCCCCACCTACAGATCTGCTCAGGTGTCTGCTGATTCCTCCCTCTTCTCTGATGAAACATGCTTTCCCTACCAAATTTTCCTTGCCTCTCACTTAATCTTTCATATAATTTTTCCTCTGTCATTTTCTGGTCAAATTTCTTCAAGGGATTAATTACATTTATTGGTCTATTTCCTTAAAACTTACCCACTCCTTGGGGCAGCTAGGTGGCTGTGGATAAAGCACCGACCCTGGATTCAGAAGGACCTGAGTTCAAATCCAGCTTCAGACACTTGACACTTACTAGCTGTGTGACCCTGGGCAAGTCACTTACTCCCCATTGTCCCCCCACACACAAAAAAAATCCAAAACCAAACAACTTTACCCACTCCTACAATCTGGTTTTCATTCTACTTACAGCCATAAAATTCCTTTCTCAAAAGTTACCAATTGAGCTGATTATCTAATTCAATGATTCAATTATTTAATGCCTCATCTTCCCTGACTGTTCTGTAGTTTTTTGTTGTAGTTGTTTTTCATATGGCTGAATCTGTTTACCTACCTCTTTGTAGAAAACCAGAAGTTCCACCTACTCTGAACAGGGAAATATGGTAACTTCATGTCTTAGAGTGTACCTTGTAGTCATAGGATCCAAGATTTAGGGCTGGAAGAGACCAGAACTGGACCTAGTGCAACTCCCTTATTTCAGATGAGGAAACTGATGCCTAGAAAAGTCAAATGCTTTGTCTAAAGTCACAGAGCTAATTGGTAACAGGACTAGAATATAGAATGTCTGCTTTCTGAAGTTCAGTGTCCTCTCTCTTGTACTACACTGAACAAGAACTTATTTCCATACCATCAGAGAACCCCTCATTCTGCCAAAAAGAAGCCCCAACCTAAACTCTTCCCAAGAGCTCTTTAATCCATTTTCATTTCTGGGAATTCCATACTCTTCTAATTCCCATTTTGGAGACTTTATTTTATTTTTAAATTTTATTTTATTTTTTGGGGGGAGGCAATTGGGGTTAAGTGACTTGCCCAGAGTCACACAGCTAGTAAGTGTTAAGTGCCTGAGGCAGGATTTGAACTCAGGTCCTCCTGAATCCAGGGCCATTGCTCTATCCACTGCACCACCTAGCTGCCCCTTGGAGACTTTAAACAATGGAGGGTGGGAAGGTATGAGATTTGCAAGGGGGTAAAATGGTGATAGAAAACCCATTTCTAAGGACTGCCTACATCAATATTTCTGTGTGTATACACAGAACACACATAGAATACATACATGTGTGTCTGTATATTTCCACTCTGCTCCCCCCACCAGAGATGGTAAAAATCTTCCACTTGGACATAAAATTAAAGAATTTCCAGAATTTTTCTCGCTACATTATTGCTCAGAAGCTCTTCTTTCAAAAAGAGAGCTTATTTTCCTTTATCTAATGTCATTCACTGGGTTTGGTTTTTCCACAGCCAGGTGAGGGCCAGCAGGATTTAGATAGGGGAGGAGGAATGCAGTCTGGAAGGAATAAAGTAGTAGAGCTAGACTGCTGGATAACTCCTTGATCTCCTATGGATGTCCTCTACTCAGTGGATGAAAAAGTAAGTAGTCTTGCCTTAAATTCTTTGAAATATCCTATTAGCCCATTATTTTGTCCAGGTGAAACTGGGATGATGGTCCCTCTCTAAGCTTAAGGAGTATGGCTGAAATATAACTATGCCTGTCATTAAGCGGACTCTGTGTTAAATAGTGAGATGGATGTCAAGACCAGAATTTAGTCAACAGATATTTAGCACTTACTAGGGATATATCCCCCTATAGCTTCATCATGGCTTATAAAAACTCCTGCCTCTCAAAAAATTATTGATAGTTTTTTGGTTTGGTTGTTTTTTTACATTACTTTTGTTTCTGAACGTATCCCTCCCCACTCTACTACCCAGTGAGACATCACTTGTTTGTACTTCAGTTTTGAAGAGGATCAATGACATCAAAAGGGATGTGTTGACTTGCACATGAATTGGACAAAAGTTAAGATGACTATTATGGGCAGGGATGCAGTGGGTGACTTTGGCATCTTTGATGTCTGAACAAGCTCTTCAGTACCTGCTTTTGTGGCCATTGGAACAAATTGTTCTCATGAAACCTGTCAGTTACTCTCAACCTCGTTTGACTCTTCTGCTAAGATAGTGTACTAGGAAGTGGCCACTGCCTGTGCTATAACTTCTTGGAGCCACAGGTAAGAGGTGGGTGAAGGTGGACATCAAAGGTGGAAGAGCAATTCAGGAGGACCTGAGTTCAAATCCAGCCTCAGACACTTGACACTTACTAGCTGTGTGACCCTGAGCAAGTCACTTAACCCCAATTGCCTCATTCCGCCCCCCAAATAATAATATCTCCCTTTATATCTAGGACATATATCTATTTTGACCTTATCTTGGTAAATAGTGTAAGGTATACCCAATTTCTATACCTAATTTTCTATACCCAATTTCTGCCAAACTGCTTTCCAGATTTCCCAACAGTTTTTACCAAATGATAAATTCTTACCCCCAAAACTTGCCTTTATAATTGTCAAACACTACTTACTATGTTCATTGGCTGCTATAAATTGTATATGTACTTTGCTCCACTGATCTACCTTTTGGGGGGGGGGCAATGAGGGTTAAGTGACTTGGCCAGGGTCACACAGCTAATAAGTATCAAGTGTCTAAGGTCGGATTTGAACTTAGGTCCTTCTGAATCCAGGGCCAGTGCTTTATCCACTGGGCCACCTAGCTGCTCCCTACCTTTCTATTTCTTAGCCAGTACCAGATAGCTTTGATAATTAATGCCTTATAATACAGTTTAAGATCTGGTACTGCTAAACCTCCTTCCTTTACATTTTTTCCATTAGTTTCTTTGATATTCTTGACTTTTTTTCTTCCAAATGAATTTTTAAATTATGTTTTCTAGTTCAGTAAGGAAATTTTTGGTAATTTAATTGGTATGGCATTGAATATATAGATTAATTTTGGTCAAATTGTCATCTTAATGATATTGGCCCTGCCTACACACAAACAATGAATATTTCTCCCTTTGTTTAAATCTGGTTTTATTTGTGCACAAATTTTTTAATGATTTTGTTGGTTGCCGGGTTTGTCTTGGTAAGTGTATTCCCAGGTGTTTTATACTGTCTAAAGTTATTTTAAATGGGTTATCTCTAGCTATTTCTTCCTGTAGGGTCCTGTTGATGTTGATTAGGAATGCTAATGATTTATGTGGGTTTACTTTATAGCCTACTATTTTGCTGAAATTATTAATTATTTCAATTAACTTTTTAGTTGATACAACTAACTTCTTTGGGAGATGTTGAACCTTTTTCTTCTCAGGCTCCAAACCTGCCTTATGGGAAATTCTACCAGGCCCTCCTCTGCTGCTAAAGACTGGAACAACTTCTCCTTTAAAGAGTACAGTAGATGCTGTTATATTTATCATGTCAGGGCACACAATTGCATAGCTTCCTACTCTGTGCCTGGCACAGTGCCTATGTAGCATAGACAGAGGTGTTTGCCACACCTCAGGGTGCTGGTTGTCACTTTAGAGGGAAGAGGGTGGTTCATTCACTCAAATTTCTTGAGTGCCTCTTAAACTCCTCTGGGTCCCTGCCAGAGTAATCTTTCTCTTATGTTGATCTGCTCATGATCTTTCCATCCAAAAATCTTAAGTAGTTGTTCATTGCCCGTCTGGTAAAGTTCCAAATTCACTGCTTGGCCTTTGCTGCTGTCCAAAATCTGGCTCTGCCGCCCCTTGTCAGCCTGATCTCTTGTTATTCCCCTGAAGGAATCCTGTGCTTAAGCCAAACCAGAAAAAATATGGCTTGAGATCACACACGTGGCATTTCCCTGTCTCCGCACATCAGTTCAGGCTTGGAGGTGTTTGCATTCTCCTTCCTTGACTCTCTATTCCTTCCTTGGAAAATTCCATGATGGAAATGATATCTTCTTTTTTTTATTTTTTAGTGAGGCAATTGGGGTTAAGTGACTTGCCCATGATCACACAGCTAGTAAGTGTTAAGTGTCTGAGGCCGGATTTGAACTCAGTACTCCTGACTCCAGGGCCAGTGCTCTATCCACTGCGCCACCTAGCTGCCCCGAAATGATATCTTCTAAGGAGCAGCCTAACTCAGTTTGGGGAGATGCATCAGTAGAGAGTTGACCACCAGTTGACAACTTTTTTTTGGTTTGACCAGAGCAAAGGAATAAACAGTGTCCTCAAGCATGGAGTGGTTTCATTTGGTTTTTGTGGAGGGAGTTCCCACATGGATGAAATCATGGATCCTTGAAGTAGTAGTAGTAGTAGTAGTAGTAGTAGTAGTAGTAGTAGTAGTAATAATAATAATAATAATAATTATTAATAATAATAATAGTTGACACTAATAGAGCACCTCTGGTGAGTTTCCCAATAACCATTGGAACCCCATTGACAGATGAGAAAATATAAACAGGGATGGGGGAAGGAGGTGGATGTTGGTGACTTACCCATGATCACACAGCTAGTAGGTGGTATGGGCAGTTTTCAAACCCAAGTATTTCTAATTCCAGATCTAATAAACTTTCTACTTTGAGCTTCTGTGGGAGAAGGGTATAAGAGAGGAGCAGGAGAAGAGAGAAGGACTTAAGCCAGAGAAGGAGAAGAAAATGTTGTAGATGATAAGGAGGGTTTTGGATGAGTAAAATAGGTGAAAGGTTCTCTTTGGGAAGAAGAAATTGGTCAAAATAGAGGAGGAGAAATTACAAAGGAAAATAACCTCCAGACTCAGCCATTGATGCAGATTCTGTTTCTAGATGGAAGGAGAAAGATGTAGGAAAATTAAGGAAGATGTAAAAGGATTAAGGAAGCTTAAAGGGGGCATGAAGGAATTGAATCTGAAAAGATACACTCAAGCATCAGCAGCTGTTCTGAAAAAGAACAATCTGATATGGCATCTCAGCAAGCTAATACAGCAGCATTTAAGAGAGGCGCAGCTTCCTGTAATAGGGAAGTGATAGTACTGCTATATGCTCTCCTTATCAGAACCCTTGTCAGACCACATGGGAAGTACTGAGCTTAATGGTGGATGTCATGGTTTAAGAAGGCTGATAATAAGTTGGAGACTGTCCTTAGGAGGAGAAGCAAGAAGGTAAAGGTTTTTGAGTCTGTCCTATAAAGAAACTGAGTGAGTTGAAGGCCCGAGCCTCTGAATTTCTGATTTGTGTGCATTTGCCATCAATTGCCTGGCCCAGACCTACCATGTTACTACTTCCCAACCTTCTTCATGCCCTGCCATTGCACATGTACCCAGTCCCATGTCCTGCTTTCCACCTTTAGCTCTGAGAACAGGAGTCAAATTGACATGACCATTGCTAGAAAGGACATGCCAACCACCTAAACCCCACTCACCATCCCTTTAACTTCCCCAACCAAAATGTCCCTCCCTGACCACCACCCCTCTATGGGTTCTTGTCAGTTTCTGGGGTAATAGGTACTGGAAATCAAGAAATATCTTTTTTTGGGGGGGGGAACCATCTTTCACCACTTGTATGTGGCACTGGAGAGGTCTCTTTTCCACCATTCAAAGTTTGCACATTGTCTATCCTTTGCCACCTCTAAATGATCTCTCTGAAGTGTATCTCTCAATTACATAATTCCCATAGTCATGGGCTCAGAGGTCTCTCAGCCTATCAGAAATCTCATCTTCTTACATTTGCATAGCATCCCAACACTGTCTTTCAGGGAACTGACCAACCCCATGCCTACATACTAGTGTTTTACATAATTAAGAGCTGAAGTGTAAATGGAGAATGATACAAATAAAATAACTAAAATATCCATATCAGCAGCTAGGTGGCGCAGTCTGGAATCAGGAACAGGAAGTTAAAGTCAATTTCAGATACTTAGCACCTATGTAACTCTGGGCAAGTCACTTAACTCTCTTTGCCTCCCTTTCCTCAACTATAAAATGGGGATAATAACACCTACCTCACAGGGTTGTTGCGAGGATCAAAAAAAATGATATCTGAAAAATGCTTAGCACAGAACCATAGTAGGTGCTATATAAATGCTTCTTCCCTCCCCTTCTTCCTCTTTGACCCTGAGGACTAGCACCTCTTGTGAGAGGACTTATAGAGTCTTTTTCAGGACTGCTCACCCACCTTTGGTGTCTACCCGTTACCCAGTTCTGACCTGTGGCTCCAAGAAGTTGTAGCATGAACAGTGGCCGCACCCTGGTAAACCATTTTGGCAGATGGGCTAAACCAGGTTGAGGGTAGCCAACAGGCTTTGAACCCATTGGTGAGTTAAGGGGATGCCTGCCCCAAGCATGTGAAGACTTTTCCCAGTGGGAATGGGCGAATGAGAACAATTTGTTCCAACAGCCATGAAGGTGGCTCAGCCCTTGGGTGACCAAGAAGGCCAGTAGGTTTACTGAAACAGATTTATCACCCTAACTGCAAGAAGCTGTTACAATGGGGCAGCTAGGTGGTGCGGTGGATAAAGCACTGGCCCTGGCTTCAGAAGGACCTGAGTTCAAATCCAGCCTCAGACACTTGACACTTACTAGCTGTGTGACCCTAGGCAAGTCACTTAACCCCCATTGCCCCGCCAAAAAAAAAAAAGAAGCTATTACAGTCACTTTGGGGGTCTTTAGGGTGGGGCATCAATGGCCACAGAAATGTAGAGGGATAAAACGGAGTCTTAGGGTAAGGGAGGCATAGGCAGCAGATTTTTAGGTTTTCTACCTGGGATTTAGCATTGCACAAAAATAAGCGTTTGTACACTGAAGAAGATCTTTGATGAAGCTTAGCTTTTCCATCATCACAACCTCACCTGAGCCTTCAGGACAGGGGCATATTCCTACCCACCCCCCAATCTCCCCTCTAGAGCATTTTTGCATAGTCAGTGACTGGTTGGTTGCATGTGCACGCGCGCGTGCGCACACACACACACACACACACACACACACACACACCCCACAAAAGAAAACTCCTCACATCCCCTAGACCAAGAGTTGAAATCACTACATAGAATTGTAGATGGAGAACCATAAGAAACTTTAGAGGCATTTAGTCCAACCCCTGTAATTTCATAGACAAGGCAATTGTAGTACAGGGTAGGCCAAAAGTCATGAGGTGATTTCAATATTTAAGAACTCCTTTTTTGTTTTTAATTTATAATACCATGGCATCATATATAGTATATATAGGAAATGAACTTATGTGTGAAAAATCAAATCTCACAAGTGGTGAAAAATAAAGAAAAAATAATTTTCAAAAAGTTATTAAAACATCATGACTTTGGGCAGCTAGGTGGCGCAGTGGATAGAGCACCGGCCCTGGAATCAGGAGTACCTGAGTTCAAATCTGGTCTCAGACACTTAACACTTACTAGCTGTGTGACCCTGGGCAAGTCACTTAACCCCAATTGCCTCACTAGAAAACAAACAAAAAAAACAAAAAAACCCATCATGACTTCAACCATTTTAGAAGAAGTAGGTTTCCTTCACTTTCAAGGACAGCCAAGAACTCTAGGAGGAGATGCAATATGATATCCACAGGAGCAGAAGGCTCATCCACCAGTGTTCTCATGAAGAACCCACTTGTTTCAGGTGTGAATGTGTGTGTGTGTGTGTGTGTGTGTGTGTGTGTGTGTATGTATATGTGAGAGAGTGAATGAGTAAGTGTGAGTGTGTATGTGTGAGAAAAAAATGAGTTAAAAGATATAGTTAATGAAGACCCAGCCATCAATGGCTGGTCTTCAGAATCTGAGGGTTTCTGAGGGCAGTTGGTACATTATGGTAGAAGACTCCATCTCTGAGGTTTCTATCACTACTCTTGTTATTTTGTTGTTAATATCAGACTTTGTGAGTTTGATTAATTCTCCTTGACCCCTTGGAATGTCTGGACTGTTGATGGGCCAGGAATTAAAAAGAACTTATCACTTAGAAGCTTGACAAGTTGAGGGCTCAGGCATGAAGGTAACAGGATACAGAGCCAAGTGACCTTAAAGCTGAGGGACTGCAAGGAACCCCAGATTAGAATTTTATCAGAAGACATTTCCTGTGACCCACAGGTTGGTCTATTTCAGAGAACCTTGGATGTTGGGATTCATACCTCTCCTGTAGGTTTGGGGGTCATGGAAGCATCAGGAAATAAAGCATGACCAACACAAAGATTTTCTAGCCATTGGAGGGCAGCAATGCCACATAGGTTTGCTAAATGTAGTGGGCCCAACCAGGGCAGGGAGTCCTGCCCAGACAAAAACTGGTAGCCAAGGCAGGGAAAAGCTGAACAGGATTGCTATCCATGGTGGTCCCAGGTCAGGCATCTGTGGGAGCTGTTGAGTTAATTCAAGCAGTTTCTGAGATGGAGAGGTTTTTCCACAAATGTTTGAAGGTAAATCTGGGGCAGCTAGGTGATGCAGTGGATAAAGCACCGACCCTGGATTCAGGAGGACCCGAGTTGAAATCCGGCCTCAGACACTCCATACTTACTAGCTATGTGACCCTGGGCAAGTCCCTTAACCCTCATTGCCCTGCAAAAAAAAAAAAAAAAGGAAGAAAAAAAGAAAGAAAGAAAAAGAAAAGGCAAATCTAAGACTCCCCAACCTATATTCTGAAACAAAGTATCCCTGGAAGAGAGGAGCTAGAGTAGACATTTTTATATAGAATCAAGATTTTACAATCTGGGGGAAATCTGAATGTGTGTGATAAATTCTTGGTGGGGCAATGCCAGAGGGGTTTAATCTGCCCCTGTTAGAATTCCTTGCTACCATTCTTCTGGTAGTTTCATTATAAGGATGATGGCTCATGCTCCAATGTGCCCACTGGAACCCAGTTATACTTGGATGATTTATGCTGATCCGAATATCAAAATTGTGACACTTAAAGATGTAAGAGTAAAACTTGAGGGATCTCATCTCTAAAGAAGTGAGTGACTGTGGGAGGTTGAAGACATGGTCAGAATGAAATGTAGGAAAACCAGTGAATTGTTATGCAGAGTATTTTTGTCTATTTTTAAGTGTCTACTACATTTAATAAGTTGGGAATAGAGTCAGCCAGGCCTAGGTCCTCTTCTGAACTTTGTTTTATTTTGTGTATTTTTGCCTTTGGCATTTGCCATTAACTTCCCAGCCTCCCCTGCCCACCCAAGTAGAAACCTCCTTTGTAATAAATAAGTATATAGAAGCAAAATAAATCAATTCTTTGATTGTCTCATTCCTCATGTTTTACATCTCTGCCAAAAACCGGGCGGCAGTCCTTCAAGGTTGTGATTGGTCACTGCATTGATCAACATTTTTGACACTTTTAAAAGTTGTTTTCCATGATATCATTTAGTTTTCATGTACATTTTTCCTCTGCATTTTACTTATTTTGCTCTGCATCATTTCCTATACCCCCTTCTCCTGTTAATCTAGGTTCCTAACATTTGATTTTTCCATTACATTCATATGCCACAATAAGTTCAGTCATACTCTAATTAATCAGCACCCACTTATGTGCCATTATAAATGTATTTGTTCCTAGGAGACATTTCCCCCTGTTTTTGACCTCTTTGGAGTACTTGTGTACTCATGTTATTGCTAGGTCAAAGAGTATTTACACTTTACTGACTCTTTGACTCATTTTTTAAGTGTTTTCCAGAATATTTGAACTGATGGCAGTGCTTTGTCATATTTGCCAACTTGATAGGTGGGTGGTAAAACCTCAGAGTTTTAAACATTTTCCATCAATCTTATTATTAGTGAATTTGAAGCATTTTTTAAAATGGTTATTGACTGCCTGCACTCTTCAAATGACTTCCTGTTCATATCATTTGACTCCTTATCCATTGGGGAATGGCTTTCCTTCTTATATATTGGTAATAATTCTCTGTATAACTTGGTTGTCAAATCTTTTCCAGAGATTATTGCTTTTGTAATTTGTAAAATTTGTAAGATTTCTTCCCAGTTCATGATTTCTCTTCTAATTCTAGCTACATTGATTTTTTTGTTTGTTTTTTTGTTTTTTGTTTTTTAGTGAGGCAATTGGGGTTAAGTGACTTGCCCAGGGTCACACGGCTAGTAAGTGTTAAGTGTCTGAGGCCGGATTTGAACTCAGGTACTCCTGACTCCAGGGCCGGTGCTCTATCCACTGCACCATCTAGCTGCCCCCCATTGATTTTATTCATACAAAAGCTTATCAATTTTATACAGTCAAAATTTCAATTTAGTCTTCTAGGATCACCTTTGCCCCTTAATGAGTTAAATCTTCCTCTGGCCATAGTGGTAAAATGTATCTCCTTCCCTGCTCCTTTACTTTTCTTAATGTTACATTTAATATTTCGATTCTATATCTTTTAGGGCCAATGTGGCATATGTTGGGTAATCTTCCTGAGCTCTTTTAACCTCTCCTTGTACAGCATGTTCTTTGAGCTCCTATTACACACTAAAGACCCCAGGTCTCCATCCCTCTCTACCTCTCAGCAGAGAGTTGCTGACCTAATGGGGTTTGGTCTTCTTTGGGATAGTGGCAAGTTTCCATGCAGCTGCTGCCACCTGTGGATCCCCCCTGCCTTCCAGGGATCATGGAATGTTAAGTTTTGTTCAGAAGGTCCAGATGGTTGGTTGGTTGGTTGTCCTTTGTTCTTGAAGAGGACCAAAATGACATCGCTATGTTATGACTGTGGCTGATCAGACCACAAAGAGCTCACAATGCTCTACTACAGGTTGGGTACAAATCATCCGGGTGCCCCCTGCAGGAGGTCCAGATACATCCTCTAAGAGGAGATTATCACACCTGTTCCACAACTCCAGTGGGGCCAAATTTGCTTCCTTTTCCCTCCTCTTCCTAGCTCTTCTCCAGCTGCCCTCATTGCCAGTGTGGATTTGCCATGGTCATTGCTTTCAGGTTTCTTGTCAGAAAGATCTGCAAGCTTGGTCTGACCAACATTCCCACAGAAAGTTATCTCTACCCCCCAGAGTAGAGCTAGTTGGTGGTCCAACTGCAAATGTCCCTACACCTGCCCAGTTCTGTTTAGTTCAGTCTGTTAAGGTCTCAAGGAAACAATTATCCTGTCAACCTTTGCTCAGCCTTATAAAGGCCAAGAGGCCAGCTAGGTGGCGCAGTGGATAGAGCACCAGCCCTGGATTCAGGAGGATCTGAGTTCAAATCTGACCTCAGACACTTAACACTTACTAGCTGTGTGACCCTGGGCAAGTCATTTAACCCCAATTGCCTCACTAAAAGAAACAAAAAAAAGAAAACAGATTTACCATCCTAATTGCCAGAGGCTGTGAAGTCACTTTGGGGGCCCTGAGGGTGGAACACCAATGGCAACAGAGGTATGGAGGGGTAAGAAAGGGACCTAAAGGGTCCTAAAGAGGGTTCTTGAAGCTTAAATGTCCCCTTGTCCCACCCCCATCTAGACCTTCAGGACAAGGGCACATTCCTATCCACCCCCAACCTCATTCATTGTGTTGTCAACGATTGGTTGTTTTTTTCTTCTGTAGCACAACTTTATCTACAACCCAATCACCCAATTGCTTTAGAAGAAGCAGATTTGGGGGCAGCTAAGTGTCGCAGTAGATAAAGCACTGGCCTTGGATTCAGGAAGACCTGAGTTCAAATCCAGCCTCAGACACTTGACATATACCAGCTGTGTGACCTTGGACAAGTCACTTAACCCTCATTGCCCCACAAAAATTTAAAAAAAAAAAAGATTTTTCTCTACCCTGGATGAGTATGAGGGTCTCTAGGAGGAAACTCAATATGCTATTCAAAAGAGCAGAAGAGGCTTATCCATCTGTGTGTGTGTGTGTGTGTGTGTGTGCGCGCGCGCGCGACCATGTGTAAAGAAGGAATTAAACTGCCTAGTTATTGAGGGCCCATCATTTAGACATCAACAACTATTCCTTTTTTTGTTTTGTTTTGGTGGGGCAATGAGGGTTAAGTGACTTGCCCAGGGTCACACAGCTAGTAAGTGTCAAGTGTCTGAGGCCGTATTTGAACTCAGGTCCTCCTGATTCCAGGGCTGGTGCTTTATCCACTGCACCACCTAGCTGCTCCCAAACCCTCAGATTCTTAAGAATAGTTATTGATGGGGGGCAGCTAGCTATCACAGGGGCCAAAGCAACCTAGATTCTGTGATTGACACATTTCAAGAAGATTTAAGGACAATGGTAAGACCATCTCAGAAACCTTAAGTAGCAATCATGTGGCCAAGTCTTGTGTCTCTTATGGGCATGGTGGGGCCAAGTCTTGCCCCTCCACAGTGGACATGGTGGGGCTTTCAGAAGCCATTACAGTATCAACTCAGGCAGTCAGTAGAACAGTGGCACTGCCAACAGAGACAGGATGGAGAGCCATAGTGGGCCTAATTAGGGTAGCTTTGGGAGCCCCAGTGGGGCCATACCAGACAAGCCATCATGGCACTAATACAAAGCAGCTTTGCAAGGTACAGCAGCATTTCTCCAGGTGCCCATGGCAGACCTGGTGGCACTTTGCAAGCCCTGTCAGCTCCAACCCAGGCTCCAGTGTACACCTTGGTGGGACCAACTGGGGTGTATTTGGCGAGGCAAACCCAAGGAACCTAAGGAAAGCTCAGGGACCATCTCTGACAGATTCAATAGCTAAGTGCTGGGCTATCCCTTGCAGATGTTAAGGGTTAAAATTCTAGCTAAACTGCCTAAAATATCTAATGAGTGGTCGCCAATCAATTACAAGCTTTAGCAAGAGTTAGACTTTTAAGCATTTATTAAGGAGAATAAGAATTTGGTAAAGAGAGAGAGAAAGGCCTAGATTCCTATCTATTAAAGGGAGAGCACATTTCTAGCTCCCTTCTCCGCCAGCGTCCTCAGGAAAGAGCGCGAGACTGAGCGCCAGTCTCTTCCTTCCTCCTCCCACTAGCCCGCGTCACTTCCTGACTCCTGGTCTTGCCCTCAAAGACCTTCCCTTCATGGGCAGAACTCTTCTACAGTAAGTATCCAGCAGGTGGCGTTATTCCAATCGTTACACAGAAAAGACCCAGACGGAATCGTCCGTAAAAGAGGGAACAAGAGAAAGTCAAACTGTTTAAAGTGTTTAAAGCGGGGCAGCTAGGTGGCGAAGTGGATAAAGCACCAGCCCTGGATTCAGGAGGACCTGAGTTTAAATTCGGATTCAGACACTTGACACTTACTAGCTGTGTGACCCTGGGCAAGTCACTTAACCCCAATTGCCTCACCAAAAAAAGAAAAAAAAAAAGGAAAGATGATGTTTTTCAAGGAGAGGCACAGGAGAAACCATCCCCAAAATAATAAAATGCAGATAGGGGCCCTCTCCCTCACACCCTGGAGGAGGTCCGGATCCAGTCGATTCCAGTCGAAATAGATCAATATAGCCTCATATTGGGAGGAGAGAGGGCAGAAGGCCAACAAAGGCATGAAGACTAGAAGCCCATGTCAAGAGGGTCTCTTAGATACAGGGACAGGGGAACCATTGCTCAGTGAAGATAACTCAGACTGTTGCAACTATCTAAAGAGGCAGATCAAAGGTCCTTCCCCCACCCCCAGGTTGTATTCCTCAACTGGAAAGTCTAGGCAGTGAGGAATGATGCGGAACATTATGTCAGAAACAGAAACAGGACTTTTCAAGATGGGGAAAAGTCAGTATGTATATGAGAAATTCCTGGTGGGGACGTGCCCAGGGGGCTCAGCCTGTCCCTCCCTCATCACTGCTTGCTACCCTACCACTGCTAGCTTCATCATAAGAAAAATGGCTTGTGGTAAAGTGTTCCCACTGGAACCCAAATACACTTGGAGATGATCCATGCTGATCCCAGGAAGGAAACTGTGATGCTGTGGGAAGTGTGAGTAGAGTTGGAGGGATAACCTCTCTAATGTGGTGAGCACCTGTAGGGTCACTGACTGGCTGGAGGCAGGTCCAGAATCTAGGCTGGGGGGATAATTAATTTGGTCACTTGTCAACATGGACATTCAAAAAAATCTAAGAACAACAACAACAAAAGAAAAAGATTGTAGAAGAAATTGTGAACTGTTATACATTTTTTTTTAAGTTTGTTAAATTTGGGGGCAGCTAGGTGGTGCAGTGGATAGAGCACTGGCCCTGGAGTCAGGAATACCTGAGTTCAAATCCGACCACAGACACTTAACACTTACTAGCTGTGTGACCCTGGGCAAATCACTTAACCCCAATTGCCTCACTAAAAAAAAAAGTTTGTTAAATTTGACAGAATTGAACTAGTAACAGAATCCCTTGGTTCTGGGTTCTCTTCAAACTTTTTTATTTTAGTATGTGCATTTTTAATATTGGTATGATCTTAGCACCTTTTTTTTTTGCACCTGACCCTTTTTCCTAACACTCCTTTTCCATCATCTCAGACTTCCCTTGTAACAAGTAAATATATTTAAGAAAAACAAATCCGTAACTTGGCTGTGTCTCATTCCTTATCACCACTCTGCCAAGAGTTGGGTGGAGGTCCTCTGAATTTGCGATTGGTCACTGCATTGATTAAAGTTTTGATATTTTTCAAAGTTGTTTTCCTTTTCATTATTTTAGTTTTCATGTAAATTATTCTCCTGGTTTTAATTATTTTGCTCTATATAATTTCTTACGGTTTCCCCCAAGTATTACTGAATTCTTCACTCTGGTCATTTTGATTACATTCAAATACCTCAGTGTGTTCAGCCACTCCCCAATTAATGGGCATCGACTTTATTTCTCATTCTTTATTGCAATTAATATCTTTGTACCATTGACTCTTTTTTCACTATCTTTCTGCTCTTTAGAGCATATGTCTACTCATGCTATTTTCAGGCCAAAGAATTTATATCTCTTTGTATATAGATCCAAAGTATTTTTCAGACTATTTGGATTAATCCACTAATTAATGCACTAATAGTGCATTAGTGTGTCTAGCCTCTCCAACATTTAATACTTTCAGCTTAGGGGCCCCTAGGTGGTTCAGTGGCACTAGAATCAGGAGGATATGAGTTCAAATGTGACCTCAGACACTTGACACTGTGTGACCCTGTGCAAGTCACTTACCCCCAATTGCCTCAAACATGCAGGGCCATCTCAAGTCATCCTGATGTTTTGCCACTGGACCCAAATGGCTCTGAAGGAGAGAGCGAGGCTGGTGACTTTGCACAGCCCTCCCTCACTTAAATCCAATTCACTGCAAGTCATGACATCACCTCCCAATATCATGGTCCTCTTCAAGAATAAAGGACAAAGGGCAGCTAGGTGGCACAGTGGATACAGCACCGACCCTGGATTCAGGAGGACCTGAGTTCAAATCCGGCCTCAGACACTAGCTGTGTGATCTGGGCAAGTCACTGTTACCCCAGTGCCCTGCCAAAAAAAAAAATAGGCTTTAAAAAAAAAAAAGAATAAAGGACAAAACAACAACAACAACAACTTTCAGCTGATGTCATCTTTTCCAGTCTGACAGGTAGATAGTAACACCTCCGAGTTAAAATATCTGCATCCATTTTATTAGTGAATTTGGAGCTTTCTTCCAAATGGTTATCTATAGCCTGCATATCGCCTTCTGAGAAATGCTTTTCATATCATTTGACTCATTATCCATTGAGGAATGGCTCTCATTTTTATACAGGACTAGCTTAAAGCTGCTCTAAGATTTGTAGCAATTCCATCTATATCTTGGATATCAAGCCTTTACCAGAGATATTTGCTGCAAAGATTTCATTCCAGATTAATAAATTAATTCTCTTCTACTTCTAGCTACATTGTTTTTGTTCAAGTGAAAACTTTTCCAATTTGCATGATCAAAATTGTCCATTTAATCTCCTGTGGTCACATATGTCCCTTGGTGAGTCAATGCTTCTCCTAGCCATAGTTGTAAAATATTCTCCTTTCATGTCCCACAATTTTTAAAATGATATTATTTTTAATATTTAGGTCATGTGTCCTTTAGGGACTTATTGTTGTACATGGTATGAGATGTTGTTCTAAAGTAATTTCCACGAGACAGCTTTACTTTATTGCTTTGTCCCAGATGTTTTTGTTAGAGTTCTTTTTTTTTTTTTTTTTGGTGAGGCAATGGGGGTTAAGTGACTTGCCCAGGGTCACACAGCTAGTTAAGTGTTAAGTGTCTGAGGCCGGATTTGAACTCAGGTTCTCCTGAATCCAGGGCCGGTGCTCTATCTACTCCGCCACCTAGCTGCCCCTTTGTTAGAGTTCTTAACCTAGTAGTTGGTGTCCTTGAGTTTATCAAAGGCTAGATTACTATGTTTGGTTGCTTCCAGTTCTTCTTTATCTGGTGTGTTCCACCTATCCACTGCTTTCATTTTTACTATTATTATTTTTACCAAAGTCATATTGTTTTGGTGATTGCTACCTTGTTGTTTAAGATTCAACATTGGTAGACTCCCTTCGTTCCTTCTTTTTTTCATTCCTTCCCTTTAAGACATTTGACCTTTTGTTCCTCAGGATGAATTTTATTATTCTGGCTAGTTTTAGAAAACAAGTCAGTGGTAAAAAGATTGATAGTAACCCTTTAAATTAATATATATAATATAATAATTTTCACTCATGACTCGACCATGAACAGTTAACATCTCTGAATTTATTTAAGTCTGTAGTTATGTATTTTATACTTTTACTCACATAGTCCTAAGCATGTCTTATTTAACTCTTGTTGTTGTTCTGTTGTTTTAGTCACAACTCTTCATGACCTCATTTGGGGTTTTCTTGGCAAAGATACTGAAGTGGTTTTCCATGTCCTTCTCCAGCTTATTTTATAGATGAGAAAACAAAGGCAAACAGTGAAGTGACTTGCCTAAGGTCACACAGCTAGTAAGTATGTGAGGCTGGATTTGAACTCAGGTCTTCCTGTCTCTAAGCCCAGTGCTCTAACCATTGCACTATCTGGCTGTCACTTTATCAGAAAGGCTTCTAGTGTTTCTATTTACATATAATACTGACTTTTGGTTTTAGATAGATACTATAATAAGTTTTTTATAACAAGGAAAAGTCTACTATTCCATTGACTTTAATGTTTTTAACATGAATACATACTGTATTTTATAAAAAGGCATTTTGTGGTTCTGTTTATAATCATGGCGATTTTGAAATTGTTTTGTCATTATTGTTATATATCTTCTTAAATTTGAACCATTTGTACTTTTCTTATATCAATACAATCTGATTAAAGTGAATGATCTTTCAATATATTGCTATAGCTTCTCTAGATAAAGATTAGTGACTACATCTGGTTGCTTACCACCTCATGGAGGGGAGAGGGGAGGGAGGGAAGGAGGGATAAAATTAGGAACTCAAAACTATAAATAAAAATGTTTATTATTTTTAAAAATAAAAGAATCCTGAGGGGGGGTGGAATAAAGTTTAGTGACTTGTTTCAAGTAATCTCAAATTGTTGTACCAAATCACAGCTCCACTGACAATGTATTGGTGTTCCAGTCCTTGTAAAACTCCTATATATTAGAACTATTTCTATTAATGAAAATGAATTGATGAGGGAGAACCTCAAAGTTATTTTAATTTGCATTTCTCTTAATGATGCTGAGCATTTTTAATGTATTTTTGATAGCCTGCATTTCTTCTTTTAAAAGCTTTTCACAATATTTATTGACCACTTAGATCTTGGAGAATCCTTCCTTAGGGAATCCTTTGTTCTTCTCACATGCTTTCTCTGTATCTTCACCTATCTTCTCTTCTTTCTTGCTCTCCCTTCTCATTGGGAAGATGTGCCCCTAATTCTTTTTTTTTTTTTTTTGCAGGGCAATGGAGGTTAAGTGACTTGCCCAGGGTCACACAGCTAGTAAGTGTCAAGTGTCTGAGGCCGGATTTGAACTCAGGGAGTCCTGAATCCAGGGCAGGTGCTTTATCCACTGGGCCACCTAGCTGCCCCCGCCCCTAATTCTTTAAAGGGAGATTTTCCATCTGTACTCTGGATCATATTCCTACCTAACTCCTGTGAGATACAGTTCCAGAAATTAGCCCAACTCTTAGATACATGTTTAGTCTATGCCTCTCTTCTGGCTTCTTCCTCCTTCATATAAATATACTTGGATGTCCTGTGAGCCCCACCCCCAACTCTCAAAACCCTATCCCATTTTTTTTCTTGGACTTTGCCTCATCCCTTAAACTAGAATATAATTTTTCTTTATTTCTGGGTCAAACATCTCCAAGGATTGAGCTACACTTAGTGTTTTCTTTCCTTGACACTCACTCACTCCTGTAATCGCCTAGAATCTGACTTCATTCCATACCACTTCCATCCCTAAAAGTCTGTTCTCAAAAGTTGCCAATGAACTGATTGTCTAATCCTTTTCTCAGTATTCCCTTCCCTGACCCATAGGCAACATCTGACACTCACAACCTGCCTCCTTGAACTTCTTTCTTCCCTCAGCCACCGTAACACTCTACTGTCCCATGTCTCCTTCAACTTCTCTGACCATTCCAATGTCTCCTTTGTCAGATAATCCTCCCCATTTCCTAAATGTAAGTGTTCCACAAAGTCATAAGATCCTAGATTTATAGCTAAAAGGGACCACAGTAAACCTACCACAACTCCTTCATTTCAAACTGTTGCCCAGAGAGTTCAAGTGATTTGTCCAGTCACAAAGTTAGTTAGTGACAAGGTTAGGACTTAGAATACATACTTCGGAAAGTTCAGTCCAGTGTCCTTTCTCTTATGTTATGCAAGGACTTGGTTTCATACCATCAGAGAACATCTCAGCAGTAACAAGAAGCTATGATCCAATCTGAAGTATTCCTGAGGCTATCTAATCCATCATACCCATTTCCATGAATGCTTACTCTTCCAATTCCCATTTTATAAACTTTAAACAATTTAAAGAGTTGGATAAGGAGAAGGGATGAGATTTTACAAGGAGGAGGTTGGTAAGACAGACCCCATGTCTAGTAATTGCCAACGTATACACACATGTGACACATACACATAACATGTGTGTCATATGCACATGTGTGATATATACAGAGATCACCTGTATATGTGTATTAAATGTGTGTATAGTATTAATATTATATGTGTGTGTGTCTTTTGTTTCTTTCTCCAAAGACGGTGCAATCTTCCATTTGGATGTGACTGTAAAGAGGTTCTAGAATGCTTCCCACTACTATATCACTCAGTGACTCTACTGTGAGAAAGATAGCTTATTTCCCTCATCAGAGGCCCTTTACTGGGATAATGCTCAGGTCTGGGTTCCCTACAACCAGGTAAAGTCTAGGAGTGCTAATAGGATTTGAATCAGTGAGGAGGAATGCAGCCTGGAGAGATAAAAAGGAATTCTTAGAAGGCTCGGATTGCTGCACAGTATAATTGGACATTTCCTTGATGGCCTGTGGATGTGCTCTGATCAGTGCATAAAGGAGTTGTCTTCCCTTCAATCACTGGAAACAGATTAGTGTCATGTTATTTCGTCCAGACTTTAGTGGGGCTGTGTTACCTCCTTGGATATCAATGAAATATTCCTATGAAGAACATTAAAGGGGAGAGTATGATGAATAAATGAGGTGGATATCAGACTAAGAACTTAGTAAATGATTATTCAGCACTTATTATGCATGTCCTCTCCCAATGCCCAGTCATGGATTGTAAGACCCCTGAACTCTCAAATTTTTGAAATATGTTTTTCTTTTTATATTGCCTTAATTTCTGAAAATATCCTTCCTCTATTACTCAGTGAGCCATCCTTCTTATCAAAGAATAAAAAAGAAAAAAGGATGGAAAACAGTTCAGCAAAACTAGGCAAAGTGGTAGCTGAGTCTGACAGCAAGTTTCATGTCCTGTAGTCTTTCCAACCACATGCCTCCTATAGATATTTCTCATCTCATTAGGGACCAAGGCCTAGTGACCATAGGTTCTCAAAGACTATGACAGCAGAAGATAAGTTCTGTTAGATCTTGCCAAGCTGAGAAGAATTCAAGGACAAGGTCATGATGTGCCTGAGGCTTGGGACCACTCTCCCTAAAACAGAATGAACTCAACTCCAGGTGGGTCCTAGGGTAACTCAGGCTAGACCACAATTACATAAGCACCTTCCCTCCCTCCTCCTGAGGCCAGCAAACAATTTGATATGGGTTATATATTACAATCATGTTAAACCTATTTCCACATTAGTCATGTTGTAAGTGAAGGATCAGAACAAAAAGAAGAAAAAACCGTAAGAAAGAATAAACAAGAAAAATAACAAAGCAAAACAAAAACAACAAAAGTAAAAATAGTATATTTTAATCTGCATTCAGATTCCACAATACTTTCTCTGAATGTGGAGGGCATTTTCCATCCTAAGTCTTTTGGTATTGTCTTGTATTGCTGAGAAGAGTTAAGTCTATCACAGTTAATCATCTCACAAATTTTTTCTTCTATGTGATATATTCATGTGACTTCTATCCTGGAGTCGGGAAGATTAGAATTCAAATCTAAGAGTTGGGACTTCCCAAAGGCTCATCTGGTTTGACCAACACTCAGACAACACTCTCCTTTCTACAATCTTCATGATGAGGCAACATCCAGCTTCTACTCAAACATTTTCAGTGAGGGGGAATCCACTGTCTGTCCAGGCAGCCCATTGGAATTTGGATCACCTCCACTAGTTAGTAACGTCTTCTTTTATTCAAATGAAATGAATCCCCTTCACCTTGAGGAGACAACAAGGTGTCATATTCCTCTGAAAGAATTCTACAGACTACTGGCCATGTCTTCTATCTAGGAACCAACCAGACAAAGTCCAATTCTTCTTCTTATACAAATGCTTCCCATCCTTGAAGAGAGTGATCCTTGGGGCAGCTAGGTGGCACAGTGGATAAAGCACTGGCCCTGAGTTCAGGAGGACCTGAGTTCAAATCCGGCCTCAGACACTTGACACTTACTAGCTGTGTGACCCTGGGCAAGTCACTTAACCCTCATTGCCCCACCAAAAAAAAAAAAGAGTGATCCTTGGCCTACCCCAGAATCCCACCTGAATTATTCTCTTTCTAAACCCTCCCAAACTCCTAAAATCTTTCCCTATACAGCATGATCCTTGACTGAGCTCCTAGTACACACTATAGACCCCAGGTCTCCATCTCTCTCTACCTCTCAGCAGAGATCTGCTGATCTGGTTGGGTTTGGTAAGTGTTGACACCTATGGATTCCCCCTGTCTTCCAGGGAACATGGACTGTTCAGAAGCTAGATACATCCTCTAGGAGAAGACCCTCAAACTTGTCCCACAACTCCAGGGAAGCCAAATTCAGTTCCTCCTCATTCCTCTTCCCAACTCCTCTTCACTTGCTCCCATTGCCAGCATGGCTTTGCCTTGGCAGCTGCCTTCAGGTTTCCTCTCAGATAAATCTTCAAGCTTGACGTGGCCAAAATTCCCACAGAACATCATCTCTACCTCCAAGAGCAGGACCAGGAGGTAGTCCAACCCCAACAATTGCCCAGTTTTGCTTAGTTCAGTCAATTAAGAGTTAAGGTCTCAAGGAAGCAGTTATTCTAATAGCTGTCTCTCAAGAAAGGCTTGTCAACCTTTTCTCAGTCCCAGGGTGGCCAAGAGGCCAATAGGTTTATTTCTCTTTTTTTTCCTGGAAATGAGGGTTAAGTGACTTGCCCAGGGTCACACAGCTAGTAACTGTCAAGTGTCTGAGGCCAGATTTGAATTCAGTTCCTCCTGAATCTACAGGCCAATTTGTTGTTGTTGTTGTTGTTGAGGCAATTGGGGTTAAGTGACTTGCCCAGAGTCACACAGCTAGTAAGTGTTAAGTGTCTGAGGCCGGATTTGAACTTAGGTCCTCCTGAATCCAGGGCCGGTGCCACCTCGCTGCCCCCTAGAGGCCAATTATTAAAACAGATTTACCTTCCTAATTGCCAGAGTAGATAACAGTCACTTTAGGGGTTCTGAGGGTGCAGCATCAGTGGCAGCAGAGATATAGAGGTGAGGAAACTGATGGAAAGGAAGAGACAGGCAATAGATTTTGTGTTTTTTCCCCTGAGACTTGCCATGTCTCACATGATACACACAGAAGAAGAGTTGACTGGGTTCAGGGATTATACATTGTCAAAGGTCCTTGAGGGAACCTAAGTGTTCCTTTATCATGGCCCCATATGGACCGGCAGGACAAGGACACATCACTCCCCTCCCCAACCTCACCTCTACAGCATTTTGGTTAATGGTTGCAAGGTTGGTGGTTGTTTTTTTGTTCATATTCCAACTGTGACCAACAGTCAATCACTTTGGAAGAAGCAGGTTTTCTTCTATCTTGGACAGTAGCCAGAGATTTGTGAGGGCCAAAATTTGATATATGGGCATTATTTGGGTGACTCACCTTAATATTGGGGTCCCGGAAATATGAGGGACCCTTTTAGGTTTAACCTCCCCTCTGAACTGCCCTTTTTAAATATTTCTCCCAGGCCAATAAGAAAGAAGCCTCTAAGCTTTAGTTCACAAAAGGATCAGATTTTATTACTTGGGGATTAATTAAACAACAAAGGTGAAACTAATAAAAATCAAAGATAAGGAAATAGGAAAATAGAAATACAGAGAAATGCTCTTAACTCTAAACTTAGCCTATTAGGGTTTTCCTTAATTAAACTCACCAAACACCTGAACAGCCCACCAGTCTAAGGTTGCTTGAGTGCCACCTGGGCCGCAGTCACCACACTGAGAGCATGCCACCAGCCCAAGGGCCCAGCAGGAAAAAGGCTGCCTCCCTTCAGCGATTGTTCAATCTCCTCTGCCCCAAAAGGGGAGGTCCTTCAAAAGCTGCCTTTCTGAGCTCAGTAGCATATGTAACCTTGGGGTGGGCCAGGTATGGCCCCTCCCAAATGAGTTAGCTAAAAACTGGAATATTAATCTTTACCACAAATAATTTTTACCACAGATTCTAGGAGGAGATACAATATGATATCCATAGGAGCAAAGCTCAGCCACCCATGTCCTCATGAAGAACCCACTATGCCCAAGTATGTGTAGGAGGAAGTGAATGGGAAGGAGAGAAGAATAAGAAGTAGGGGAGAGGTGAGGAAAGGAGAAGGAGAGAAGGAAGGAAGGAAGGTATTTAATGACCTAGTTAATGAGCCTTTAGCCATCAATAGCTAATCTTAAGAATCTGAGGGTTTCTGAGGGTAGCCGGTAGATTGTGTAGAGGGAGGTGAGAGAAGACTCTGTCTCTGAAATTTTTATCACTCCTCTGATGGTCTTGCTGCCAATATCAGAGACTGTGAAGAAGTTATGTTTGATTCTCTTTGACCCCTTGGAATGGCTGGACTGTTGAAGAGTCAGAAATGAAAGGTGAAGGATCTATCATCTAAGAGTTTGACAGAGGCCTAGGCTAAGGGCTCAGAGATGGGGGTAGAGGAGGTTATAGGGCCAAAAGAACTAATGATTCCAGAGCTGCAGGAACTCTAGAAGAAGAGATTTGTTCAGATTCCCAGAATCAAAACTTGTACCTTGGGACCAACATGTTTCAGGGAGATTTGGGGACCAAGCCCAGGCCCTATCAGGTTCTTTCAGGAACAATGGCATGTGCAACCTAGTTACCTTTAGTAGACACTTCAGGATCACCTCAGGCAACTGTAGTGAAAGAAGTGGGGTCACCTGGGCCCCTCCCAGGAGCCAAGGTGGAATCACCCAACTCTGCCACATAATTCTGGGAGTTGTGGCAGAGACACCCAAGACCCCTCTGACCATGGAGGACCAGTCAGTAATAGGAATCATGAAGGAGTAATCCCAGGTACCTTTGGGAGTCATGGAGGTGGTGCCAAATCAACCAAGTTCAAGAGCCTTAGTATGGACCCCTCAGCCAGCCTGGGGAACCCTGCCAGGAGACCCTCAAATAGCCTCAGTACCCCTTCTAGCAACCCCTCTAACAGCTTTTCAGACAGCCTGGAGCCCTGACAGAAGTCCCTCTGACAACCTCTCAGACAGCCTGGGATCCCCTGGGGGAACCCTTCTAGTAACCTTGGAACCCTTTGCAGGAGGTCCTCTCATAGCCCCTCACACAGCCCTGGGAACTCTGGTGGGAGTCCTCAAGCATCCAGGGGAAAACAGGACAGGCACATCTACAGCACCTTTGGGAACCACACCTGAGGAAATTTTGGCAAGTTCTGACATCAGCACTGGGCTATTTCTAACTGATTCCGGCCAGGGCTGAGCCATCTCCCAGGGACAAGGCCCAGAACGGGTCATCTATAAGAGGAAACAGGAGAGAGCCAAGCTAGTGAATTCCAGGCTAGCTCTTGGCCAGGAGAGGCACAAGAGACACGGGAGGAAGCCAAGGCTGGACTTTCTCAGAACAGGAAGACCATGAATCAACATCAAGAGGGTCTCTAGGATACAGTAAAAGGGAAACCATGGCTAGAAGAAGGTAATCAGAGCCCTAGGACAGTGCTGCAAATATGTAAAGAGACAGATCCAAGGTCCCCCCACATTTCTGTTCCCCAATAATGAGACTTGGGAGGAAAGGAACTGGATTAAACACGATGTCAGAAACGGAATTGGGATGGCTCAAAGTGGGGAAAAGTCATTACGTGTGTGATAACTTCCTGGTAGGAGCATAGAAGATTAAATAGTTAATGTAGAAGATAGACAAGAGGAGACAGGGAGACCAAGCTATTCACATAATCATGATGTAGAAAGCTCAACCAGGAACTCTCCAGAAGGTAAAAGCTACAGAAGATTTGGAGGAAATCACTCATAGGACTTGGTGACAAAAACGGGAGGGAGGAGGGGAAAGGTCAAGGAGGCTACCTAGGTTTTAAACCCACATGAGTACAGAAAAATCCAAAAGAGAAGCAGGGTATGATTTGAGGGGCAGGGCAGGGTGGTATAAGGGCGAAGTGTAAGGGGAGATGGAGGAAGATTAGTTGAATTTAAGATAGGCAAAATTGAGTTTGAAGTAATGTTGGGTTACAAAGGCAAAGATATCCCACAGGCAATTGCAGATATAGGCCAGTGTTTGGAAAAAACCACTGAAGGAAAGGGTAAAACGGTATCCATAGGAATAATTGTGATCTCTAAAGCTGGGATTATAGAGATGAATAAACTGAGGACTTATTGGAGACTATAGGGGAGAGCTACATATGGAACTTGGGCAAGAAATACAGGTGAAAATCTGACCATATCTCTGTCTCTGTCTGTCTGTCTATGTCTGTCTGTGTATCTCCTCTTTCTCCCTCCTCCAGTGGCTCATCCAGGATAAAATATAAAATCCTCTATTTGGCATTCAAAACCTGTCAAAACCTGGTCCTTTCCAACCTTTCCAGTCTTCTTCTTCTTCTTCTTTTTTTGTGAGGTAATTGAGGTTAAGTGACTTGCCCAGGGTCACACAGCTAGTAAGTGTTAAGTGTCTGAGGCCAGATTTGAACTCAGGTACTCCTGACTCCAGGGCTGGTGCTCTATCCACTGCGCCACCTAGCTGCCCTCCTTCCAGTCTTCTTAAGCCTTACTCTCCATCACATATTCTGAAATCCAGTGACACTGGCCTCCTTTCTGTTCCTCTCACAAGAGACTCCATTTCCTGACTATTCCCATGGGTGGAATGCTCTCCAACCTCATCATTCCTCAGATTCCTTCAAGGCCAGGCAAAATCCCATCTGCTATGATGGTAGATGGGAGGATCTCTTTTCCTATTTTGCAAACCATTTGTGTAATATTGGAAATAATTGTTTGAATGTTTGAGATAATTCTCTTATATTTTGATCTAATCCTAAGAACTTTTTTTTTCTTCTAGAGTTCATTTGTGATTTGTTCAGTTCCTTTTTCTGAGACTAGGTTGTTTAAATTATCTATTTCTTGCTCTGTTGATCTGAGTATTTTAGATTTTTGTAAAAATTCATTCATTTCATTTAAGTTGTCAATTTTATTGGTAGATGATTGGGCAAAATATCTTCTAATAATATCCTTTATTTCTTCTTCATTTGTTGTGATTTTTCTTCTTTCATGTTTTATGATCATACTTTGGTTTTCTTCTTTTATTAATATTAGCTGTTTTATTTTTTTAATTGTCATAGTTTTATTTATTCTATTTTTTTAACTTTCCATTTTGTAATCTCTTTGATTTTCAGAATTTCTATTTTTGTGGGTTTTTTCATATATCGTTTTTCTAGGTGTGTGTTTTTTTTTTAAGTCCCATACCCAAGTCATTGAAGGTGTCTTTCTTTTGTTGTGGAAGAAAGTGAAGAAATTTTTCCCTAATAACTGCTCCGAATACATCTCATAAATAGTTGTATATGGTCTCATTGTTGGCATAATCTTTAATAATGAAATGATCTACCATTTCAATAATTTGTTCTTTGGTCCACCAATTCTAGGATTAAGTTATTTAATCTACAATTAATTGTAATCCTTTTTTAATGATGGTCAATAAAGGATGTATTAATATCTGATTTTCTGGTCTGTTTTGTGAGGTTTTTATGCCTTGATATACGGTCAACTTTTGTAAAAATGCCATGCACAGTGCGCATACGCACACGCACAGACACACACACACACACACACACACAGAACTGCCAGAAGTCTACCATAGCTAACATTTAAAATTGATTTTAATTATATTTTGCTATGACTTAATCAATCTAGATTCAATATTCCCTTTCATAGTTTCTTCCTCTTGTAAACTTCACCCACCACCCATATGCCAGAGAAAACTGCCTTTGTCTTGTAACTACCTCCACCTTTGTAATCCTACTCATCACCTACTTTCCAGAGAAACTTGATTAAGCTAAAACGTCAAATCTCAACAATTTAAACTATTTTTAACAATTCCCATCACCTGCAGACTCATCCCATTACCTACAGACTACTCCCATCACCCAAGAACCTTTGTCTAGCGACTCAAATCACAAGTGCTGGCTGTGATTTAAGGGGGTTTCAAAAGGGGAGGTCCAAATGATATAATCTAAATTCTGAATATGTCATTGATAGACAATGAGAAGACACACTTAAGTTGTTTGAGAGTTTCCTCTGTCATCTTGCCAATTGTTAGAAAAGACGCAATCAGCCTTCATGCAAGGTCTTTGGTCATTGAGTGAGGCCATTGATTGACCCAATTTATTGGTTACTGCAAGCCTAACTAATAAATTGATTGTGCTCAGAACCTTGTCTCTCAGTTTACCTTAATTTCTACTCTAACAGTGTTACTATCTATTACTACTCATAGTTTATTTAGCTTTTCCTTTAAGTATTTAGATGCCATTCTATTTAGTGTATGGATGTTAAGTATTGCAATTAGTTCATTGTCTGTGGTACTTTTCATCATGATGTATTTTCCCTGTTTATATATTTTATAAAGTCTATTTTTGCTGTAGCCTTGGCTGAGCTCATGATTGCTGCCTCTGCTTTTCTGAGTTCAGCTGAAGCAAAATAGATTTTGCTCTAGCTCCTTATTTTAATACTGTATGAATCATTTCAAGCGTTTCAAGTGAATCATGTTTCCAGTGCTTCTTTTAAACAACATATTGTTGGGTTCTGCTTACCAATCCATTTTGCCATGCTCTTCTGTTTTATAAGGGGAGTTCATCCCATTCACATTCACAGTTATAATTCTCAGTTGTGTATTTCTGTCCACCATATTCCCTTATATTTTGTTTTCTGAAAAAGATGGTTGTGAAGTGGAACAGGAGTCTCCTCCTCAGCAATACCCTATGCTTGATGCAATCAGCTTCTGTTTCTCTGCTCTTCTCTTCCCCTCACTCAGAACCCAATCACAGGTTCTTTCCCTTTCTTTTCTTTTAAACTACTTTTCACAACCCCCAATCTGAGTGTAGGATTTATTGTGCTTGCGACTAACACCTTCAAGTCACCTTCCTCTATCAATCTTCTCTCCTGGTTCACTACTGAATTAAGTGTATTCCTGTGCCACATTTTGTATATGTTCTCTACCCTTCTTTAACCAATTCAGATAAAAGTGAGGTTCCAGTGATGCTTACTCCCTTATCCCTATTTTTTTTTTTTGGTGAGGCAATTGGGGTTAAATGACTTGCCCAGGGTCACACAGCTAGTAAGTGTTAAATGTCTGAGGCCAGATTTGAACTCAGGTACTCCTGACTCCAGGGCCGGTGCTCTATCCATTGCGCCACCTAGCTGCCCCCACTTATCCCTAATTTTTTTTTTTTTTTTTTTGTGAGGCAATTGGGGTAAGTGACTTGCCCAGAGTCACACAGCTAGTAAGTGTGAAGGGTCTGAGGCCGGATTTGAACTCAGGTACTCCTGAATCCAGGGCCGGTGCTTTATCCACTGGGCCAGCTAGCTGCCCCTTATCCCTAATTTTTAAAGACATTTACTTTCACCACCACCCCCATTATGTGAGGTAAGTCTCTCCCCATTTCTTCGCTAATATATCCTTGTCCCTCTTTTCTTTTTTCTTTTAAGATGATCGAAACCACTCCCAGGCTCTATGTCATATTTAACTCCTCCTGTGACCTTTAATGACACTAAGGTTCTGATGGGTTACTTGTGCCATTACCCTCCAAACACAACCCTAAGAATAAAAACATCACCTTTTCATAGTTCTCTTTATTCCTGTGTTTATACTTTAGAGTTTTTCTCTGTTCTGTATTTTGATCAAGAATGTTTGTTGTGAGGGGGTGGCTAGGTGGTGCAGTGGATAAAGCACTGGCCCTGGATTCAGGAGTACCTGAGTTCAAATCTGGCCTCAGACATTTAACACTTACTAGCTGTGTGACCCTGGGCAAGTCATTTAACCCCCATTGCCCCTCGCAAAAAAAAAAAATGTTGTGCTCAGGTTTTATGGGAAAGTTATTCTTAGTAGGATGCTCTTTTGCCTTTTGGAGTCTCATACTCCATGCTTTCTGCTTCTCTGTGGCTGTGGCTGTGGCTGCTAAATGTTGTGTGATATTGACTATAGTCCATCAGTATTTGAACTCCTTATTTCTGACTGCTTGCACCATTTTTTCTTTTGACTTGGAAGCTCTAGATTTTGGCTATGACATTCCTGGAAGTTCACATCAGCCCCTATTAGCTATGTGAAAGGTTCAGCAGCAGCAGCATAACAATGCATTCTTCTAGACCAGAAGTAAAGGATTTGTCTAAAGTCTCAGAGCTGGTTGATGACATAGGTAGGATTTAGAGCATTTACTTCTTGAAGCTTAATCCAGAATTCTTTCCCTTGTACTCTACCTTTAGCTAGAATTTGATTCTATACTACCAGAAGAACCATCCCCCTCAATACCACCAAAAAAGAGTCCCAATCTAAACTCTCTCTAAGCTCTTTAATCCATATCTATTTCTTGGAATGCCATATTCTTCCAAATCTCATTTTGGAGACTTTATACAATGAATGGGGTTGGATGAGGGGAAGGGTTGAAATTTACAAGGGGTATGTTGGTGATAGAAACCCCATTTCTGGGGACTGCTTATATATTTTATTTCCTTTTCCTTCTTTTCCTTTGTTTCTTTCCCCAGATGTGGTAAAGTCTTCCACTTGGACATGAACTTCCAGAATTTCCAGAACTAAAAAATTTTAAACTATTAATGTTTTGGGTTTTTTTTAGTGAGGCAATTGGGGTTAAGTGACTTGCCCAGGGTCACACAGCCAGTAAGTGTTAAGTGTCTGAGGTCAGATTTGAACTCCGGTACTCCTGAATCCAGGGCTGGTGCTCTATCCACTGCGCCACCTAGCTGCCCCATATTAATGTTAATTTGCCATTCAGTACAGGTCTTTTCATCACAAATACCTGAACGTCTTCTTTTTCATTAAAGTCCCATTTTTTTTTTTGCTGAAAGATTATGCTGAGTTTTGCTGGGTAGGTGATTCTTGGTTGTAATCCCATTTCCTTTGCCCTCTGGAATACCATATTCCATGCCCTCCTATCCTTTAATGTAGAAGCTGCTAGATCTTGTGCTATCCTGACTAGGGCTCCACAGTACTTGAATGCTTTCTTTTTGGCAGCTTGCAATATTTTCTCCTTGACCTGTGAGCTCTGGAATTTGTCTGTAATATTCCTAGGAGTTTTCCTTTTGGGATCTCTTTCTAGAGGTGATCAGTTAATTCTTTCAATTTCTATTTTAGCTTCTGCTTCTAGAATTTCAGGGCAATTTTCCCCGAGAATATCTTGGAAGATGATGTCTAAGCTCTTTCCTTGATCATGGTTTTCAGGTAGACCAATTATTTTCAAATGATCTCTCCTGTACCTATTTTCCAGGTCAGCAGTTTTTCCCAGAAGATATTTCACATTGCCCTCTATTTTTTTATTCATTTGGATTTGCTTTATTGTGTCTTGGTTTCTCATAAAGTCACTGGTTTATGGAGTGGGGGAAGAGATGGGAGAGGAGCAGGGCAGTAAATGAATTTTACACTCATCAGAAAAGGCTCAAAGACCTTAAACTCATCTGAGCTGCCTCAAGGAGGGAATAGCACACACACACACAACTGGGTAGAGTAATCTATTTAATCTGGGCAGTAAATGAGCCTAACACTCATCAGAATTGACTCAAAGACCTCAATCTCATTAGAATTGGCTCAAGGAGGGAATAATGTACACACTCAATTGGGTGGAGTAATTTCTCTAACCCTGTAGGAAAATAGGAGGGGAAGGGGATAAAGAGAGAGGGGAAAAAGGAAGGGCAGAGTGGGGGAGGGAACAGACAGAAGCAAATCCCTTTTGAAGAGTGATAGGATGAAAGAAGATGTATAATAGAATAAATATCGTGGGGAAGGGAATTGGATGGAAGGGAAACAACAATAGTAATCATTGATATGGGGAGAAAGCACATGGGTCCTTAGGATTCCTCTGTAAAGAATTACTCTTGCACAAGACCTAATCAAGAATAAAAGAACAGGTTTATTGGGGGTACAAGAGAAACTGGCCGGGAGGAAGGTTTTGCAGAAACAAAACGCTTTCCTCCTAGCTAGGGGAATGCCCTTTTATAGGGTTTAGATGGGGTGGGTAAGAGTCTCTTATTGGGTGACAGGCTGGGGGTCCTCCCATGTTGCACTGGGGTAGGAGGAATCCCTCGTGAGCAATCTGGTGGTAGGCGTCAACTTTGTCCTGATGGGTCTAAGCAGTCTGCTGGTGGGCGGTTCTAGGTGGTCTTCTGGATTACCTCATCAGGTGCTCAGGAGGGCTGGAATGCAGGGTGGTAGTCCTGGAGCATGCTCAGTTTGATCTGGTGCAGCTTATCTCTTTTGGCTGTGTATGTCCTTGATTGAGTTCAAGGAGAAGCCTACTTGATTTCAAGGGAAAACCCCTGAGGTTTCAAGGAAAAAGTTCCTTGAACTCCCCAGAGAACTATTGGGGTAACTGGGGCCCATAATCCTCCCATGACATTTTGAAAAAGAGAAAAGGGGGAAAATTGTACAAAAAATATTTATAGCAACTCTTGGTGGAGGCTAAGAATTGAGAATCAAGGGAATGTCCATCAATTGAGAAATGATGGAAAAAGCTGTGCTATATGATTGTAGTGGAATGGTCTTGTGATACAGGAAATGACAAACAGGATGATCTCCGAAAAACCTGGAAAGACTAATGAACATCGTTGTATATAGTGAAGTGAGCAGAGATGGGAGGACATTGTGCATAGCGACAGCAGTATTGTTCAATGAGCAATTGTGAATGATTTAACTACTCTCAGCAATGCAATGATCCAAGACAATCCCAAGGAACAAATGAGGAAGCTTACTATGCACCCCTATAGAAAGAACTGATAAAAAGAACACTTGTGGATTGTACATATATAACCTGGTTTCGATCTTGTAGAGGGGGGAGGAAAGGGAGGGAGGGAGAGAGAAAAATTTGGAACTCTAAATCTTATGAAAATGAATGTTGAAAACTACCCTTACATGTAACTGGAAAAAATAAAATAAATGTTTGTTGCTAAAAAAAAACAAACAACAACAAAAACAATCAATGAGAGATGGGGCAGCTAGGTGGCACAGTGGATAAAGCACCAGCCCTGGATTCAGGAGGACCTGAGTTCAAATGTAGCCTCAGACACTTGACACTTACTAGCTGTGTGACCCTGGGCAAGTCACTTAACCCCAATAATTGCCTCACCAAAAAAAAAAAAACAATGAAAGAATGAATATTTTAAGGAAAGGTAGACTTATTCATTTTGATTATGTCATTTACTTCTAAATTATCCCCAGCCTCAGGGAAATCTAGACCAAGAATCTATATCTCCCACCCAAACCTGAGCAGAAGACTATGGGCTGGGAGTTTCATCTTAGATTAAATTCCTAGTAAAGTTGAGTAGGGTCTGACCAAGAATGAAGAGAGTTCATTCAATCTCATTATGTTTTCAAAAGACTGAACTTTGAAATGAAGATTATAGAAAAAGGGGGAATTCTGGATCTCCACAAATCATTATTAATAATCATTTCTCTCACTTCCAACTCTCAGATGATGAGTTTCTAAGCTCTGGAGAAATGGACATTGTTAAATACAAAGGAAGGTAGAAGTGATAATAGGGAGAGATTGGGGTGAGGGTGAGGCAACAGAAGGCTAAGAAAGGGAATAGGAGAGTAGAGGTGGCAGGGAATTGGGCTGAAGTGAGGATAATATTGGTGGAAGAGGCTAAAAAGGGTTAACATATAACCTAAGATCTGAGCTCTAATCAATAGTAACTAAAAGAGGTTAACAGATAAACTAAGGCTTGAGTTCTTATCAATAGTAGCTAAAAAGGGTTAACAGAGAAACTAAAGATCTGAGTCTCTATAAACCAACACTATCAACAGAAGCTTAAAGGGTGCCAGGGACCATAAACCATTAATAGCCATTAATAATCCTGGATGACAGGAAACAGAAACTGAACCTAGAAACCAGATCTTAAAGTAAAAAGATATCCTACACAGAAAGACCCTTGGGGTCTGACAAGTTTAAGCATATCTTTTATTTATTTGTTTGTTTGTTTGCAGGGCAATGAGGGTCAAGTGAATTGCTCAGGGTCACACAGCTAGTAAGTGTCAAGTGTCTGAGGCCGGATTTGAACTCAGGTCCTTCTGACTCCAGGGCCAGTGCTTTATCCACTGTACCACCTAGCTGCCCCAAATTTAAGCATATCTTTATGAATATGCACAGAAAGACTAAATGTATCGTTAAGTTTACCTTACTACGTTTAAACCCACAAAACACACCCCTAGTGAGAAAGGTACCCCCTTTGGGGAACATTTTAGGACCCCAGGAATTGCAAAATAGGAGGTGAACCTCCCACGAGGAGATTAGGTTAATGAGGAAGTAACCTACATTTTTCACCATAAATATAACCATTTTCATCTCCCTAATAGAGACACATTTCTCCTTTGGGTGATTCTTCTTGTGGTCATTGATGTAGGAGGTGAAAAAAGGGTCAACAGAAAAACCTAAGACCCAAGCTTTAATTCAGATATTAGCTCTCAAAGGGAGTCAGACCCCAGTTAATGGATAACTTACAAGTCAGGATGCTAGGTTCTCTTGCCCACAGAAATCAGTGCCTATAATGGATCAGAGGGAGAGAGGCCATGAAGACCTGAAACTATAACAATAAAGGAAATGACAGGCTATAGGAATTTAGACTAGAAATAAATGAAAAATGAACATGTTTTGAAACTAGCCATGGGAACCAGAAAGAGACATGCACAGAAAAGGCCAAATTTGTCCCCAGATTCACCTTATGACGTGTAAATCCCCAAAACACACCTCCACAGAAAAAGGTACCCACCTCAGGGGCTGGCTTAGGACCCCAGAAATTCCGAATTAGGACAGGCCCTCCCCTGTACCTCCCTAAGGTGATTATTATAATGAGACTGATAATCAATTTACCCATACTATAAATATAACTGTCTTTTCTTTCCTTATTTGAGAGATATCTTTCCACTATTCTGGTTCTCTACTTGTGGTCACCCACAGTATTGCAATAAAACTTGAGAAACTGAGTCACTGAGTCTTGTAATTCTTTTGGAACAACTCATGATCAATTTGACCCTAATTCCATCCCACATCAGTCATCACAGTCTTTTAATAAAACTGGAAACTGAGTCACTGAGTTTTTTAATTCTTTGGGATGCCTCACAATCAATTTGATCAATTAAATCCATCCCCACTTCAATATGTTTAAGCAAAGTCTCCCCATAGGCAGAAGTTGAAACTAAAACAGAAAATGAGGAACAAGACTGTTTATACTACCTTTGAGTACCATCTCTTCCACAAAGCCTTCTTAGGACTGGAGGTCCTTAGAGAAAAAGGCCTGGAGCTCAATAAAAAAAGATGTAAGAAAATCCTGGGGGAAGGAATCTATTTTGCCTTGGATTCCCAAACTTCATTTTCTACTTCCTTGGAACAAATACTTCCCTATGGCTGAGTCATGGTGGTGGCCAAAGTGCTGATTAAACCAGACTTGAAGATGGCCAGATGGCCAGAAGTTTGACTCCTGTGTGGGCAATGTGGACATGCCTACTCTCTTTGCTGTGTTCCAAAAAGAGTGTAGCTACCCATATTTCATCATCTTTTTTTTTTTTTTTTTGCAGGGCAATGGGGGTTAAGTGACTTGCCCAGGGTCACACAACTAGTAAGTGTCAAGTGTCTGAGGCTGGATTTGAACTCAGGTACTCCTGAATCCAGGGCCAGTGCTTTATCCACTGCACCACCTAGCTGCCCCTTCATCATCTTATACAAACATTCTGGGAACCCACTTCATGTGGTCTTCCAGCATAGAGGGATGCTGGGCACACACAAAAAACTGTCCTGTTCTTTAGCTTCCTTGAGATGTATTAGAGCCTTGTACCTCATTTTCAGGTTATCCATTTTATTTGGTGTCAGGGGGGAAATGGGTGGTGGTGTGGTGTCCTTAGGTATTCCTCTTTAAAGAATTATACCCTCTCCCACAAAAATCCAATAATCCTTTTTTTTTTCTTTTTGGTGGGGCAATGAGGGTTAAGTGACTTGCTCAGAGTCACACAACTAGTAAGTGTCAAGTGTCAGGTCAGATTTGAACTCAGGTCCTCCTGAATCCAGGGCCAGTGCTTTATCCACTGCATCACCTGGCTGCCCCCCCCCAAGTAATCTTTTATTTAGACTCTAGAGAAAGGAGACCTCAAGAGGAGTCTCGAGGGGAGATCAGTATCTGGGAGAACCATGTCTCTGGAACTATCTCCTCAAACAGGAGAAAGGCCATAGCTTTTATAGATGGTAGATGGGGTGATCACCTGAGTCCTTATTGGGGGTGGGCTGGGAGAAGTCGGGCAAGGGGTGGCTGCTCTGATCTCTGAAGACATCTCCATCCCCCACGCCCACCCCGTGCCACTCAGGTAGCAGCCACACCTAATGAACTTATCTCTCTTGCTTCTCAAGTTGTATTCATCCTTCAATTTAGCTTCTTAAGAAGAGTTACCCCAGACCCATGCCCTTTAGTTTATCTGGCCAGTTTAAACTTTAATAGTCCCAAATCCCCAACCCAATAACATTTGGGATATTATGTTGAGTTCCTCATTCTCCACACAATCCTGTCTTTATCATACTCAATTCTTCCTTCTTTCCCTCCCTCATTTCCCTTCTCCCTCCTCTTCTCTCTGCTGCTTCTGATCTACTCTAGCCCCTAGCCAGGATCCAAGGAAAAGGATTGAATTAAATAAAAGACAGCCTGAAATGGAGGGACCTCCAATATTACTGTGGTCTGTGATATTTTGTGTAAGTTACCAATTTGACAGTAGTATAAATATTTCTGATGCTGAAAAATGACCCATATCACCTTAAAAAAAATTAATTCCACTCCTTAAATCCTGAATTGCTGAAGGGTAGATGAAACCTAAAGCCTTCTCCTCCCATTCCCTTGGTAATCCCAACTCAGCTCTACCACTGACTGCTTATGCTTAGAGCAGGCTTTCTTAAACTTTTTCCATTCATGACCCCTTTCCTCCCCCCTCAGAAATTTCTACATGACCCTGAGTATATAGGTAAACCTTTTACTATTGCCAAATTTTTCATTACCCCTACATTCAGTGATATGGGGTCATATTGTAACCCACAGTTTAAGAAGCTAGGACTTAGAGAGATGTCAGATCTTATTCTTCTTAGGCTCCAAGCCTACCTTGTGGAAAATTCTGCTTTTGCTTGCACTGGGTTCTGTTGCATTGCCCATATACATTTCTGAGTCAAAGTCCCAGGATAAATATGTGTACTAGTCCACTAGTGCTCAGGGCTATAAGGGTGCAAGGGCCCTGGTCACAGTTCCAGGGCAGAGAAGAGTGATTGTGGTCACTCACAGACCAGAACAAAGGCCAGGAGAGGAGTGACCACACCTCTCCTTAGATCATACCACCTTGGAAGAACCAAAAGCTTATAGATCCCCAGAATTAGCTCCGAAAACAGTAGAATGAAAAACCCAAAGCTTGTGACAGTGCCCCCTTCTACCACAGGAGCAGAGCCTAAACTTAACAAAAAGTTATAAGTTAAGAAAGAGTCAGAAAAATGAGCAAACATCAAAAAAAGAACCTGACCATAGAAAGTTACTATAATGACAAGGAAGATCAAGACACAAACTCAGGAGAAGACAATGAAATGGCTACATGCAAAGCTTCAAACAAAATTGTGAATTGGTCATGGGCACAGAAAAAAAATTCCTGGAAGAGCTCAAAAAGTATTTTAAAAATCAAATAAGGGGGCGGCTAGGTGGCACAGTGGATAAAGCATCGGCCCTGGATTCAGGAGTACCTGAGTTCAAGCCTGGCCTCAAACCCTTGACACTTGCTAGCTGTGTGACCTTGGGTAAGTAAGTCACTTAACCCCAATTGCCTCACCAAAAAAAAAAAAATCAAATAAGTGAGGCAGAAGAAAAATTGGAAAAATAAATGACAATGATGCAAGCAAATTATGAAAAGAGAATCAACAGCTTGGTAAAGGAGGTACCAAAAAATACTAAAGAAAATAATACCTTAAAAACAGAATTGGCCAAATGGCAAAAGAGGCACAAAAATCCAGTGAAGAAAAGAACTCCTTAAAAAACAGAATTGGCAGGGGCAGCTAGGTAGCGAAGTGGATAGAGCACCAGCCCTGTAGTCAGGAGTACCTGAGTTCAAATCCAGCCTCAGACACTTAACACTTACTAGCTGTGTGACCCTGGGCAAGTCACTTAACCCCAATTGCCTCACTAAAAAAAAAAAAATTAAGATTCGGCAAGTGGAAGCTAATGATTTTATGAGATATCACAAAACAATAAAACAAAATCAAAAGAATTAAAACATAGAAGAAAATGTGAAATATTTCATTGAAAAAACAACTAACTTGGAAAATGGATCATAGAGAAATAATTTTAAAATTATTCGACTACCTGAAAGCCATGATTAAAAAAGATCCTAGGGGCAGCTAGATGGCGCAGTGGTTAAAGCACTGGCCCTTAATTCAGGAGTACCTGAGTTCAAATCCAGCCTCAGACACTTGACACTTATTAGCTGTGTGACCCTGGGCAAGTCACTTAACCCCCATTGCCTGCAAAAAAAAAAACAAACAAAAAAAGAGATCCTAAACATCACCTTTCAATAAATTATCAAGAAAAACTTCCCTGATATCCTAGAACCAGAGAGTAAAATAGAAATTGAAAAGTACCCACTGATTATCTTCAGAAAGAGATTCCAGAATGAAAACTCACAGGAATATTATAGCCAAATTCCATGGCTCTCTAATCAAGGAAAAAATATTGCAAACAGCCAAAAAGAAACAATTCAAATGTCATGGATTTAGCACAAGATTTAGCAGCTTCTACATTAAAGGATTAGAAGGCTTGGAATATGATATTCCAGAGGGCAATAGAGCTAGGATTATAATCAAGAATGACTTACTGAGGGTAGCTAGGTGGTACAGTGGATAAAGCACTGGCCCTGGATTTAGGAGGACCTGAGTTCAAATCCAGCCTCATATACTTGACACTTACTAGCTGTGTGACCCTGGGAAAGTCACAACCCTCATTGCCCTGTGTGGGAAAATAATGGGTTTTGGGATGCCCAGAGGCCCCCACACAAGGGGATTATATTAAGACTGATTGGATTGATTTTACTGATTGACTCACTTGGAGTGAACTTGATTGGAACCACATCTATCTGAAGGCCTGGCCCTCAGCGGGTGTGTTCTCTGAACCCTGACCTCATTCTGCTCATGGACTACCCTCAGGTCCAGTGGACAAATGGATTTGAGTAATGCTAGCCAATTAGCTTTGTTTTTTTTGTTGTTTTTTTTAGTGAGGCAATTGGGGTTAAGTGACTTGCCCAGGGTCACACAGCTAGTAAGTGTTAAGTGTCTGAGGCCAGATTTGAACTCAGGTACTCCTGACTCCAGGGCCGGTGCTCTATCCACTGCGCCACCTAGCTGCCCCTAGCCAATTAGCTTTGAACAGTGTAAAAGGGTCACCTCTCCTCTGGACCCAGAGGAAGTTCCCACTCTCAGTTTGGCTCTCCAACAGGCTCATGGTGGAGGACTTGGAGGAAGAAGCAGGCCAGGCTGAGCTCTAGGCTAGATGGGCCTTTTCTTAACTTTCTGAGCCAAGTGTTCTCTCTTTACTAATATTTGGTATGCTTTAATAAATGCTTAATGCCCAAAACTGGTGCTAAAGCTTCTAATTTATAAGTAAGAAATTTATTAGAAACCCCAGCTAATTTTCCCTAAACTTGGGACAGAAATAAGGCAACCACATATAGTTTTACTCACCACACCCAAAAAAAATGACTTACCCATAAAGGGGAAAAATTGATATTTAATGAAATTGAAGAATTTCAAGCATTCCTGATTGAAAAGACCAGAACTGAATAGAAAATTTGACTTTCAAATATAAGACTCAAGGGAAACATAAAATGGTAAACAGAAAAGAGAAATCATAAGGCATTCAATAAGGTTTATATTCCTTCAAGGGAAGATGATACTTGTAACTCCTAAAATCTTTATCATGATTGGGGCAACAGAAAGCACTATCCATAGACAGAGGGCATGGGTGTGAGTTAACTATGATGGGATGATTTAAAAAAAATAAAATTAAAGGATGAGAAAGAGGGGATGCACTGGGAGAAGGGGAAAAGGAGAAGTAGAATAGGGTAAATTATCTCACATGAAAAAAGGCTTGGAAAAAAGAACTTTGACAGTGGAGTGTCTAGGGAGGCAAGCTGGATAGGAGGGGAACAGGGTGGTTGCAGGTAATGTTTGAACCTTACTCTCATTGGAATTGTCTCAAAGATGGAATAACATACATACTCACTTGGGTATAAAAATGTATCTTTCCCTACAGGGAAGTAAGATGGAAAGAGGATAAGAGAAGGAGGGGAGGAAGATTGGTGGAGATGGTGTTTAGAAAATGCCAGAAAAGGGGCAGCTAGGTGGAGCAGTGGATAGAGCACCAGCCCTGGAGTCAAGAGGACCTGAGTTCAAATCTGGCCTCAGACACTTGACACTAGCTGTGTGACCCTGGGCAAGTCACTTAACCCCAATTGCCTCACCAAAAAAAAAAAAAAAAGAAAGAAACAAAGAAAGAAAATGCCAGAAAATACACAGAAGTGAATATGCTCTCTGACTGGGAGTGATGTAATATCAGAGCTCAAACTAAGCAAGAGGAACCAGTTTCACCTAAGGAGATCCATTTTCACAGTGTCTAGGGAGGCAAGCTGGATAGGAGGGAAATATTGAGAAACATCCACTACTTCTCTCTTTATGTGTTTCTCCCAAAGAGTTTCTGAAACCACGTGTCCAAAAATCTCTGGAGCCCAAGAGATGCAGTCCTTATGCTAGGATGCACCATTATATTACACTCAGTATTCTCTCTGCCAATCTGGAGTCACAATTCCCTCCATATAAGCAAAATGCCCTAGGCTTGACTAGAAGCCCAGTGACAAAACATTCATTTCTCCAAAAGGCCTGGGACACAGTATCACAAATACACACACATCCACAGGAAGAATGCACACATCCAGGGGAAACCTGCCAAGAATAATTTGTCTTGGGAACACACAGAGAGACTATCTCCATTAGGGGACAAAACTATGGAGGGACATATGTGAGAAAGGGTATTCCAGGTAAAGGGATCAAGGAGCCAAGGTGGGAAGTTAGAACAAATAGAGCACTGGTGGCATATATTTGGGACAAGGAAGAATATGGCTTGACTGGACACAGGTGGTCCACCTCCCAGCCTCAGAGAAGGATGGTCTTTTCCAAACAGCTCCATTTCTCTCCCCTCTTCCCCTCTGCCCCCTCCTCTTGTGGGGGATTGCAACAGGGTGAAGAGATGCTAGGGTTCCTGGAAGGTGCCTGAAGCCTGGCACAATGCCCTATCCTGTGGTTATGACTGGCCCTGCCCCAGTTGTTGGCTGGGTGTGGAGAAAGTCACTGGGTGGAGACTGGTTCCTGGAAGGTTGGGCCCCTAGGTTCCTACTGACCGCTGGCCAAGCTCCTGCCTCAAGGTCATCATTCCAACTCCCCTCTGTCCTATCTTTTTTTTTTTTTTGCAGGGCAGTGAGGGTTAAGTGACTTGCCCAGGGTCACACAGCTAGTAAGTGTCAAGTGTCTGAGACCAAATTTGAACTCAGGTCCTTCTGAATCCAGGGCCGGTGCTTTATCCACTGTACCACCTAGCTGCCCCCAGCCCTGTCCTGTCTTGTACATCCCAGTTATTCTAAACACATAGGCTGGGTTCAATTCAGTCGTCCCCTGGGGATTTCCAGCTGCCTCCTAGATTTGGAGTTCAGGCCTATAGGTTTCTCCTCGTGGGATGTTCTAGACTTTTTTGTATTGCTATAGAGCCTTTCTAAAATTAGTCAACATTTCTGGAATCGGTGGTAATTGTAGGCTGAGAACTTCAACACGGAAGTCCTCTGGCTGGGGACCTCCTCCGAGCCCTGAGATCCTGAAAGTTCCAGAATAAATGACCTTTGACCTCCCTTAGACTCAAAGTAAAGGAGTGTATTTCTAATCATCCCTCCTCTCTTCATCTAATTAACTAACTCTTGAATCATCATCTGTAGACTTAGAAACTTCCCGGACCCTAGATCCCAGCTCTCTCCTTGTAACACAAGCTGGGGTTTGAACCTTAGAGCCTGGGCCTCCTGTCATCTTTCTGGGTCTCTGTTCTCTCTCTCCCAAAGTGAGAAGGCCCTCATACTTCTCAGAGCCCTAGCTTCCCTTTCTAGCACCTCCCTCAGCCCCTGGGTAACCGCCCTGGCTCTGTGAGCTCAGGATAAAGCCCCAGCCCTCCCCTCGTCCCTTGTGGCTGCCTCCCTTTTCCGTCTGTTGAGAGAGGAAGCCAGGGGGGTATCAGGGACTGCCCTGCAAGGGCACTGATAAAGAGGCAGCCCATGCTCCCACCTCCTGGGGCCACTGTGGTCAGGAAGGCAGGCTGATTCCCTGTAGGGACACTCTCCTCCTCCCCCCTTTACCCCACACTCTCCACCCTTCTCGGGAAGCTGGTTGCATAACCAAGGGGGGTATTTGGCAACATTTCTTGTGGTCTGATGGCAGGGTGTGTGTGGTGTCGGGTGGGGAGTGTGTGTGTGCATGCGTGTGTGTGTGTGTGTGTGTGTGTGTGTGTGTGTGTGTGACAGAAGTCATCTTTTCTTAGGCAAGGGACAAAACAGTAGGAAAAAGGACAGATCCTTAGGGCTAGAGTCTGGTTTGCTTTCTGCCATTAATTCACCATGTGGCCATGGTCAAGTCATTTCTTTTTTTCTTTTCTCTCTCTCTTTTTTTTCCCCTTTTTTTCCCCCTTAGTGTCCTTACCTAGAAAACAGAAGTATAGCTAGAAGGTCTCTTGTGTGATTTTAGAGCACTTCAACAAAGTGCCCTTTGTTCATTTTTTTTTCTCTTTCTCAGTCTCATATCTCTGTTCATTTTTGTCCCTTTGGTCTCCTTTTGCCTCTGTGGCCCTCTGTCACCATGCATATCTCTGTTTCTTCTAATATTTATTAGGCAATCACTATGCGTAAGATGCTTAGGGTGAACATGTGGAATCTTTCATTCAAAGATGAAAAAAAAATCCCTGCTCTCAAGAGGCTTACAATCTAGTAGGGGTATAAGACATTTCCTCAGTCTCCGAGTGATCTACTCGTTCACTCCACCTTGAGGACAGACACAGGGTCCTATCCCTACCTATTCATGGGGTATGAATGCACACCTGCATCTCAACATAACCCACAAGTGTTCCACTTTCCTCATTAAAAACTGGCATTCATCTGTATGATCCTAACCTCTTACCATCCCATCTCTGCCTATCCCTCGAGCCTCCTAAATCTATTTTCCATTCTCATTGACCTCCAAACCCTCCACCCCTCCAAACCTCAGGATTTTCTCTGACCATTACCATTGCTCTGACTTCCCTTCCCTTCCTTTCCAATCTTGACCCCGTAGCTAGCCAAGGAACTCAACACTGACTTTTACTCTCAAATCCCTTGCCCCCTTCTCCTATCAATGCCCATCTTTTGCCAAACCTCAGCCCTACATCACTCCCTCCATCCACCTTCTCCACTCCTGTTTACATGCTATTGAGCAGACCTGGAAGAAGTCACAACCATGCTGACTGGGTACATAGGAAATTTGTGTCATCCAGCTTCGACCGGGCCCTCATTTCGGCAAGGCAGTTATTTTTTATTCTTCCCTAATCGCTTCTCCACCTCGCTCTAGACAAAAGGGTTTTGAACCTTCTCCTCCCTCCTAAAGCCTTTCCTAACTCTCCCTTCTCCCTTTCTCTCAGCTGAAGATCTAGCTTTTTACTGTACTGAGAAAAGTGAGGCTGTCAGAGGTAATCTCCCACTTCTCTCTCTTAACACTGAAACTCCTTAATATCACCCCCACATACACACAGTCTCTCTTCCTTTTTTTTTTTTAAATGAGGCAATTGGGGTTAAGTGACTTGCCCAGGGTCACACAGCTAGTAAGTGTTAAGTGTCTGAGGCCAGATTTGAACTTAGGTCCTCCTGACTCCAGGGCCGGTGCTCTATCCACTGTGCCACCTAGTTGCCCCTCTCTTCCTTTCCCTTAGTCTGACAATGGGTGGTCTTTCTCCTTGCCAAGGCCACCCACTCTACATGTATGCTTGCTCCCATCTTCTCTCCTCTTCTCATATTGCATCCTCACTCATCCTCTCTCTCTCCACTCTTCAACCTCTGGCTAGCCACTGGTTTCTACTTTTCTACTGCCTTCTACTTTTCTACTGTCCTATATGGTTGTTGCTGCTCAGTTGTGTCTGACTCTTTGTGACTCCATGGACATTTGTTCAGGGGGTTTTCTTGTCAAAGATACTGGAGTGGTTTGACATTTAAATCCTTCTCCAGGGGATCACCTTTTTGTCAGTGATCCATGAGGAAATAAAGGTAAAGTGACTTGCCCAGGATCACACAGCTAGAAAGTGTCTGAAGCTAGACCTGAACTCAGGTCTTCCTAGCTCCAAGCCCAGTGCTCTATCTACTTTGCCACCTAGCTGTAACATTGTCCTATCTACCTCCTCCTTTTCTTAGCCAAAGTCCAAGAAAAAGCTAATTATACTCGGTGTCTCCATTTTCCCCTCTCCAATCTCATGATACGGCTTCTGATCTTATCATTCAACTGAAACTGCTCTCTCCAAAGTTGCCAATGACTTCTTAGTTGCCAAATCTAATGGCCTTTTGCTCAGTTGTCCTCTTTCATGCCTCATCTGTAGCATTTTACCCTGTTGACCATTGTCTCTTCCTGAATACATACTTTTCTCTGGGCTTTTGTGATACTACTCTCTCCTGGTTTTCCTCTTACCTGTCTTACCTCACCTTCTAAGTCTCCTTTTATCATTCACCATATAGATCATACCTCTTACATATGGGTATTCCTCAAGGATCTGTCCAAGACCTCCTACTCTTCTTTCTTGACATTTTCTTTCTTGATGATCTCATCAGCTCCCATGGATTTAATCATTCTCTCTATGTTGGTGATTTCCAGTTCTTATATATCCAGCCTCAGTTTCTCTCCTAAGCTTCAGTCCAGTATCATTAATTGCCATTTGGATATTTAAAATTCAACATCCTAAAAACATCTCAAATTCAACATGTCTAAAACAGAACTCATCTTTCACTCAAAACCCTCTCCCCTTCCACACTTGCCTATTTCTATCAAAAAGCACCACCATTCATACAGTCTCTCAGATTCATAAACTTATATTTGACTTCTCATTCTCTCTCATTCTATAGATCCAATCAATTGTTAAATCCTGCCATTCTATTTCCAGAACATCTCTCATTCTGAACCCTACTCTAAACTCACACAGCTACTACCTTAGTTCAGACCCTTATGATCTCTCACCTAGATTATTTTTTGTTTTGTTTGTTTTTACAGGGCAATGAGAGTTAAGTGACTTGCCCAGGGTCATACAGCTAGTAAGTGTCAAGTGTCTGAGGCAGGATTTGAACTCTGTCCTCCTGAATCCAGGGCACCTAGCTGCCCCCTCTCACCTAGATTACTGCAAAGGCTTCCTATTTGTGCTCCTTGCCCCAAGTCTCTCCCCACTCCAGCCTATCCCCTACACCACTAATGCCATTTTCCTTAAGTATAGATCAGGCCATATGCTTCCCTATTCAATCAACTCCAGTGCCCCCTCCCTCCACCCCCATGGGATCTAAAATCAAATAGAAATATCTATGGTCCTCCATAACCTATCATTCCAGGTTCATTGGATATTACTTCCCCTCACACACCATGGAATCCTAACAAACTAGTCTTCTCTTTGTTCCTTACACTCCATCTCTTTTCTCTGTGCCTGGAATAAAATCAATTTTTTCTTTTTTTCTTTTCTTTTTTTTTTCTTTTTTGGTGAGGCAACTGGGGTTAAGTGACTTGCCCAGGATCACACAGCTAGTAAGTGTCAAGTGTCTGAGGCCAGATTTGAACTCAGGTCCTCCTGACTCCAGGGCCAGTGCTCTATCCACTGTGCCACTTAGCTGCCCCAGTAAAATTGATCTTAGTGCAGTGGATAGAGTGTTGGGCCTGGGGGACTCTTCCAAGGAAGGAGGAGACCTGAGGAAGACCTAGGCTCAATTCTGGCCTCAGATACTTACTGGTTGTGTAAAAAAGCTCTCTTTGCCTCAGTTTTTTCTTGTAAAACGGGGATAATAAGGGCACCCGTCTCGCAGGGTTGTTATGAAGATCAGATGAGATGAGATTTGTAAAGTTCTTAGTACACTGCTTGGCACAGAGTAGGCATTATATAAATGCTTATTTCCTCCCTCCCTCAAACAAGATCTGCTGCATGAAACCTTTCCTGATCCCCATAACTATTAGTGCCTCCCCCACAGCTATCTTTAACTTATTTGTGTCTACTCGCATTTATACACTTGATATTAATTCTGTATATATTTACATTTGTATTTGTCATCTCTCCCATTAGCTCTTTGCAAATAGGAATGATTTCATTCATGGTCTTTGTAATACTAGAACCTATCACAGACTGAGACCCAAAAGATCTGTGATTTTTTTTTTCTGCATAGGTTCTCCCAATACCAAAGAGGATCACAATTCCTCTATAATTGAGAAGATGGCCTTGGAGGGTTACCATAACTGAAAATTTCATTGACCCGGCACTAGTCTGGTGATGGGCTTCTCTGATGCAGTATGGGAAAAGCACTGGGAGAAGCAAAAAGAAAGGTTGGCCTTGCCCAAAGGAGATTACATTCCAACTGGAGAAGACAACTCATGAAAGGGAGTTACAAAGCAAGGGGTGGGGAGGGGCAAGAGAGTACCAGCTCAATTTTGCCAAAATTGGGCATAGTTGGGTGGGTGATGAAGCATGGCTGATCTGAGCCCATCCCCAAAATGGAAGCTGACTGGAAACTCACCAATGGGAGGAGGGGTCAGCAGAAAGGAGGGATGTTCTAAGGTGAGAAGAAGCTAAGTCATGATGAAGAATTAGAAAATCTGAGTTCAAATTCACCTCCCCTGGCCCTTGTTTCTTCATTTCTTCTAAAAAGAGGACATTGGGGCAGCTAGGTGATGCAGTGGATAGAGCACCGGCCCTGGATTCAGGAGGACCTAAATTCAAATCTGGCCTTAGACCCTTAACACTTACTAGCTGTGTGACCCTGGGCAAGTCACTTAACCCCAATAGCCTCACCAAAAAAAACCCCAAAAACAAACAAACAAAAAAAAACCCCAACAAAAACAAAAAAAAAAAAGAGGACATTGGACTGGATGACCCCTGAGGGTGCTCCCAGCTCCAGAGCCATGAGACGATGAGCCTGGGGCACGCTCTCCCACAAAGACACGTAGCATCCTCCAGAAGAGGGCTTGAAATTAGGGTAAAATAGTGGTGAGACAAATGCCCCAGTGGCCCTCCTGCCCTGGAAAATTCCATTCTCAGTCTGGTGGCTCCCTCCTCCAAATGGTGAGCCCCTCCCCACTGAAGAAGGGCCCAAGCCAGCTATGTTCATTCCTTCATTTCTCTCCTGTCTCCATTCCCAACTCCTTGGGATGCCCAACACCATTCCCCTCAAGAGCACTCTCTTCATAATTAGAGCCAGAAGACCTGGGTTCAAATCCCATCTCTGCTACTTACTACCTGTGTGACTTTGGGCAAATCACTTAACTTTCCTGGGTCTCACTTTCCTCTTCTATAAAATGAAAGAACTGGTGAAATGAACACAACCAGAACAATTTATTTAGTAAATAACTTAAAAAAATATATATTTATCCTGCAAACATTTATCATCTCTCCCTTCCATTGCTCCCTCCAATTAAACAATTTTAAAATGAAAAATAAAGCCCTCATAACAAATATTATTTTGTAATAATAAATATTACATTGGCCATGTCTCATTTGGCATTTTAAGTCCATGACTTCCTAGCTGTGTGACCCTGGGCAAGTCACTTAACCCCAATCGCCTCATAAAAAAAAAATAAAAAAATAAAAAATAAAAGTAATTTCATTAAGTCCATGTCTTCTCTGGCAGAAAGTAGGTGGTATGTTCATCTTCAGTCTTCTGGACTTGTGATTTATCAAACAATAACACTGTAGAGAAACACCTTGGAAAGACTTAATAACTCTCATCAGTGACCAACTGTGACTCCAGGGGAGCTATGGGGAAGCAAGCTACTCATCTCCTGAGAGAGGGGTGAGGGACCCAAAGCAAAGGATTAAACATTCACTTTGGGACAGGGCAAGTGTGTGGATTTGTTTAGCTTGACCATGATGATTTGTTATCAAAATAAATAGATAGGGGCAGCTAGGTGGCGCGGTGGATAGAGCACAGGCCCTGGATTCAGGAGGACCTGAGTTCAAATCTGGCCTCGGACACTTGACACTTACTAGCTGTGTGACCTTGGGTGAGTCAATTAACCCCCATTGCCCCGCCCCCCAAAAATAGATAAATGGATAAATAAATAGATAAATGAATGAATAATAGAAAGAGATGGATGGATGGATGGATGATAGATAGATAGATGAAAGAGGTTGGGGATGTCTTCCAAGGTCCTTTCTTTTTTTTTTTTTTTGGCAGGGCAATGAGGGTTAAGTGACTTGCCTAAGGTCACACAACTAGTAAGGATCAAGTGTCTGAGGCTGGATTTGAACTCAGATCCTCCTGAATCCAGGGCCTGTTCTCTATCCACTGTGCCACCTAGCTACCCCCGCCAAGATCCCTTCTAACTCCAGATATATGCATCTATAATCCTAGTCTGATCTTGAGCTAACATACAAACCACTGCTGCACCTATATTGAAAACTTTTTCAGTCTGATAGGGATGTGCCAGAGTTTAAACCAGCCTTCTAGCACCTAGAGTCATCTCCACACCATAGTGAGACATCAGAGTAGCACTTTTGCAAAGTATGAAAGACTACAGAAATATATAATTATCCTGGTGCCATTCCTCTGCTACCTTCCAAAGCCCAAATTATTCAGAAGTCCTTGGGGCGAGGGGGGGAAATAAGCATTTGTTTAGTGTCTATTATGTGTCAGACACTGTGCTAAGTACTTTTTACAAATATTATTTCATTTGATCCCCATTTTAAAGTTGAGGAAGCTGAGGCAAACAGAGGTTAAGTGACTTGCCCAGGGTCACACAGCTAGTAAGCATTGGAAGCTTGGATTTGAGCTCAGGTCTTCCTGATTCCAGGTCCAGAGCTCTATCCACTGAGCCACCTAGCTCCCTTTGGGGGAGATTTGAACTAAGCCAGATGAAGCCTACAAGTCACAGAATTCCATGGCCAGAGGCTTAATTCTCCACACTATCCCCAAGAGGTTGCAAATTGAATTCTAGCCTTGAAAATGGGGACTTTGGGGAAATGGCTTGGCTTTTACCTCCTAGAAGAGAATCAGTCTGAGTGAGAGATGTCCCCACCTACTCCATCCTCTCTGATAAAGGAAATGGACAAAGACCACTCGACATCCATCACAGAGCCAGCAATTCTTCCCTCCTGGCTCAGAAGCCACTTATTGCTTACACTCCTTGAATGGAAGCACTTATAAGGAACATGTAACTTTTTTTTTTTTTTAGTGAGGTAATTGGGGTTAAGTGACTTGCCCAGGGTCACACAGCTAGTAAGTTTTAAGTGTCTGAGGCTGGATTTGAACTCAGGTCCTCCTGACTCCAGGGCCGGTGCTCTATCCATTGCACCACCTAGCTGCCCTGAACATGTAACTTTTTACAAAATAGTCTTGTGTGTGTGTCTCCAATTAGAATCCTTGGCTAGCAAGGATTCCTGTTCTTTTGTTTCTTTGTTTAATTTTTATCAATCTCTCTCTTTTTTTTTTTTTTTAGTGAGGCAATTGGGGTTAAGTGACTTGCCCAGGGTCACACAGCTAGTAAGTGTTAAGTGTCAGAGGCCAGATTTGAACTCAGGTACTCCTGACTCCAGGGCCAGCGCTTTATCAACTGTGCCACCTAGCCACCCCTATCAATCTCTTTTGTTTTTATATTACTTAATTTCTCAATATCACTCTCCCCTCTTCCCCACTCAGAAAAATCATCCCTCATAACAAAAAAATTAAAAAGAAAGAGAACAACAAAAAAGCAGTTGAACAGTTAACCAACACACCAATTAGGTCCCATAATACATTAAGTGGGGGCAGCTAGATGGTGCAGTGGATAGGGCACCGGCCATAGAGTTAGGAGGACCTGAGTTCAAACCTGGCCTCAGACACTTGACACTTACTAGCTGTGTGACCTTGGACAAGTCACTTAACCCTCATTGCCCAACCAAAAAAACAAAAACATAATACATTAAGTGTTCTGGATTTGGAGTCTTCAACTTTGGCAAAGAAGGGTGATGTGTTTCTCCTGTCTCTTCCTTCAGCCAAACTTGCTCATTGCAATTACATAGTGTTGTTGTTTCCAGTTACCTTGTCGTACTCCTGGGTACATTTTCTTCCTGGTTTACTTGGCATCAGTTCATTGAAGTTTTGCCATGACTTCCTGTATTCTTCATAGTCCTTGTTCTTTGTAGCAGAGTAATATTCTTTTTTAAAAATGTTAATGTAATTTTATTTATCATAAAAGTATTTTACTATTTCCTAGTTACATGTAGAGATAGTTTTCAACATTTGCTTTTATAAGATTTCTAGTTTCAAATTTTTTCTCTCTCCCTCCCCTCCCTTCCCCAAGATAGCAAGCAATTATATATGTACAATCACATTAAACAGTAATATTCTTTTGTGCACCATACTCCTTTTAGTGATTCTCCAACCAATGAGCATCTAGTTTGTTTCCAGTTCTTTGTTACCAGGAAAAGTATTGCTGTAAATATTTTGGTTTATATTGGACCTTTCTTTCTGTTTTTGACCTACTTGGGGTTTATGTCTAGGATCCCGAAGTCAGAGGGTATAGACATTTTAGTCACCTTGTTGGGATAATTCCAAATTGCTTTCTGGAATGGTTGAACTGTTTCACAGCTCCACCCATAGGGTATGAATGGACTTATCTTCCCACATCCCCTCCAACATTGGCTCTTCCTATCTTCTGTCATCTTTGCCATTTTACTAGGTGACTGGTTTTGATTTGCATCTCTCTTATTATTGGTAGGGACTCCTGTCTTATACATTACTGCCTCTCATCCCATGACCCAACCTGACCTATTTCTTTTCTCATATCCTACATACCATGTCCCAATGCCAAGCCTTTGCCCAGGCTATCTGTCTCATGGGATATGCTAGGACATGACTGGAATGCTCTTGCTCCTTCTCTTTGTGGTACCCCTACCTTTGTTCAAAGGTACCACTTCCTCCTTAAGTCCTTGCCTGATCACCCAATCATTAGGGTTTCCTTCCTGGCCCATGTCAAAAAAAAAGTCTTTAACTCAGTATATATTTTGACACATTTTTTTGTGTCACACATTTTGACCTTCTCCCCCAGTAGAATGTAAGTTCTTTTTCTATTCTTAGTACCTTTGTATTCCTATCACCTACAGTATGGTCAATTAATTACTACTGAATTGTCTGACTAAATTATATGCTGGTGCATTCCCTTCACTCCTACTCAATCAATAGACAGAGGCAGCTGGTGGCACAATAGATTGACCACTGAGCTTAAAGTCAGGATAAATCTGAGTTCAAATTCAACCTTAGACATTTACTGGCTGTGTGACCTTAGATAAGTCACTTAGCTTCTACTTCAGTTTCCTCAACTACAAAATGGGACAATACTATAAAGTGCTTAGTACTACATAAATGCTTATTTCCTTCCTTCTATAATCACTCATATTTTATACAACAAAGTGATGACAAAGTCTCATATTTGCCCTTATCTCATTTGATATTTACCAGAGAGGAAGGTAGTACAAATATTATTATGCCCATTTTATAAGGAAGGGAAAGGAATAAACATTTATATAGCACCTACTATGTGCCAGGGGATGTGCTAAGTATTTTTACAAATATTACCTCGTTTGATCCTCTCTCAAAAACCCTGGGATGTAGGTGCTATTATCAGTGCCATTTGCAGTTGAGGAAACTGAGGCAAATAGAGGTTAAATGACTCATCCAAGGTCACACAACCAATAAGTGTCTGGAGCTGGATTTGAACTCAGAATGCACATTCTGACCCCAGGACCAATGCTCTACAGATGAGACAAGTGAGGCTAAGTTATTAGTGTGGGTTCCCTCAGAGGAGTGACTATGTCATTTTTTCCTTTTTTATTTTTTTATGTCCTTCGAGGCCTGCCCAGGACCTTGCACAGTGTGCAGGCATTTAATATTTGCTCAGTTGAACTAAATTGAATAAATTGCCCATAGTCATATAGCTAAAGAGTATCAGAGCCAGCCCTCTAATTTAGGTCTTTGGCCTTCTACCCAGGCCATTTCTCCAAACTATCTCCCCATGTCTGCTGCTTGATTGTAACACATGGTACAGTCAGCCTGCCCCAAGCCATGAGTGTTTTATTTCCCACCATTCACATCACCTGCATGGAGTTCTAATAAGGGGGAGGGGCGGAGGGCTGAGGTTTCCACACGTGACCAATTTATGGAATGGCAGGACAAACCAGGATGGCACCTCTGCCAGGCACTGACTGGCAGAAGATAACAGGTACAAATGTGTGACCCAGACTAGTACCAGTCTGGCATGTGAAGAGGCTTTACGATGATGTGTTTGCCTCATGTTCTCCACAGGACATACATAAAAAGTCCTACTCTATCTACCCTCCCACCCCCGCACCAAGACATTCACAGGTGCAAGAAGCTGCTAGGGAATACTCTTTTTTTTTTTTGCAGGGCAATGAGGGTTAAATGATTTGCCCAGGGTCACACAGCTAGTAAGTGTCAAGTGTCTGAGACTGGATTTGAACTCAGGTCCTCCTGAATCCAGGGCCAGTGCTTTATCCACTGCGCCCCCTAGCTGCCCCTTCCAGGAAGTATTAATAGAGTGCCTAGGTTCTGGAGCTGGGCAGTGACCTTAGAGATGATTTAGCCCAAAGTCCTTCATTTTATAGAGAATATGGCAGCCCTCAAAGGTTTAGTCAAGTGACTTAACCAGGATCACTCAGAGAACACATAGAAAAGCCAGGATTCAGACCTCCCAAATACAAATGCAGTGTGCTTTTCACTAAAGCAATTCCAAAACATCAGAAGACCCCTTTGCAGAAGGGCTGCAAAGTGTAGGGGAACAGAAAGAGAGTCCTGAGAATCCCCTTCCCACCTGAACTCTGCCTATTTGGGGTGGGACAAGAGTTATCTGTATCTGAGGAGGTGAATGCATGCAGTGTCTTCTCTGGAGCCCTATTGACAAACACACAGAAGAGGTTGAAGTTTTCCAGGGGTGAGATGCCATGCCCTCCATATTTGTGCTGGCCTGTTTGGGATGTTCAGACGGTAGCCTGCAGGGTCACTCTGCCTGGGGCAAACAGCTGAGAGCTGAGCAGGAGGAAGCTGAAGGCATCTCTTCAAAGCAGGTCAGTCACCCTGCTCTCCCCCGATCCCCAACACACACACATACACACACACACACACACACACACACACACACCTGGCCAAGAAAGAGGCCTTTGTCCCAGGCCATATGAGGCAGAGGGGGAGGGGAGAAGGTTACAGGTAGAGAAACATCAAAGCATCCCCTCTTCACTCTCCTCATGGTCCAGTCCATGCTACAAGGAGGCATCCTGAAATGAGGATCCCAGGTATTCTCTCCCCACACACCTCCACCTGCCCAGCAGACCAGAAGCTGGACAGGTAGGCCATTGCCATCTCTTTGAGGCCTCCCACTATTCCTCATCTCTGTCACCCAGGACTACCAGATGTCAAAACCAGTGTAAGCACTTGTACATCATTTTCAGGTGGCGTTGCCACAGTTAGGATCTAGTATATAGGTAGAATGGAAGAAACTGAGGCCCAGCGGGCAGGGAGCATGTATGCCTAGCCCTCGGCACCCCTGTCTGCCCAGTAAGTGGGGGTGGGGGGTGGAGTAGGAGGTGTGGGCAGAAACCACACAGGGCTCAAGTTTCCTCTGTCAGCCAGAAGGGGCAGGATGAGAGGAGGGCCCAGGGAGAAAGGAGGGGAGGTTGGGAGGAGGGACAGATAACCCACAGCCTGGGGGCTCAGGAGAGAAGGTTTCAACTTCCTCGGGATCCTCTGACTTATTGCCTGAGCCCTTGAACTCAGTCCCTGGATATGCTGCAAGGAACGGATCTCCACCTCTCCTCCCAGTGACATCAGTGGGGTCTCTGTCTTCTCAGAGACAGAAATACCAAGAGACACATCTCTCCTCTCTCTCCCTCCACTGCCTGGACACTGCCACAGGTAAGGGACTCAAAGGGGGCTTCTCATGGGCAAGTTAGGGCAAGACGAATTCTTAACTTTCCAGGAGAACCTCTGCCCACCCCAAGTCCTGGGATCGGCCCTTTGGCTCAGGAAATGTCTATGGGAAGGCAAATAGAGAGAGGTTACACACTCTGAGATACTCAGGAGACAGAGTAGATGAAAGGAGATGTCTCAAGAAATAGAAATTGTGATAGATTATTTGAGGCATTTGCCAAAACAGTTTGCAGAGGTCTCAGGAAAACAAGGGAAGAAGAAATGGGGATAGCTGTGTAAAATCAGAAATAATGGTATCCTCACTACCTAGTACCTACTAAATACACTTAAGGAATTGGGAGACCTCAGTATGCATCATCCATCCTTTCCCCCCTCTCATCCATCCATCCATCCGTCCGTCCGTCCATCCATCCACCCATATACACATACATATAATAGTCACATCGTTACCCTTCCCAAACCCAAGGTTCCTAATAGATTAAGTTTGGGTGTTGTATGTGTAGCAGAGGAAGGCGTATGGAAGAAGTATAAAGGCAGAGGATGAGTCTACTCAGGAAGGATGCCTGGCTCCGCTGCCTCAGTTTATTCTTTGCCCCTCTGGAAAGGTGTGGGCAGAAAGGCCAGCCCAAGTGTGGAGGGTATGACATCCCATCCCTGGAAAACTTTGACCTCTTCTATGCATCTGTCAATTAGGGCTCTAGAAAAGACACCTTTCTCCAGAAAAGCAGATTTGGAATTAGAAATGAAGAATGGAAGGGGAAAGAGGAAAGCCATTTCTTTCTGAGAGCAGCCTGGCTTGGGGTGAGCGAGGCCAGACTGGGGAAAGTGAGCATGCTGGAGGGCAAAGGGCTTCCTTCTTTTCTCTCTCTTCTCTCCGCTTCTCCAAGAAATGGGCAGAGTAGAAGAGGAGACGAATTGGATAGCGATCTTTGGCCCCCACCATTACCCTATCAGCCCCTCCTTCTCCAGCCATTTCCCCTCCACACTTGCGCGCACACACACATGTCTGAGTTACTGAAGCCCCCAGGGGACCGAGTCCCGTCCTGATCCACAAACTTTCCCTCTCTAGCCCTTTCTCTCTGGGTCGATCTGTTTTCTCTCCTTTCTTTCTCCTATCTCTTTTTCTGTGTGTGTTTCTCTCCGGGTTTCTGCCTCTCCTCAATGTGTCTTAATGTTCTGTCTATGTTAACATCTATTCAGGTTTTAGCCAACTTTCCCCGCCCACCACTACTCTCCTTCCGATCGGGAGCCCAGTAATGTGAACAAAATGAGGGTCCAAAAAAAGAGACCTTGAAACCAGGACACATATCAGGAAGCCTGGAACTCAGGAACACTTGGGTTCTAGGGCAGATTGGAAACCAGATCTGGGAAGTAGAATTTGAGGGTTTTTCCCTCCTTTCCTCATCAGCTCCAATTCTTGGGTCTTGGTGCTCCCTCCCTAGATGATCTTAATTCCTTATTCTTCATCTCCTCCTGGGGCTCCAAGATCTTTCTTTAAATGCTTAGAGATCCCATCAAGAATGTCAGGAGCAGAAGGATTTAAAAGAGTGGAAGGAGACATAGCCTGAGGGGAAAGATGTTTCCATCCTTAGAAATATTTGTATTGTTAGGTATAGTAAACTTTCATTTGTACGGGCTAAGAAAGAGATCATTCAACACAGAGGCAGGAGGATGGAGAAAATGGCCTTAGACAGGATCTGTATGCGCTATGGAGAGACTGCTTAGAAAAGGATAAGGAGACACAGAGATTTCCCTCACTGAGAAATAAACTTAAATGCATTTGTATGGAATTAATTTTGTGTCATATTCCCAGATAACTTCCAGAGTCTCCCCACTAATCCTTGGCCCTCTCTCCCAGAGTACTCCAACACCCTTTCTCATCAGCGTGATCTTTTTCACTCACACAAACACTTCAGCATCTATCCACTCCTTTCTTTTCTCCCCACTCCACTGGGTCTCAACCACCTGTTTCCTGGAACAGAGAGAGCTGAGGACTGATGAGGATAAAGATATTTTTGAGGGGACTCTTGACAATCACCAGGTTGGGAGGGGGAGTGGAGAGAATATTACCCCCTTCCCCACCCCCTAGCATAAATCCCTCAATTTCCTCTTACAGAGATGGCGTAGAACCAACCCAGAGACACATTCCTACTTTCCTCTGGAATGGGGGAGACAGAACCTCAGGGAAAGGGGCCCAAAGGGAAAGAACTCTAAGGCCAAGGGGAAGAAAAAAATCATAAAATTTTAGATCCTGGGTCTCTAAGGGACCTCAAAGCACCACGCCTTTTTACGTGTAGGCACTGTCTGCATTTAAAAATGAGGCAACAGAGAGTGAGAGGACTTCAATGACTTGCCCCAGCTCCTATGGGTAGCTCCTGGTAGAGAGGAAAGCACATCCCCAGCCTTATGCCTGCTGACACCCTGCAGGAGGCACGGGCAAAAGCCCCTTCCAAGAGGAGAGAAAGAGAAAAGCAGTCAGGATTAGCTTGGGGGTAGGTGAGGGAAAGAGGGGGCAAATCTATGAAGTAAGAGCCACCCCTCCCACACACACCCCTCTCTCTTTTCCTCCAAGTCCCCACCCTTAAAGGGACTCAGGAGTGACTGTTCTTCATTCACTTTGCTTTTACACAATTTCCGGCCAGAACTCAAAGTAGGGGGCCAGAGGCTGGAGGTTCCGGTGTTGAAATGGCATCAAGAACAGAACACAAACACCCCACCCACTTGGCCCCGGGGCACAAGGGGGTTCATCTTACTATGAAGGAGGCATTTCTCCAGGGTGGGGCTCATGGACACTGTGGCCTGGTGGGGGGACGTACTTGGAAGAGAGTGATGAGGGTAGGTGATCAATCCAGAAGGAAAGAAAACACTGGATGGGGAATCACTGGGTCAGTTTTCCAATCCCAGATGTGTCAGTTGCTAACTGTGTGAGTCCAAGCTCTGTAGTTTATTAGCTTCTCCCACTATTAAAGGAGAAGAGTGGGACCAGATGACGTCCAAGGCCCTTTTGTATATAAATTTATGTTTCCATGATGCAGGGGATGGGAGACACTAGAAGGGAGGAAGGCCCATAGGGGAAGAAGGTAAGGCCATTAGCATGAGGCTCATGTCTGTAGGCATTACTGTTAATAACTTTACAAATAATTCTCCTACTTTTATTAATATCACTAATAAACCTTAGCAACACCTTATGCATACGTAAGATCCTTTTCTGGTTCTTGCTAAATTGGGCTATTGAATATTACTCTCTGAGTTTCTGTGCCTAATTAAAGGGTAGAGTTTATGTTAATTAACCATGGTTGATTAGGAATGTCAACTTCGAAGGCCATACATACTGCTGAGATCATTAAAGCATTTCTGTCTGGAGCACCTGTTCTGGAGGATTTCTCCTTTGCTATAAGGTTTGCTGAGAAAAATGAGTTCACTCCCCCCCCCCCCATCCCCTGCCTTGTTCTCCTTGCTGCCACTGATGGGGCAAGAAGAGGTCTCTGATTCCAAACTATGAAGAGGCCCCCTTCGATGTCTCCCTCAAAGCCTTTCTGCTCAAGTTTCTTCTTGCTTCTTCTTACTTGAGTCTAGGGAGAAACCAATGAAGGTGATAGGGTGCTGTCTTGACAACTTTCCCCCTCTCACCCATTCCCAACTACCTCTCCTCAAATCTTCCTGGCCTTGCCCTACCTTTCCCATCAGAGAAATGATAAGGAGAAAAGGGTTATAGGCTAGGGGGAAGAGGGCTGAAAGCAGATTGGGAGTGGTGATAAGGGTAAAGATCCCCATATCTCCAAAAAGGATTCCTGGATTGGCTGGAACAACTAGAAATACCATTGTGGGGGAATGTATCAAGGGGAGGTAGTTCTTTAATTTCTACATAAACAGCGTTGGGAGATGAAAGAACAGTAAAGGAAAACTGGAGGCAGCTCTGCTCCAAAGAGATCTCAGTTTAAAAAGAAACCTGTTTGGGGGCGGCTAGGTGGCACAGGGGATAGAGCACTGGCCCTGGAGTCAGAAGGACCTGAGTTCAAATCCGGCTCAGACATTTAACACTTGCTAGCTGTGTGACCCTGGGCAAGTCACTTAACCCCAATTGCCTCACTAAAAAAAAAAAAAGAAAGAAACCTGTTTGTGTGGGCTGGGGAATGGATAAAATGACCCCCCTGGGGCCATAGGCACAGAGGTCATGCCTAGAAACCCTATCTGCCTTTGCTCCTCCACTCTTTGCCCTAGGGCTGATAACCTCTTATCTCCCCGGCCAGGAGGAGCCTAGGGTGGGGAAATTGAAGAGCTAAAGGCTATTATCAAGGACCAGGCCTGGGGTTGAGGTGGTTGACTCTTTCCAGGACACAGCCCCTTAAGGATCTCGAGGTTCTTACATATCTTGGGAAGAAAACCCAGAGAAAAAACCCTGGAGTCCTATCTGGCTCCCTCCCTGGACTGTGGATGTGGTTTTGGGGTGCGAGGAAGAATGGAAGAGAGGTGTTTAGTCCAGGGAAGGTCAAGGGCCTGCTACTGCCTCTCCAAAGACAACAAAAAAGTTTTAACCAGAGGAGGGTGGGGGCTGTGATACTAAGGACTCCCCAGATCATGGAACGAGGTGGTCAGATGAGAGAAACAGGAGCCTCTCAGAAGTCAGAGGTTTGGGATGAGGTGAGATGCTCCTTCCCACACAAGCTGGACGGACAGGCTGCACTCTGGTAGGTGAGATCCTCACCCTTCTCACTTGATTATTTCAGGTTGCTGGGGTGACCTTGGCCTGGGGGGGAGCCTTCCCTGGCTCCTGGCCTGGTAGGATGCCCCCGTGTCCTCCACAGCAGAGCAGAAACCGGGCTACGCTGCTTGCTGCCCCTGAGCT